>NC_141549.1:62562500-62890833 GCF_021556685.1 Rattus norvegicus
ACATAACATCTCTATTTATGTTCGAAAATACACTTTTCATTTGTGCACTTATTTTTTTTTTTATTAACTTGAGTATTACTTATATACATTTCGAGTGTTATTCCCTTTCCCGGTTTCCGGGCAAACATCCCCCTCCCCCCTCCCCTTCCTTATGGGTGTTCCCCTCCCAACCCTCCCACCATTGCCGCCCTCCCCCCATAGACTAGTTCACTGTAGGTTCAGTCTTAGCAGGACCCAGGGCTTCCCCTTCCACTGGTGCTCTTACTAGGATATTCATTGCTACCTATGGGGTCAGAGTCCAGGGTCAGTCCATGTATAGTCTTTAGGTAGTGGCTTAGTCCCTGGAAGCTCTGGTTGCTTGGCATTGTTGTACTTTTGGGGTCTCGAGCCCCTTCAAGCTCTTCCAGTTCTTTCTCTGATTCCTTCAATAGGGGACCTATTCTCAGTTCAGTGGTTTGCTGCTGGCATTCGCCTCTATATTTGCTGTATTCTGGCTGTGTCTCTCAGGAGCGATCTACATCCGGCTCCTGTCGGTCTGCACTTCTTTGCTTCATCCATCTTGTCTAATTGGGTGGCTGTATATGTATGGGCCACATGTGGGGCAGGCTCTGAATGGGTGTTCCTTCAGTCTCTGTTTTAATCTTTGCCTCTCCCTTCCCTGCCAAGGGTATTCTTTTTCCTCATTTAAAGAAGGAGTGAAGCATTCACATTTTGATCATCCGTCTTGAGTTTCGTTTGTTCTAGGGATCTAGGGTAATTCAAGCATTTGGGCTAATAGCCACTTATCAATGAGTGCATACCATGTATGTCTTTCTGTGATTGGGTTAGCTCACTCAGGATGATATTTTCCAGTTCCAACCATTTGCCTACGAATTTCATAAACTCGTTGTTTTTGATAGCTGAGTAATATTCCATTGTGTAGATGTACCACATTTTCTGTATCCATTCCTCTGTTGAAGGGCATCTGGGTTCTTTCCAGCTTCTGGCTATTATAAATAAGGCTGCGATGAACATAGTGGAGCACGTGTCTCTTTTATATGTTGAGGCATCTTTTGGGTATATGCCCAAGAGAGGTATAGCTGGATCATCAGGCAGTTCAATGTCCAATTTTCTGAGGAACCTCCAGACTGATTTCCAGAATGGTTTTACCAGTCTGCAATCCCACCAATAATGGAGGAGTGTTCCTCTTTCTCCACATCCTCGCCAGCATCTGCTGTCACCTGAGTTTTTGATCTTAGCCAATCGCACTGGTGTGAGGTGAAATCTCAGGGTTGTTTTGATTTGCATTTCCCTTATGACTAAAGATGTTGAACATTTCTTTAGGTGTTTCTCAGCCATTCGGCATTCCTCAGCTGTGAATTCTTTGTTTAGCTCTGAACCCCATTTTTTAATAGGGTTATTTGTTTCCCTGCGGTCTAACTTCTTGAGTTCTTTGTATATTTTGGAAATAAGGCCTCTATCTGTTGTAGGATTGGTAAAGATCTTTTCCCAATCTGTTGGTTGCCGTTTTGTCCTAACCACAGTGTCCTTTGCCTTACAGAAGCTTTGCAGTTTTATGAGATCCCATTTGTCGATTCTTGATCTTAGAGCATAAGCCATTGGTGTTTTGTTCAGGAAATTTTTTCCAGTGCCCATGTGTTCCAGATGCTTCCCTAGTTTTTCTTCTATTAGTTTGAGTGTGTCTGGTTTGATGTGGAGGTCCTTGATCCACTTGGACTTAAGCTTTGTACAGGGTGATAAGCATGGATCGATCTGCATTCTTCTACATGTTGCCCTCCAGTTGAACCAGCACCATTTGCTGAAAATACTATCTTTTTTCCATTGGATGGTTTTGGCTCCTTTGTCAAAAATCAAGTGACCATAGGTGTGTGGGTTCATTTCTGGGTCTTCAATTCTATTCCATTGGTCTATCTGTCTGTCTCTGTACCAATACCATGCAGTTTTTATCACTATTGCTCTGTAATACTGCTTGAGTTCAGGGATAGTGATTCCCCCTGAAGTCCTTTTATTGTTGAGGATAGCTTTAGCTAGCCTGGGTTTTTTGTTATTCCAGATGAATTTGCAAATTGTTCTGTCTAACTCTTTGAAGAATTGGATTGGTATTTTGATGGGGATTGCATTGAATCTGTAGATTGCTTTTGGTAAAATGGCCATTTTTACCATATTAATCCTGCCAATCCATGAGCATGGGAGATCTTTCCATCTTCTGAGGTCTTCTTCAATTTCTTTCCTCAGTGTCTTGAAGTTCTTATTGTACAGATCTTTTACTTGCTTGGTTAAAGTCACACCGAGGTACTTTATATTATTTGAGTCTATTATGAAGGGTGTCGTTTCCCTAATTTCTTTCTCGGCTTGTTTCTCTTTTGTATAGAGGAAGGCAACTGATTTATTTGAGTTAATTTTATACCCAGCCACTTTGCTGAAGTTGTTTATCAGCTTTAGTAGTTCTCTGGTGGAACTTTTGGGATCACTTAAATATACTATCATGTCATCTGCAAATAGTGATATTTTGACCTCTTCTTTTCCGATCTGTATCCCTTTGATCTCCTTTTGTTGTCTGATTGCTCTGGCTAGAACTTCAAGAACTATATTGAATAAGTAGGGAGAGAGTGGGCAGCCTTGTCTAGTCCCTGATTTTAGTGGGATTGCTTCAAGTTTCTCTCCATTTAGTTTAATGTTAGCAACTGGTTTGCTGTATATGGCTTTTACTATGTTTAGGTATGGGCCTTGAATTCCTATTCTTTCCAGGACTTTTATCATGAAGGGGTGTTGAATTTTGTCAAATGCTTTCTCAGCATCTAATGAAATGATCATGTGGTTCTGTTCTTTCAGTTTGTTTATATAATGGATCACGTTGATGGTTTTCCGTATATTAAACCATCCCTGCATGCCTGGGATGAAGCCTACTTGATCATGGTGGATGATTGTTTTGATGTGCTCTTGAATTCGGTTTGCCAGAATTTTATTGAGTATTTTTGCGTCGATATTCATAAGGGAAATTGGTCTGAAGTTCTCTTTCTTTGTTGTGTCTTTGTGTGGTTTAGGTATAAGAGTAATTGTGGCTTCATAGAAGGAATTCGGTAGGGCTCCATCTGTTTCAATTTTGTGGAATAGTTTGGATAATATTGGTATGAGGTCTTCTATGAAGGTTTGATAGAATTCTGCACTAAACCCGTCTGGACCTGGGCTCTTTTTGGTTGGGAGACCTTTAATGACTGCTTCTATTTCCTTAGGAGTTATGGGGTTGTTTAACTGGTTTATCTGTTCCTGATTTAACTTCGATACCTGGTATCTGTCTAGGAAATTGTCCATTTCCTGAAGATTTTCAAATTTTGTTGAATATAGGTTTTTATAGTAAGATCTGATGATTTTTTGAATTTCCTCCGAATCTGTAGTTATGTCTCCCTTTTCATTTCTGATTTTGTTAATTTGGACACACTCTCTGTGTCCTCTCGTTAGTCTGGCTAAGGGTTTATCTATCTTGTTGATTTTCTCAAAGAACCAACTTTTGGTTCTGTTGATTCTTTCTATGGTCCTTTTTGTTTCTACTTGGTTGATTTCAGCTCTGAGTTTGATTATTTCCTGCCTTCTACTCCTCCTGGGTGTATTTGCTTCTTTTTGTTCTAGAGCTTTTAGGTGTGCTGTCAAGCTGCTGACATATGCTCTTTCCTGTTTCTTTCTGCAGGCACTCAGCGCTATGAGTTTTCCTCTTAGCACAGCTTTCATTGTGTCCCATAAGTTTGAGTATGTTGTATCTTCATTTTCATTAAATTCTAAAAAGTTTTTAATTTCTTTCTTTATTTCTTCCTTGACCAGGTTATCATTGAGTAGAGCATTGTTCAATTTCCACGTATATGTGGGCATTCTTCCCTTATTGTTATTGAAGACCAGTTTTAGGCCGTGGTGGTCCGATAGCACGCATGGGATTATTTCTATCTTTCTGTACCTGTTGAGGCCCGTTTTTTGACCAATTATATGGTCAATTTTGGAGAAAGTACCATGAGGAGCTGAGAAGAAGGTATATCCTTTTGCTTTAGGATAGAATGTTCTATAAATATCCGTTAAGTCCATTTGGCTCATGACTTCTCTTAGTCTGTCTACATCACTGTTTAATTTCTGTTTCCATGATCTGTCCATTGATGAGAGTGGGGTGTTGAAATCTCCCACTATTATTGTGTGAGGTGCAATGTGTGTTTTGAGCTTTAGTAAGGTTTCTTTTACATATGTAGGTGCCCTTGTATTTGGGGCATAGATATTTAGGATTGAGAGTTCATCTTGGTGGATTTTTCCTTTGATGAATATGAAGTGTCCTTCCTTATCTTTTTTGATGACTTTTAGTTGGAAATTGATTTTATTTGATATTAGAATGGCTACTCCAGCTTGCTTCTTCTGACCATTTGCTTGGAAAGTTGTTTTCCAGCCTTTCACTCTGAGGTAGTGTCTGTCTTTGTCTCTGAGGTGTGTTTCCTGTAGGCAGCAGAATGCAGGGTCCTCGTTGCGTATCCAGTTTGTTAATCTATGTCTTTTTATTGGGGAGTTGAGGCCATTGATATTGAGAGATATTAAGGAATAGTGATTATTGCTTCCCGTTATATTCATATTTGATGTGAGGTTATGTTTGTGTGCTTTCATTCTCTTTGTTTTGTTGCCAAGACGATTAGTTTCTTGCTTCTTCTAGGGTATAGCTTGCCTCCTTATGTTGGGCTTTACCATTTATTATCCTTTGTAGTGCTGGATTTGTAGAAAGATATTGTGTAAATTTGGTTTTGTCATGGAATATCTTGGTTTCTCCATCAATGTTAATTGAGAGTTTTGCTGGATACAGTAACCTGGGCTGGCATTTGTGTTCTCTTAGGGTCTGTATAACATCAGTCCAGGATCTTCTGGCCTTCATAGTTTCTGGCGAGAAGTCTGGTGTGATTCTGATAGGTCTCCCTTTATATGTTACTTGACCTTTTTCCCTTACTGCTTTTAATATTCTTTCTTTATTTTGTGCGTTTGGTGTTTTGACAATTATGTGACGGGAGGTGTTTCTTTTCTGGTCCAATCTATTTGGAGTTCTGTAGGCTTCCTGTATGTCTATGGGTATCTCTTTTTTTAGGTTAGGGAAGTTTTCTTCTATGATTTTGTTGAAGATATTTACTGGTCCTTTGAGCTGGGAGTCTTCACTCTCTTCTATACCTATTATCCTTAGGTTTGATCTTCTCATTGAGTCCTGGATTTCCTGTATGTTTTGGACCAGTAGCTTTTTCCACTTTACATTATCTTTGACAGTTGAGTCAATGATTTCTATGGAATCTTCTGCTCCTGAGATTCTCTCTTCCATCTCTTGTATTCTGTTGGTGAAGCTTGTATCTACAGCTCCTTGTCTCTTCTTTTGGTTTTCTATATCCAGGGTTGTTTCCATGTGTTCTTTCTTGATTGCTTCTATTTCCATTTTTAATTCCTTCAACTGTTTGATTGTGTTTTCCTGGAATTCTTTCAGGGATTTTTGCGATTCCTCTCTGTAGGCTTTTACTTGTTTATTAATGTTTTCCTGTGCTTCCCTAAGTGTGTTCAGGTCTTTCCTGAAGTCCTCCAGCATCATGATCAAATATGATTTTGAAACTAGATCTTGCTTTTCTGGTGTGTTTGGATATTCCATGTTTGTTTTGGTGGGAGAATTGGGCTCCGATGATGGCATGTAGTCTTGGTTTCTGTTGCTTGGGTTCCTGCGCTTGCCTCTCGCCATCAGATTATCTCTAGTGTTACTTTGTTCTGCTATTTCTGACAGTGGCTAGACTGTCCTATAAGCCTGTGTGTCAGGAGTGCTGTAGACCTGTTTTCCTCTCTTTCAGTCAGTTATGGGGACAGAGTGTTCTGCTTTCGGGCGTGTAGTTTTTCCTCTCTACAGGTCTTCAGCTGTTCCTGTGGGCCTGTGTCTTGAGTTCACCAGGCAGCTTTCTTGCAGCAGAAAATTTGGTCTTACCTGTGGTCCCGAGGCTCAGGTTTGCTCGTGGGGTGCTGTCCAGGGGCTCTCTGCAGCGGCAGCAACCAGGAAGACCTGTGCCGCCCCTTCCGGGAGCTTCAGTGCACCAGGGTTCCAGATGGTCTTTGGCTTTTTCCTCTGGCGTCCGAGATGTGTGTGCAGGGAGCAGTCTCTTCTGGTTTCCCAGGCCTGTCTGCCTCTCTGAAGGTTTAGCTCTCCCTCCCACGGGATTTGGGTGCAGAGAACTGTTTATCCGGTCTGTTTCCTTCAGGGTCCGGTGGTGTCTCCGGCAGGGGTCCTGCCGCTCCTGGGCCCTCCCCCACGGGAGCCCAGAGGCCTTATACAGTTTCCTCTTGGGCCAGGGATGTGGGCAGGGGTGAGCAGTGTTGGTGGTCTCTTCCGCTCTGCAGCCTCAGGAGTGCCCACCTGACCAGGCGGTTGGGTCTCTCTCTCACCGGGTTTGGGAGCAGAGAGCTGCTGCGGGCCGGGATCCGCAGGTGTGGGACTTCCGGTAAACACAGAACGTGCCCGGTTCTAGAGAAATTCTGCTTCCGTGTGTCCCAAGCTCACCAGGCAGCTTTCTTGCAGCAGAAAATTTGGTCTTACCTGTGGTCCCGAGGCTCAGGTTCGCTCGTGGGGTGCTGCCCAGGGGCTCTCTGCAGCGGCAGCAACCAGGAAGACCTGTGCCGCCCCTTCCGGGAGCTTCAGTGCACCAGGGTTCCAGATGGTCTTTGGCTTTTTCCTCTGGCGTCCGAGATGTGTGTGCAGGGAGCAGTCTCTTCTGGTTTCCCAGGCTTGTCTGCCTCTCTGAAGGTTTAGCTCTCCCTCCCACGGGATTTGGGTGCAGAGAACTGTTTATCCGGTCTGTTTCCTTCAGGGTCCGGCGGTGTCTGTGGCAGGGGTCCTGCCGCTCCTGGGCCCTCCCCCACGGGAGCCCAGAGGCCTTATACAGTTTCCTCTTGGGCCAGGGATGTGGGCAGGGGTGAGCAGTGTTGGTGGTCTCTTCCGCTCTGCAGCCTCAGGAGTGCCCACCTGACCAGGCGGTTGGGTCTCTCTCTCACCGGGTCTGGGCTCATTTGTGCATTTAAATAAAGAGTGTGTAATGTACTTCAAGATCCATTTGGATCACTGAAAATCAGTCCTTTCTTTTCTTTATTGTTGAAACGACAAAAGTTAGCTTTACATTTTGAATTATATACATATATGTATATATATGGGTATGTGCGTAATGTATATATATATATATATATATATATGAGTGTGTGTATTGTTTTTAATAATACATTTTTAATAGAAAAGTTTTGAAAAAGAAAAAGTACAAGTGAATCGATTATTATGAATTATACTATTAAGTATGTGTCACTGTAGATAAAATCATGTAAAATATGCATAGAAAAGAGTAAGAAAAAATATAGAGCAGTATAGGGTATAATGTAAATATAAGCACTCTATCATGGATCTATAGCCCTATTTTGGAAGAATAACTTTAAATAAAATGGGAAGACTCTACTAGAAAATACTCTGGAATCTTCATTAATTATGTGAATACAAGGAGCTTTAAAAACTGAAATTAGATGGGACCATAAAATACTCTGGAAAAAGAAATGGTAGTTCAGGAACCATGGAGTATAATGTGGGACAAAAACTGAAAAGAGGAAAATATTGACATCCCAGAACCTGTGAACAGCAGTCTGTAGTGAACTGTAGCTGAAGGATTTTGTATGTAGATCTAACACAAGTTAATTTATTTAGAAAAAAACCATCTACCCTGGCCACAGAGATGAGGAATAGAGAAGTCATGTATTTGGAACCTTATCCATTAGAAGATGTGCACAGTAATTCAGAGGAGAGATGAAGGGACTGTAAGTAATGATATTGATGTTGCAATTCAGAGGATTGTAAGAGCCAAAGATCTATGCTGTGACCAGTTTAACACTTTGAGTGGGATGCATGGAAGAAAATGTGTAGAAAATGACCTCTAGACTAGGAGGGAAGCTGATACTTCAGAAGCAGAGCAGGAAGTCTATAGTCTAATTCCAGTGTGACAGTTTACTTTCCACAATCTTTAACACTCTGGTAACTGTGACTAGGTACAAAGTCATGCTCTGTACATGTATAACAGTTGTGTAGCGTGTCCTTCATGTGGTATTCCTAACAACAGTGGCTATCTATGACTCTGTTGCTTGACTTTGGGGACCCTTTCTCCTACTAGGTTATTTCAAGAAGCCTCAGTAAAAGATGCTCCTGGTCTTCCTGAAACTTAATATGCCAAGGATGGGTGATATTAATGGGAGGCCTCTCCTTTTCTGAAGAGAAAGGGAGGAGGAGTGGAAATGGTGAGAGAGAGGAGGAGTGGCAGGAAGGAATGGGAGGATACCATTTGGCATTTCCCTGATAAGTAAGGAGGTTGAGTATTTCTTTAAGTCTTTCTCCGCCATTAGAGATTCTTCTGTTGAGAATTCTTTGTTCACTCTGTTACTCCATTTTTAAAATTGGGTTTCCTGAGCTGTTGGTTTCTCACTTCTTGAGTTCTTTACATATTTTGGATATTAGCCCTCTGTTGAATGTAGGTTTGGTGAAGACCTTTTTCCATTTTGTATGAAGTCCTTTTGTCCTATTGACAGTGTCCTTTGCTTTACATAAGTTTTCACTTTCATGAGATCCCATTTATTATTTGGTGATCTTACTGCCTGAGCTGTTGGTTCAAGAAGTTGTCTGCTGTACCAATACTCATAGCTATTGCCCATTTTCACTTCTATTAGATTTCATGTATATGGTTTTATTTTCAAGGTCTTCGATGCACTTGGACTTGAGTTCTGTGAGTTGTGATAAATGTGGATCAATTTGCATTCTTATACATGTGGACATCTAGTTATATAAGTTTCTCAGCCTTTTGGCTAAAATCAAGTTTTTTGTTTGTTTACTTGTTTGCTTTTAATCTGATAGCTGAAGCCCAGATGGACTATTGAAATAGAGAAATTTGACTGAAAAATATGGATGAAAAGTGAATTATAATCAATTTTAAGATAATATCCTCATTCTCCCTCCTCATTTATTCATATTATTATTTATCCTTGAGTCTCTTCTCTTCCACCACCTCTCTACTGAGATGATTTTAAGAGAGCAAGTCCAAGTGAGCACCAAGAAGCCCCTTCTGACAGTCAGAATTCAAAGGCTTCTCAAGCACACAGAAGACACTATTTAGGTATATGTGTGGTAAAATTTCATTTTGGATATATCTTTATTTCCAAATACAAGGATATTTATGCAAAATGGAAGAGAGTAACTCACTGAAATCTTTTACACTGATCTTTCGGGAATTAATGAATACCTTATTTTAATGAATTTTTCTCAGTTCTTACTATTCAAACACTATCTAGTCTTATTTAATAGGTTTACCATATAATATACATGAATTATCTATTTGTGTTATTAGCTTTTGGAGGGATATAGTGATGTATTATTTCTTTTATTTGAATTTATAATTTAATATCTGAGTATAAATACTTAAATGAATATTTTAAAATTTTCAAAAAGCATTAAGCTTGGTGGGTCTATGATGAATTTCCCAACAGGATAAAGCTTGGCATAATCATCTATATTTTTTGAAGCATAATGTTCTTACCTATATATCAAGAAAATGCATATGCTAAAAGTATGGTTTCCTGTTTATTTCTGACTAACCTTCATTTCATTAGTTCTGTCTAATTCACATTCATATGATGCTGATTCATAGGTCACATTCATTTTATAATTTTTTGTGTATACTTCAAGTTTTGTGGTATTTTCCTTGAATCCAACAGCAGTGAAGAAATTTGAAACACCTTTGACAGGATTGTATTATTTAGGTACCAGGAATATTGATGAAGATGAAAAGAATTGGAATGTTAAAATGATTTAGTAAGCATTAAGTTTTATGGATGCTTAACAGCTTCAATCTTGATGAGACATGTGTAAGGAAACTAGGGGGCGGGGAGCATAAGTTAAGGAATGATCCTATCATTGTCTCTAAACCATGAAATGCATTCCTACAGTTATCTGAACTCCATTGACAATGGAAGTCAAGGTAACACAACAGAATGATGTCAGAGTGTTCTTATTCAGTCATACTCCGGGCAGAGGCACAGCCAGGTATGGAGCTGTGAGAACAGGAGAGCACCTGATTGTGTGCCGGGTGCAGCAATGAAGTAAACCACTAGAAAAAGAGAGGCAGATAAATCTATGTCTTCTTATAATGAAAGGCAAATGTTCTCGCAAATCCTCAATAGTTACACATTCAAAAGATCCTGCCTGGCAGCACTGGGAAAAGATAACACAACACCTAATCTGAAATAACAATCTCAAGTGTGAATTTCGCTGCCTAATTTAAAAATCTAAATGTCATGTTCATCATTTAGCATTATTTCTGAGGAGAAAAAGGTACTTCTCAGGTTGCGTGAATCTCCCTTTAACATTTTCCTTTCACCTCACTCAAACTAGGAACTCACAGAAAACTTATAATGGTATCTCTTTTTAACAAACTGTGTTGTTATATAAGAGTGCCCTCCTGGAGGCAAGGAGGAGGAGAAATGAGATGGGGAAATGTAGGAGGGGATATTAGGAGGGAACAATGAGTGGAATGTGAATAAGTAAAATATTCTTAAAAAGATTAAAAAAGGAGTAATATTTCATAGACAGGGCCCATTTTATCATTTACTGAGTAATATTTTAGCGAAATATTTGCACATACACTAAGTACATAAGGAATTTGTATGATGAAAATATTAAATTGCACTATTAAAATGTAGATAAATAGGATTCTTTAATGTATGTTTGCATATGGTGTGTGTGTGTGTGTGTGTGTGTGTGTGTGTGTGTGTGTGTGTGTGTTGATCTGGCCATGGCCCATGTATAGAGGTCAGAGAAAACATGTGGAAATTGGATTTTGCTTTTCACTACATAGATTCTAAGAATCAATCTCAGGTCACCATGCTGACCTGAGCATGGTGGCAAATGTCTACATGCTAAGCTGACTCTGACGTCCAATAAGTGGGATGTGTAAAGCTTACTGTAAGAGCATAATTGTTATGATATGAGAGAAAGATCAAAATGTGAGCAAATGCTTCTCTGCCCCCACAATCACACTTTGCCAATGTCTTATTCTCTGTTGTCTCTTCTTCCTGATACACATACTCAGATTTTAGTCTCACTTATCCATCTGTGCACTCTTTGGTTTTTCACACTCTGTGTCTTAGGCACAGTATGTGTTCACCTGTCCTAATTTCCCATTCACGTCTCCTAAATTTCTGTCGAAGTACTTTTAATCGATACCTAGACTTTCTTGAATAGGTTCAATGATTTTAAAGCTGTGAGGAACCAGACAGATATTTGTAAAATTAAGTTTGACTTTTAGTTGAAGTTACTTTAAACATCAGATTGAAGACAATTATCACAAATATATTTTCCAAAGCTTAAAGAATGTGTCCTGTAGAAAGAGAATACGAGGGAAAATTGACATTTAGAATTTCTAGGAGACTATATATTATTTGATCACATACTGATTAATGAACTTGTGGTTTTTTATGGACATTTATGCTTACAGATCCAAATTATGATTTAACCTAGAAAGGGATGTTGACTTATTACTGAAGAGTAGAGTCTTCTCTATTCGATACATTGACAGATATAAAAAAAACCTTAGAAATTATTAGACTCTGTCGTAAAAATATAAAAAATAAAAAAGTACAAGGTGATCTTTTACCAGCACTGCGGTGCCCCAAGATATCTGCTAGATATCTTGGAGGAAACACATCCCAACTCCTCGGCAGCCCAGTGTCTCCTGCCCCAAGGACAGCTGCCTAGTCACTACTAAGGAATCAGGTGACTTCTGATAGTTCTGCCTTTATATGTTACTTGGACTTTTTCCCTTACTGCTTTTAGTATTCATTCTTTGTTCTGTCCATTTAGTACTTTGATTATTATGTGGCAGGAGGATTTTCTTTTCTGACGCAATCTATTTGGTGTTCTGTAGGCTTCTTATATGTTTATGGTCATCTATTTAGGTAACTGAAGTTTTCTTCTTTGATTTTGTTGAAGATGTTTTCTGGACCTTTCAACTGGGAAATCTTGGCCCTCCTCTTTTCCTATTTTTTTTTAGATCCAATTGACAAGATATAATTGCCCACTTAAACATACAAAGCCCGGTACCATCCATCCCTTAGGAACATTGATAACAACCTGTAAATACACAGAGCAGAATCTTAACATCACCTGCCATGGCTTCTCCCCTCTCTCCTGTCTCTCCTTTCTCCTCTAGTCTCCTCCTCTTCCTTAAAACTTCTCTCCTGCCCATCCTTCCTTCTCCTCCAGTGATAGGCCTCCTTCTATCCTGTACCTGCCCCTCACCTGTACTTTACAAATTCAATGGGGAAAAGGTTCTGGTGAAGTCACCTGATTCCTGAGTAGTGACTAGGCAGCTGCCCTTGGGGCAGTGGAATTAGCATCAAAACACAGATAACTCCAAGGCAAACCACAACAAGACACAGGAGTTATGCTAGTTATGCTAATTCATCGTTTCTGTATTTGTCTCTGTTTGCCTCTGCTCTATTTCTTTCTCTTTCTGTATCCATTAGAATACTATACTTTGTAAATACAAACAAGAGAAACTTAGCACATGACAATAAGTATCTTACTTTATGATGTCTGCATCCTGTTTAAAATATCCCAGGAAAAATAATCAACTTACCTTCTTCAGAAGTTAAGTATCTGCCACAAATGTGTTTTACTGACGCCATGGCCATTGAATAAAAAGATAAACATGCCTTCTGTCACTGTAGTCACAAAGGCCCAGTTTATGCAGAAAAGACATTTACCTTAGTGGTAAATATGGGCTATAGCCAACAAGTTGAATCCATATTCTGTAGCTTTCTAAAGGTTTTCAAGTTATTTGAGGGTTCTACACTCATTTTTTTTTTCTTATTTAAACTGAGGATACAATGAGTTATCTTAAACTATTTTGATTGAGTGAGTGAAAATGTGACCATGCCAGGATGATCATGTTCAATAGAAGAAAATTGGTACACAGGCTGGCACTTGCACAACTTGTGGTGACTCTTTAATTTCTAAGCCATCTTCTACTGAGTGCCTGGAGTTCAGGTATCATGCAAGTTCTTGGTCTGATTATTATTATCTGAAATCTCTGTAGTCTAACAAGACAAAAATAAGACTACTACACAAATTAAATTATATAAAATAATCCTTGGTCTTCATAGACCAAGAAGCAAATTGACAAAGTTGACTTTTTGTTGAGTTGCTTAATGCTTCGTGAATGCATTTTCTTTTAAATATTGGGTATTCACTTGACTTTTAAGAGCCCAGGGATTATGAAATTGCACCTTATTCTTTATAAAGCTATATGCGAAAATAAATACTCATATAGATTGCATATAGTAGCACAAAAATGAAGCTGCTTTATATAATGTATGTCACTAAATTAGGAAATAGGTCATAGAGTGTCCATTTAAAATAAGAGAAGAACTGAAGGAGCTGAAGGGAATTACAACTGCATAGGAAAACAGTATCAACTAACTGAACCACCAGGGACTAAACAACCAACCAAAGAGTATACTTGGAGGGACTCATGGCTCCAACTTCATATGTAGCAGAGGATTACCATGTCTGGTACCACGGGGAGGGGAGTCCCTTGGTACTGTGGAGACTTGATGCTCCGCATAGGAGGATGCTAGCTTGGTGAGGTGGAAATGGGTGGGAGGGTGAGGGAACACCATCTTAGAGGCAAAGGGGAGGGGGAATGGGATGGAGGGTGTTGTGCAAACAGAAGAGACTAGGAAGAGGGAAAACTTTAAAACAACTTCAAAATTAAGAAAAAGAGAAAGAAAGAAAAGAAAAGAAAGAAAAGAAAAAAGAAAAGAAAAGAAAAAACAAAGGAGGAAGCAAAGAAAGAAAGGAAGGAAGGAAGAAGTGTATCTGGAATATTCAAATAAAAATAACTTTAAACTCTTCAGTTAGCTACAGAAGTTGAATTCAACTCAGATAAGATTTTTTTTATTAACTTGAGTATTTCTTATTTATATTTCGAGTGTTATTCCCTTTCCCGGTTTCCGGGCAATCTTTTTTTTTTCTTTATAGAAACTCAGAAGGCCACAGTTTTTTTTTTTAATTTATTTATTCTATGTATGTGAGTACACTGTCGCTTTCTTCAGACACACCAGATGAAGACATCGGATATCATTGCAGATGGTTGTGAGCCACCATGTGGTTGCTGGGATTTGAACTCAGGACCTCGGGAAGAACAGTCAGTGCTTTTAACCACTGAGCCATCTCTCCAGCCCCCAGATAAGATTTTTACTAGCTTTGATTTCTTAAAATTGATTTCTTATATTTGTTTATTTTTATGTCTAACTTTTCCTACTCTCTCTCTCTCTCTCTCTCTCTCTCGCTTTCGCTCTCGCTCTGTCTCCATGTGCACTTGCTTGCATATGTTCAAATGATAACTTTTAAGAGTTACCTCTTCCATTATGTAGACATCAGGGATAGGACTGAAGTCTTCGGGCTTAGTGGCCTGAACCTTTCTGGACCTTTTGATTTTTCTGAATCAGGAAGGTTAGACATTCTAATCCATAGCTCAAGGGAGTTAGTAAGCTGCTGTAGCTTCCTGTAATCTCAGAGCAGAGCTGCTGAAATGTTAGGCGATGCATTTGCATGACATAGAGAGAGCTAGCTGTGCAGTATTTAGCTGAGAAGTGGCAATTTGGCTGATCTTGTGGAGGAAGATTTTTGTTGTACATGGGCTTAGACTAAAATATTCTGAAAACTTCATGCTAACATTCTGCATGTGCTTGTATTCAATGTGGGAATCATGAAGAAATGGCATTATCTTGGGAAACAAAGAAAGGAGCTAAGTAACATTGAACAATTCTCCTAGTTTAATTAATCTATTCTATTAATTATCTAAATGGATTTGGTTGCAGATAAAAGTATGATACAAACCAATGCTCAGTTATCCAATCTCTCTTAGTTCTTTAGTATAAAATTTAAATAATGTAAAACTGCAGAGCAATAGAAGAAACATATTTTGAGAATCTATTATTTTATTGATTAGAAAATGTGTCCCAATGAAATTTTTACTTTTACTCCAAATTGAAATGATTTGCATAGAAACAAAGAACAAAAGAAACAAACAAACAAGAATCAAAACAGTATACAAGTTACTTATCAGTAAGTCAGGTAGTCTCTCCGGTTTGATGTCAACAGTTATGCTCACAGTGTCAAAAAGGTTAAAAACTAAGACTGTCAGAGTCAAAAATTGGCAAGAAAAGTGAATGAGTATTACTAATATCCTGGACCTACCTTTGACATAATTCCTTTTGTACTTTTTCTTTCCCCTATCTTAAGCACACATAAAATTAAATATTCCGAGTGCTAAGCCTGCCTTTAGTTTATTTGAACCTATTTAAAACAGGTTTTCTCTCACTACAAGACATTAGAACCTTTGACAAATGGATATGTTTCAGAGCAGCTAATATGTCAGATGGCTCCTCTGTTTTAGGAAGTGTATGAGTGTTATGTGCCAAATATACTCAGATGGTCTCTATAACTTAACTAGTAGCCTTCTTTTTGCTACTTGCTTTGTTCCACTCTTATTTATGATTGTGTTCACTCAATGAATTACTACAGGTTTTTAGAAATGGCCAAGAGAATGAGCTCAGCAAAATACCAAATGGCACTATTTTGTGTGTCCCCTTCGACTGGCAATGACTGTACATGAAGACCAGTGATTCTCGCGTGGCTACTTTTGTATCCGTTGCTACTCATGATTAGAGTGAGCACATTCAATCATTATCCCCTTGCAAAGAGAGCTCTGCTGTGCTCAGCAATAGTGTGCTTATAGTGCTTGTCCTATGGAATATGACCCTTTCTAAAAAATATCTCCTTTTGCAAGAGTTTCTCTAAACTGCTACAATCTTCTGAACCTTAGTGATTCATCCATTGCCTCCTGCTAGCTAGACTGATGTCTGTGATTTTCTCTTTTCTTGTCAAATCACACTCTTCTGTTTCTATAAAATTATTATTGTAGCAACTTCGAAGTTGAATAATGAATTTCAACCTTAGGGAAGATATGAGTTAATTTAGAGGCTTTTCATAAAGCAGAATAAATGAGCTAGAAACATTTGAAGGGGGCGTTGAAGACAAAATATGAGGAATAATTACAGCAAGCAATTACAATAAAATTCTATGCCATTTCCAAAGAATAAAAGAAACAAGACAGAAAAAAAGCATAGTTGATATTTCTGTGTATGTTTTTCCCTGTGTCTCATTGTAGGTATTGCAAGCTTTCTTGTTACTTGTGCCTCTTGTTCTTCTAAGCACTTTGATTTAATTTACAGTGACTAAAGTAAACAATTGTTCTTGTAGCAATTTAATACTAGAAAACCAAGATCTAAAACAGGTTAAGAACCCAGACAGCTAAATCCAAGAAAGCCAATGAGTATGTTGATGATACCTGTTGCCACATCACCCACGTGTTACTAGGACAATATTCCCATAGGTTGGTTAGCCTTTGTTCTTTATGTCACCCTTTCAATTTTTAGGGCCCCTAGATATTTCGATCTTTTCCTTAGTTTCTAGTCCTACAATACTAAATGTTTTCATTTCTTTGTACTGCAATGTTACTTTGGAAGGCTGGATATTTACCTACAACTGCTGTCTCAGTAAATGTCCAAGGAGATCCGTATGAATCAATGGATGCATCAGCATTTTAGGTCAGCCTTAAAAGTAGGCATGACTCAATTATTGAAGCCAAATACATTTACTTGTGTCAGGATCCCACAGTGATTATTAGATATAATGAATCCATTTGAGGATATTTGACCAAAGGGAAATGCAAAATAGTTTCCACTATAATATGCATTTACATTTTAGTTCTACTATTGCAACTAAAGTATTAAATATGTAAAAAAATGCACCATTAGAGGATAAATGAATATTGACATAAAATAAAGAATTATTTCTAGTAAAGCCCATTTTACTATTTCCTTGATACCTTGTCAGAAAGCAATAAAATCAGTTTTCTCCAATGAAGTATTGCTGGATATACTGAACATACACTAGGGCCAGCTGCATTCTCAGGAGCAGCTGGCGAACACAAAACAGACTCGAGCCCCTTCAAGCTCTTCCACTCCAGGTGTCTTAACCAGTAACCAGTGCAATTACTACAAATGTATTATGTAGTGTATATTCTCAGTTGTGTGTTCTTATAAGCAACAAACTCTGAAGATTCAGGAGGATTAGAAATTCAAGGTAACCATCAGTGTCATAGTGTATTCAAGATTAACCTGTATTTCCAGGAACTTGTCTTAAAAATCAGTAATAATTTATTAATCCTAGAATAATTATGAATTATTCTATTGCAGCACATTTAATTTTATTCATAAAATCAAAAATTTAAATGGTTTAAATCAATTAGTAATTATAGAATAAATTTTACTACAGGAATCATACTGTTATTTTTGACTTTTCCATTTAAAAATGTAGAAATTTTCCAGTTTAATCTTCAAAAGATATTATTCCTCATCAAATAATATTTTAAGAAAATTATTATGACATCAAATATTTTTTCCGTTTAAAAAAATTCCAAAACTTAAATTTGAAAAATATAATTTCCTTTCCATTCCATTGCAAGTTTTACACAATATGTATTTATTTCAAAGTAAGAAATTTATCAAAATATTATAATCAGAACTTAATTGTATACACAAAATTACACCCTCTAGTTATAATTTGCATTTACAAGCATAATTTAAATTGGAATAAATTTTGATTTCTTTTTTAATATATATATAATAAGCAAATAGCTTTGATTAATGAACCTTGAGTGTTTTTTTGTAATAAAGGTTTTCCTAATTTTCCAGAAATAATGTGTTTGAGTAAAGCTCATTGGCACTGCTTAATAGAACAGACAGTTTGGCTTTTCAGTAGTGGTGTAAGGTATTTCCTAGAACAGGTTAGTGAGAACAAAGATAAAGTAGGAGCTGCTCCCCTATCCATTTTCCTGCAAGACTCATGATGCTCTTGTTCTTAATGACTGAGAAATATTCCACTGTGAAAATGAGCCACATTTTATGTATCCATTCTTCTGTTGTGTAATATCTAGGTTGTTTTCATCTTTCGGCTATCACAAATAAAACCACTATGAATACACGTCTGACAGACTTTTGAACTAGAATTTTCTGAACCACATCCTTAGGGGACTCAGATGAGAGTTTTGCCCAGTTTATATAGGAGTAAGCTAATACAGGATCCTAAGTGCAGTAGCCATTATCGCAGAGTTCATGGTCACTGAATTTACATAATTTAAAATTGCCGTTTTTGGAGGTATGTACAGAAATTAATCAGTGATACAACTCCAACCTCTCTTGTCTTCATAAAGTTACCTTTAACCTAACATAACCCTAGTTCTAGAAAGATTTCTTGATTAATTAAAAAATAACACTGGAAATCATTATAGAAACCCCCAAAATATTTAAAATGGTATAGTAGCCCAATTTGGTTGGTAATATGAAATACCTGAAGCTATGCAGTTGTATAAAAACCTAGTTCTAGTTAGCTAATAGCTGTAGGCACATAAAATGATTCTATTTACTGTTGTCACTGTGTGTCATTATGGTTTCACAGAGAGAATATGCGTAAAAACAAGGTAGACATTCAGGGATAAGATTAGGTTTTCAGAACCACTCTTTGGGGCTCAGATATTCCCTTAATAGTCACATTAAGCCCTTCTTAGGGAATCTCTGTCACTGTCACACTATCCCCAATGTCTTAAAGGTCTCCTCACCTCTCACATTCATACACTGAGAATCATGGCTACCAATTCATTTACCTCAGAGACATACATTCAATCCTGATTCAAACCAAAGAAATGATCGTCCAAGGAGATTAGAATTTAGTGTCTGAAAAGTAGTTTTGCTCTTTATATTATGGTGTCCATCACACAATGAGATGTATGAGTTCATCACAGCTTCATGGATACACATATAAGTATTTGGAAAGCAATTTGATGGCCTGACCATTTAGCAAAATAACAATAACAATATCTACCCTAGGGGCTATGGTCTCCACAATGAAAGAAACATTATTGCGATTGTAAAAGGCTTGTTTAGTTTATGAAGTAGTGATAATTTTCTTATGGCTATTAATATGCATGACCTAAATTTATTCACAGCATTTTTTTAATCAAGAGTCTGAGAATATTTTGTTATATCAGCTAATTCCTGGACATTAGCTAGGTTCTGTAAAATTCAATTAAATTCTGACAGCTTGTACCCAGAATTAGAGTCATATCCCATAAGCAAAAGGGTCAGTGTCACAAACTATACCCAAGGATCTTTCCAGTAACCATCCCCAAGAGTTCTCTGTCTTTAATGAGACACATGTAAATCACAGGTCCCTTCATAAATACCATGATTTTCTCCAGTAACTTGGGGAACTCAGTATAGGGATTTATTTAGTATTTCATTTTGAAGAAGTAAGAACTATAAAACAAACAAATGAAAGAAACGGACAGGGTACACATATGACATGTGTTTCAAACTTTAAATACTTTTCAGTATTATCTTTTTAAGTTTTTATGCAAGTCATATTAGGAGAAATGGTTGATTAAGTTGTTTACCATTGGTAATCTATTCAGAATGTTGGCTCTCACTTCTCATTGGATGCTCAGAAATTGCCTGAACATTCTAACATTCTAAGCATATAGTTGAGACCTCTAAAAGCCAACCTTCGTGCTAAAGCTATAAAACTCCAAATTAACACACTGGAAATGCAAATAAACAACATGCCAGGAATAGTGGATAAGAGTGTTACTCTTGCTACTCATTCCAGAAATTCAGGAAAATAAACTGCTATCTAAACTTAGAATTTTGATTGACATGTTCAACAATAAAAACATTATTTCAGTACCCAAATTTTATTTCTTGAGCCAGATGTGTTTTCATTAAACTGAACTGACTTCTTATAAAAAGACAGGTTAATGATTTTAATGACACTTGTTTCTGATAATTTATTCAGGAGCCTCAGTCACTAATTGTCTCATGAGAGTGTTATAGCAAAGCATTCTCCTCTGTGGACATCTGGATTCTTTGAAGACGAAGTTTACTTTAAATTTGAAGTTTAACAAATGCCAAAGATTTGCTGAAGGTGTCTACCATCTGGGAACAAAATTATTTCTTTGAATATTTAAAACACCTTCCTTTATAACAGACAGCAAGAATAATTTTATTAGTTTCCACTCAGTAATATTTATAGACCTCCTTTACAATGCTAACTTGTTTACCTATGGGTTGCTTTTGTAGCCTATTGAATAATATATTCATGTTTATGAGTGACAACATGCTTATGTGTGCACTGAAGTTTCTCTCTATGATTTTCTTAACACACCTGTACTACATGCTCAGTAATAAACAGGGAACTTTCATTTCCATCAATTAATTTGCATGTTGCATGTTTCACCAGTAAAATGAGCTTTATTAATTAGTAATTTCACATATTCCATGTTTACACATTCATAAACTCCACTAAACACCAACCCCACCACATATTTACTTAATGTTCATAAAATTCATTGCAGTTAAAACAACTATGTCTTATAGAGTTTCCAAGGTGCTTTTCACTAGAAAGTTATATAATTTTTAAACAAATGGCTTGTGTTCTCAATGGAAATGTAGGTAAAAGATGTCATAGTGATGAAAAGATGACTTGACTATTAATAGAAAGATCTGCATATTCAATTATTTTTCTTTTATTGAAAATAGAATATTTTCTCATGCAATATACCCAGATTATGGTTTCTCCTTTCTCCAGTCCATTCAGTTCCTCCCCACCTTCCCTCCCTTCCAGACTCAATCATTTTCTGTTTTTTTAGCAAAAAAAGAAAGAAAGAAAGAAAGAGAGAAAGAAAGAGAGAAAGAAAGAGAGAAAGAAAGAAAGGCTTCTAAGAGATTACAACTAAACACGACAAAATGAAATACAATAAGATAGATAAAGCAAAAACTGTCATATCTAAGTCAGAAACAGCAAGCCAACAAGAGAAAACAAGTCCTAAAAGCAAGCACATGAATCAGAGACCCACTTATTCTTCACAGTCAAGAGTCCCATAAAAATATTAGCATAATAGCCATAATATATATGCAGAGGACATGCTGCAGATCTGTGAGGGAACTGTGTTTGCTGCTCCTGTCTCTGTGAGCCTATTTGCGTCTTACTTAGTAGATTTAGAGGTCTATGTCTCCTGGTAAGATCCATTCCTTCTGGCTCTTAAAATCTCCCCAGGATTCCCTGAGCTCTGCTGGAAGGGATTTGATGGAAATCTCCCATTTAGCCCTTCCCTCTATATAAAGCTTGACTGTCAGTCTCTGGAACTGTTTCCTTCTGCCAGAGGAAGCCTGTCTGAAGACTGGATAAGGCACTGATCTGTGGGCACAGCAGAATATCATTAGGAGATTAGGAGTCATACACACACACACACACAGAGAGAGAGAGAGAGAGAGAGAGAGGAGAGAGAGAGAGAGAGAGGAGAGAGAGAGAGAGAGGAGAGAGAGAGAGAGAGAGAGAGAGAGAGAGAGAGAGAGAGAGAGAGAGAGAGAGAGAGAGAGAGAGAGAGAGAGAGAGAAGCGGTGGGGTTCACATGCAATCCTGAGGTATCTAGTCTCTGGTTCTTGATAACACAAGCAGTGTCATTTTTAGGCTCCTTCTCATAGAGTGAAACTCAAGTTAAATCAGTCATTGGTTAGCTATCCCCACAAGCGCTGGGCCACCATTGTCTTAGCATATTTTCAAAGCAGGACAGGTAACAAGTCAAAGGGATTGTGGCTGCATTGCTTTCTATTTTGCTCTTTTGGTAGCCAGCCAAATATTTTCTCTCACCCAAGACACTGGAATGTAGGAGTGAAGGTTCTATGTAGGCATGAATTCAACATCTCCATGTTCAATGAGTTAAGAAGGTATTGTCTTTGTCAATGGAGCCCCCCTGTCCATTTGTGGAGAGCAGCACTTGGATTTAGCCAGGGCCTGGCTATTTGGGGATTTCTATGGGTCCCTCTTGGCCAATAACTCAACTGAATGGAACCCAGTACATTTTCTTCTATCATATCTTCAATGCCAGATATTTTCCCCTTCATGTCTTGAACTCCATTGGTGAAGTTTGTTTCTGGAGCTCGTGTCCAAATTCGAAAATGATTCATTTCCAGAATTCTCTCAATTGGAGGTTTGGGTTTGTTTTTTGTTGTAGTTGTAGTTGTTGTCGTTGTTGGTATTTTATTTTGTTTTGATTTGTTTTGTTGCATTTTTAGGTCTTCAAAATTTTATATTTATTTTCTTTAACTTTTTTTCTGTTTTCTTGTTTTTCTCTAAGTGATTTATTCATCTTCTCCATGTTTTGTTAGTCTTTCTTCCCCTCTGGATTCATTCATGGATTATTCATTTCTGTGTTGGAGACCACTGTCATCTCCCTATTTTCTTTATGTTAAGAAACGTTTCTTATTTTTCAGCTGTGTTGGAAAGATTCAGGGCTTGCTGTGGTAGAATAGGTGAGCTCTAGTGAAGACATATTTCCCTGCTGACATTGCTTCTGCTTTTACTCTGGCATCCATGCATTATGGGTCTAAGCTAATAGCTAGAATACTCTTCGTTTGGGAGGGACATATTTCCTCTATGGATTTTGAGGAGTGTGATGGTTGTGTTGACTGTTTTTCTGGCCTCCTCAGCTGCTTTATCACAGGGAATGTCTGCTGGTGTGGGAGGCTACGATATTGGGATTATTTGGGATAGCAAAAGTTGGAGGAGAAGGTCTTCCTGATTTCTTGGGCATGTAATCAGAAAAGAAATGGAAACTACAGCAGGTATTCTGATACAGATCTGGGTAGGAGATTCCAATCAATGGATCTCAGCAGCAACAGGAGAGGTGTGGATCTGCCTTACTGTCTACTTATTGCCCTGGATGAACTAGTCCTTGCATTAGTGGGGAGGGGTGTGTCTGCTGAGTTTGGGATCTGGGACAAAACAGCAAATCAGGTGAGGAAGAGTAGAATAAGGAAGACGTGTGAGATCCATAGATTGGGAGCAGAACACAGGTTGTTCTGTGACAGAACTGAGGATAAGACTGGGGGATCTGTTCTGGGGAACGGAGAGATATGAAAGTCCCTAGGCAGATTACCTGGTTTTCTGGTAGATATGGCCTTCTGCAGGAGGTTGTCTGCCAGAGTTGGGCCTTTGCATACAGTAACCCAGTGATGGGATGGGGGTTAGGAAGGGATAGTGAGTGGAAACCGAAAGACATGTGGGCAGGGGCCAGCGGGAAGATGAAGATTGAAGCTTGAGTTCTATAGCAATGCTAGGGAAAGGCCTCAGATTTGGATGGGAGAAGGGAGTGGCAAGGGTTTTCAATTGGTTTCCCCGTTCTTCTTAGCCTATTTATTTCCTCAAATGATGCTATGCGATAAGAATTTTACCCAAGCTTTATGAATACATGACTTCGGCTGAACCCAGAATATTTCTATGAAACTATCTCAAGGCCTAGGTCTTCCAGCCTCCATACAATCAAATCTGTAAGCCTGAAGCTTGAAGACTTCAGCTTCCAGAATCCATCTGATAACCTAGGCCTAGAATCTTTCAGCCTCCAAGACTTACTGCTGAGTAAGCACACCCTTTCTAGGTCTTTATAAACTCTGGCTAGCTGGTTCAACTCAGCTGTTCTGACTCAAACTCCTCTCCAAGCTGAATAATTCAAATTGGCTTGTCTCAGCTTCTGACTGAATTGCTCAAGCTTGGAAAAACTGCCTCTGAACTCCATGAACTGAACTGCACCAAACTGCACTACACTGAACTTGACTAAATTAAACTGTGTCTCTCTCCCTGCACTGCTTTTAAGTAACTTTTCTTCCTTGTGGATTCTCATGATATTTTGGTGTATCCTATGTCTGACTCATTATGTCAACTCCTTATCTGATTCACCACTTTGTCTGCCCCTCAATTAGATGCCACTTTCAAACATGGCTGTGTCCCTTCATTGTTAGAGATTAAAGGTGTATACCAAAGGCATGTTTGTATTCCAGCCAGATCATACTGTATTCCAGGCTATGTCTGCATCCTTGCCAAATCATATAACCTTAGAAGTTCTTTGGATGTGATCCCCTGTTAGAGCAGCCATGTTATGGTGCTTGATTAAAACTCCTCTCTGGGCGTTTTCCCAGTAAATGCCTACTGGTGCTGGAGGATGGGAAAATGGGAAGGGTTGGAGTCAGGAATGTTGGGGGAGAAGATTTTTGTGCTTCATTGATGATGCAGTCAGAGAGGGAAGAGATCCTGCAGTAGGTTTCCTGCTACAAAGCAGGGATAAGACTGGGGGTGAGTGATGGATTTTTCAGAGCAGTAGGAGAGGTGTGGTCCACATTCTGTCTACTTCTTGCCCTGGAAGAAATGGCCCTTTGGTTAACAAGAGGTACCTGATGGGGTTGGGGATTGTGACAAAACAAGTTGAGGGGGCAGGTATGGACATATTTAATTCTTTACTACTATTTCTGCTTTGCTTATTATATCAATTAAAAACTTTGGTTTAGATAATGGTTTGTTAATCCATTTTCTCAGCAATTAAATTTGTTTTTGATAATTTTACAAATGGATATGATGAATTCTATACTTTCTCTTATCTCTCTTCAACACCTGATAGAGCCCAGTCTGCTCTACAAACATTTTTCCTATCTTCTAATTAAGAATCCTTGAATAGTTACCTGATTACCCTTTTCAGAGCATTGGATTTTTGGTAGCTTTTAACATTTATAAAATATTAAGCCAGTTAGAATAATATACTATAAGAGTGTCTACCAAGAAGTTTCAGATAGCCCTCTTCTTTTTATGAGCTACTCAAAATTCAAAATGCCTTTTTCTATGATGTTCTGAGTTTAGTTCAGCTTTAGGAAGCTGAGTAGATTGTGCTTCTGTGTCAATGACCATTGAAAATGTTGGGCTTGTCACCTCATCAAAAAGACTTTTTTTTAATGTAACTAAGGAACTGAGCTCTGCAATTATGTTTTTGGTCACAATGATAGGAATTAAGGTCTTGTATTACTGGGAAGTGTTAATTAAACCTGAGCACATGCTCAAGTGTGTTCTTAGTAAATGTTAGTTTATAATCTGACCTTGATCTAGAAAAAAAATTACTTCCTAAATCTGTAGGAATTTGTTCTTCTTTTTAGTGCCTTAAATTTCTAATGAAGAGAATACTTGAAAAAATTATATTACAGAGATTAGACAAAATTATTGGTTCTTGGAGAATTTTAACCAACATATTTTTTTTATCAGATACACACAGCTCTCCCCTTTTTCCTCCCAAACCCACCAACTTACCCTGTGAAGTCAACTTTGTATCTTCTTTAAAAATAGAGCAGTTTGTGTTGCCTTTAGAATTTGGGTATGTGCCACCCACTGGATTGTGGTTACATCTCAGGGGTCACACCTTTAAAGAGAAAGATTCTTCTTCTCTACCAGCTATCAACTGAGCTAAGAGCTGCTCATCTAGAGGTAGGAATTTGCACCCACCTCCTCTCTCCACCATGGGACTTTCATCTGGCTTGAATTTGCACAGGCCTTGTTCTGTCAAAAATGTTTTCCTATGAGTTTATATATGCATGTGTACTATGTATCTGAATCACAGTATGAGTTTATATATACATCTTTCCTATTTGTCTAAATCACACTGTATCCATGTACTCAACTACTCCTTCTAGCTTATATATTCTTTCTCTTCATCATCTATGATGATCCCTGAACCAAAAGAGTAGTAGATATAAAATAGATGTCTCTTCTATTTAAACACATATTAGTTCATAAGTTACATGAGATATGAATTCTATATTATGGCAATGTGATATGTTTTGAATTAACAGCAGATGATATCTTTTAAAATAAATCTGGTTAACATTAACTAGCACCCAAATTATCTGACAAGAACACAGTACCTTTCTAAATGTAAATAATGCAAATGGGCGGAATCTATACCCAGTGGTTTGATTGTTTTCATTTTAGGTAGTTACTGCTGCTACTATTGTCGGTATTGATAACATCTCAAAGAAAATGTAAAGGCTTTATCAAGAAAAATGAATTGGAAATAGTGAATATTTCTCCTTTGTCGTTAACCAGACTCAATATATATGCCTTAGTTACCTCTCCTGTTGGTGTGATAAAACACCTTAATAGCAACAGTTAAAGGGGGAAAGAGGCTTATTTTAGCATGGAATTCAACATATCATCTATTATGGTCAATGCAACAGCAGCCTGTAAAACCCTGGCCCTATTGCATCCACAATCGGGTATAAAGACTGATAGCTGTACACTCGCTCCCATTCAGCTAATGTTCTCCATGTTATCCAGTCTAGGATTCCCTAACAAAGAGTGCTATACTCTGCACTACATGGTGTCAGCCAAGATGAGAATGCTGAGAACTGAACCTGGATACTCTGAAAGAACAGCCCCTTCTTCAAACTGCTAAACCATTTATCTAGCTCTTCGAATGCCAATTTTTAAAAAAGGACAAAATAGGTGAAATTTACATGAGATATATTTTCAAGGTTATTTTAAAGACACATAACTTGGCTTAGCCTGGTGAGCAAAGAATATTTTTTTTCTGCAGAACAAGAAAACTCCATACAATGCCAATTCTTCCTGATGCAATGAATTAAATGCCATGAAATCTGGAAAAAAATTCAGATAATTTTTTGGAGGGTCTTATACACAAAAAGGAAATGGTGCAATAAACATGGTAGAATTATTAAGATAGGATTTTTAAGACTGATTAAAAAATAAACTAAGTCTAAAGTGATAAATACCCTAAAAACATTATAAGAAACTAATTACACATTATCATGCCTTTATGTAGATTTTTATTTATCGCATGTATATTACCTATAAATACTAATACAAATATTTCAGTATTTGAATGTGGCTTTTTAGAAGTATGATTGGTAATAATTGAAGAGAAATATCTACAAATTAATAATACTGAATGCATAGAAATAAACAAAAGTTTATATGAAGACTGGCTATATTATGAACATTTAGAAATTAGGATATTTAACACACAGTAGCGATGTTATATCAAAAGGTATCAGCAAACTTAAAGTGAAGTGCACAGCTAATTTGCTTCCTCTCTCTCTCTCTCTCTCTCTCTCTCTCTCTCTCTCTCCTTTCTCTCTCTAACTCAGGTGCCTTTGTATGCTAGACAAATATCTTATGATTGAGATATATTCTACATTACAATACTCTATACTTATCTGTCATTATCAGAATCATCTGTATTTCTATTATATAGGAAACTGGGTAGTTTGCCGTGTGGCCTACTGTCTCTTAACAGAGAATTCGATTGTTAAGCTTTGTCTAGTGGTTATAATGGTGATGGAAATGAAGAGTGGAATGATTATTAGATGCAAGTAAAGAATCAAACTTACTTCACCACATACAATCACCAGTTCTTTAGGTTTTTGCTTTTGTTTTCTAATCCCTTTTCTCAGTTTGGTTTCTCCATGGAATTTTTTAAAAAGATAATCGGGGCTGGGGATTTAGCTCAGTGGTAGAGCGCTTACCTAGGAAGCGCAAGGCCCGGGGTTCGGTCCCCAGCTCCGAAAAAAAGAACCAAAAAAAAAAAAAGATAATCAATTTTTTCAATATCATTTTGTTTTATGCTATACCAACATTGGACAACAATTAATCCATTTTGAACATGCATTCTAGTTATACAAACTTATTTACCTTCATTAAATTATCTTTATAGTTGTCAACTTGGGGAGTTTCTGAATGTTCTCTATGGGGAGATGTGATGGATGAAGACACAGTGGGACATAGGGACTTGTCCTCTCCTTTGTATTTTGAACTTTCCATAGAGGACAATAAACAAATGCCCACCTTAATCTTACAAAGGATCTGACTTGTTACTTGCCATTTGTCTGTAACTAACTGTCCAAGAATAGAGTTTATGATGAACAATAACCATGTTATAAACTCAATATAAAAAGTTGGAAACTAAGCCAAACCTTTGATTCCAACATCATCGAGGCAGAGACAGGTGGATCTCTGTGAGTTCAAAACCAGCCTGGTCTACAAAATGAGTTCTAGGACAGCCATGGCTGTTACGCAGAGAAACCCTAGCAACTTATCATTTTGAATTAAAAAAATGAAATACTTCATACATGTTTAATCTCATTCACAATTTTGAACTTAATTCATCTTGATCTAAGTTTGGTAGATGACACACATCTACAAGCTCAGCCATTCTTTTAGATTTTCCAATTTAGTGGAACATGTTTTTTTTTCTTTCTTTCTTTTTTATTATTATTCTTTAATCTTTTCTTACAGTCCAGTTTTTATGTCCCTCCCAGTCTGCCCTCTGAGTGTTTCTTATCCCATTCCTCCTACCCCTGCCCCTGTCTCCAAGAGGATGTCCCCATCCCCACTCCACCAGACCTCCCTAACCCCTGGGGCCTCAAGGCTCTTGAGAGTTACATACATCTTCTCTCAGTAAGGCCAGAGCAGACAGTCCTCGGAGGCCTCAGACAAACTCATGTATGCTGCCTGGTTGGTGGCTCAGTGTCTGAGAGATCTTTATTTTAATATACTTAGTTATTTTGCTTTATATCTTCCGATCTCAATTGTTTAACCTTTTATATGAGAGCAGAAATGTTCTTAAGATACAGTCCCTTAATATATGTGGCATATGACAGTGTGGTTTGATTCAGGGAATGGTAATAACTTATCAAATATATTTGAGTAAAAATAGCATTGCACGTTTAAATAATACTATATTATTGAAACTCTGAGCCAGTCTTCAAGAAAACTGGAATTGTTTAAATCAAAATATTGCTCTAAGGAGAATTTCCCACTTAGCACTAATGAGTTATAATAACTATTGACCGAATATATAATATCTTAACTTACTTTGTCTTCATAGAATACATGAAAGGTTTTTAAGGTATGTTCTTATGTTTTTTTGAATTTCATTAGTATCTATTGCACTATCTCCTTCTCCATATCTCATTGTATTATTTGTATTAATTCGGATTTTTTTAATGTAAATGCTATTGAATTTGAAATGATAATTAGAAAGTAGAGTATATGTTGAAAACAGAATTCAGAAACACAAGTGGAGAAGCAATGAAGACAGTTTAGGAACACTTTCACTCGCAGCAGGGAGGTTTTTTCTTTTTATTTCTTTTTGAAGTAAACAACAAAAGCAGAAACAGTGATATGTGAGTTGCTTAATTAAACATTCTAAACAAACAGTACTGAAGAAAGAAATCTTTCAAAATAAACCAGTGTGAGAAATCAGTCCAGGAATTCTCCTGGAAGTGTCTCTCAGTGGAAATGCCCGAGAAAGAGTGAGCACAATGGCATTTGCAAAAACCCGAGGTGACAGGTGCACAACCATAAATGGACCACTGAGATTAATCGAAGGATTAAATATCTTCTATGTTTGTTAGCGAGTTTTTATTCCAGAAATGACCAAAAAGGAAGTACAAAGGTATCAGGTCGTCTTTATTGTCAAAAATAAACTTCTGCTTGGGAAAATGCAAAGATGATGCCAACTGGACACTTTTGCTATTCTGGTTTGTCTTGGACTGATTACCTGTGGGTATTAAAAAGGAAAAAGCCAATGGCTTGCAGCTAACGCAGAATTAAAGTGTACAGGATTGTAGCTCTTGATTTTGAAAGGTGTCGGCTCTGGTATGTGATGATGGGATCTTAGTTCCACTCTGAAAGTCAATATTTTTTCCTTATTGCCTGTCTGTAAACATACAGCGTATAAAAAATGTCAGTAAATAAAGAAGGGGAGCAAAAGCGTGCGACATGAAAGGTCTCGTATATTACAGATGTGATTGTAGAGCCTGTCTCCATCAGGGGTGCAATATGTCAACTACCATTCACCTCACTATTTTTCAGCTATCTTTAGTGCTGTGAAAGTAGAATGGTAATAAAAATAGTTTTGCATTTGATATCAGGTTAGAGATAGTCTATCTCATTCTTTGTCCTTTTGAAAGTGGCCTTGAAGATTATATGAAAAATGAGTACCTACATTTCAAGTTATATAAAACCAAAAGTACCTATAAAATTATTTTAGAAAGTGCCCGTATACAATATTGTGCTGTGTATAACTAGATAGCTCCATTTTAAGTATATACTATCAACATATTTTTATATTCACATTGAAATATATTTTGCCTCTCAGAGAAACTATATATCACATTTCTATTAATTATCATATACAAAAATGTAAGAAGACAACAATAACTATTTGATCTATCAGAAATGATTTTCAATTCAACAGCTAAGACGTTGTATGGTAGAGCAAAACTTGATAAAAATAGAAAAGTAAAAGGTGTAGAAAATTCATGTGTGTGTGAGAGAGAGAGAGAGGGAGGGAGAGAGAGAGGGAGGGAGAGAGAGAGAGAGAGAGAGAGAGAGAGAGAGAGAGAGAGAGAGAGAGAGAAAGATATGCAAGTATACTCAACGGTAGATTAATTCTTTATTTTTTCTGGTTATTTTATTTATGTGTATTTCAAATGTTATTCCTCTTCCCCAGTTTCCTGTCCAGCTGGCATTGCCTTACCTGGCATCAATGGGAGGGGAGCCCCTTGGGCCTGTGGCAGCTCGACGACCCAGTGTAGGGGAATACTAGTGCACTGAGGTGGGAGTGGGTAGAAGGGTGGAGGAGCACCCTCATAGAGTCAGAGGGAGAAGGCGGAGATGGGAGGGTTGTCCTTAGGTTGTGATAGATTTCATGAGGTGAAACCTGTGTGCATGTGAAGCAGTCTTAGTTAGAATATTTATGGGAAGATTATGTAGTTTCTTGCTTTGGTTCTTGATCCAACTTTAAAAAGTAGCACATCCCCAGGAAGTTTCTTGGAAATGTAAGGGGAAGGATAATACTATTTAACCTAACTTAAGTTCCTGGTGCAGTGGAAAGAAACACCAGGTGACAGCTAATGTGACATGTTAAGCATGGAAACAAAGCTGAACTGTTTTTTTCCCCTTATTTCACAAAACTAAAGATACTAGACTGAAACACTGCTTGTATGCCTTACATGAGGAGGTTATATTGATCTATAGATTCAGTTTAATCATTTTCCTTCAAAATCTATTTTTTAGTGCAACAAAGTATAATAAGATGAAATGAAAATTATCACAGCAAAGTTTACCAGGATAAATCAAGAGAAGGGAAAGAGCCCAGGAAAAGGAACAAGGATCAGAGACCCACTTGTTTGGAGACTCAATAATCCCATAAATACACTAAACTGGAAGCCATAAATATAAGCACAGAAGAATGGGTGCAGTTCTAGGAAGTCGCTGTGGGTGGTACTTGTACTCGTGTGTCTGACGAGTTTTGTTCATGTGGATTGAGAATACTGTGTTTTCTAGGTGTCCTCCATCCTCTCTGGCACTTATACTCTTGCTACTTACATTTCCTCAGGGATTACTGAGCTCCGAGGGAAGGGTTTTACTGATAGAGAGGGCTAATATTCAACATATATAAAGAACTCAAGAAGTTAGACTCCAGATAATCAAATAACCCATTTAAAAAATGGGCTACAGAACTAAACAAAGACTTCTCAACTGAGGTGAGAAGCACCTAAAGAAATGTTCAACATTCTTAGTCATCAGGGAAATGCAAATCAAAACAACCATGAGATTCCACCTCATACCAGGTAAGAATGACTAAGATCAAAAACTCAGGTGACAGCAGATGCTGGGGAGGATGTGGAGAAAGAGGAACAGTACTCCATTGTTGGTAGGATTGCAAGCTGGTACAACCACTGTGGAAATAAGTCTGGAGGTTCCTCAGAAAATTGGACACAGTACTTATTACCTGAGGACCCAGCTATACCACTCCTGGGCATATACCCAAAAGATGCTCCAACATAAAACTAGGACACATGCTCCACTATGTTCATAGCAGCCTTATTTATAATAGCCAGAAGCTGGAAAGAACCCAAATGTTCTTCAACAGAGGAATGGATACAGAAAATGTGGTATATCTACACAATGGAATATTACTCAACTATTAAAAACAATAACTTCATGAAATTCTTAGGCAAATGGATGGAACTAGAAAATATCATCCTGAGTGAGTTAACCCTACCACAGAAGAACACACATGGTATGCATTCATTGATAAGTGGGTATTAGCTCCAAAGCTCATAATATCCAAGATACAATTCACAGACCACATGAAGCTCAAGAAGGCAGACCAAGGTGTGTGTGTTTCAGACCTTCTTATATGGGAGAACAAAAATACAGGAGGAGGGGATGGGGATTTAGCTCAGTGGTAGAGTGCTTACCTAGGAAGCGCAAGGCCCTGGGTTCGGTCCACAGCTCCGAAAAAAAGAACCAAAAAAAAAATACAGGAGGAAATATGGAGACAAAATGTGGAGCAGAGACTGGAAGGCCATCAGAAACTGCCCTACATGGGGATGCATCCCATATATGGCCACCAAACAGAGACAATATTGCTGATGCCAAAATGTGCAAGCTGACAGGAGCCTGATATTGCTGTCTGCTGAGAGGCTCTGCCAGATCCTGACAAATGCAGAGGCGGATGCTCACAGCCAACCATGGTCCCCAATGGAGGAGTTAGAGAAAACTGAATTAGCTGAAGGGATTTGCAACCCCATAGGAAGAACACAAAATCAACCAACCAGACCCCTCAGAGCTCCCAGCAACTAAATCACCTCCCAAGAGAACACAGGGATGGACCTATGGCTACATCAACATATGTAGCAGAGGATGGCCCTTGTCAGCATCAATAGGAGGAGAGGCCCTTGGTCCTGTCAAGGCTTGATGATACCCCAGTGTAAGGGAGTGTCAGGTTGGGGAGGTGGGAGGAACTAAATGAGTGGGTGAGGGAGTACCCTCACAGAAGCAGGGGGAGTGTGATAGCTGGTTTCTGGTGGAGGGGGGACTGGGAAATGGGATAATATTTTAAATGTACATTTAAAAAATGCAAAAAAAAAAGAAAGAAAGAAATACCCTCTTTAAGATCCAGTGTTCCAAGGTCTTTCATTCTCTATGTAAAGTCTGCCTGTGGGTCTCTGTATTTGTTCCCATCTACTGTAGGGAGAAGCTTTTCAGATGAAGAGGAGCAATACCCTTATTTATGGCTACAGCAGCACATCATTAGAAGTCAGTATACCACCATGTTTTGTTTGTCTGCAGGGTTGTTTAGGCTAGTAATATCTAGTAGTATTTGGTTTCGTCCTATGTGCCTGGGGCATAGTTCCATCTCAGAAACTGGGCCTTATTCAAATTTGCTAGGTTGATTATTCTCACCAGCTTTGTGCCAATTTAGTACAATTTTTTATGAAGAAGAACCTGATTGAGATTATTAGAGAAATGACACGGTTACTCTAAATTTTATTAAATCTACCATGATCTATAATACCTAAAAGAACTCTAAAAAAATTCATACAATGAAAGAAATAACACTATTTAATATATGCTATAAGAGAGAAAATTGTATATAATCTCTACATATTCTCTATTGTGTACAGATTATTATATAGCATATACTATACTCATAATGCTCTAGAAATCTTATATAAAACATACAAAATAACAGTAAAAGATTGTATGAGGAGATAAGAGGCATCTAAGAAAAGCTACAAAGGTATGATTGCCTGCCTGTCTAAAAAGCTACAGAAGCAATTTGATGGGGGAAAGACAAACTTTTCTCTATGACACAGCAATGAACAAACTTTGGCCCAATTCTCATACCCGATAAATAGCAGATCAAAGCAAATCGTGAACTAGAATGTGAAGTATAGAACTGCAAACCACTGGAGGCAGAAAGATGAATGTGTGTGCATTTGTGATATGGCACTATCTTTGAGGCTGAAACACACATGGTCAAAGAAACAACTGTAACTTAGAAGTCAACTAATGTCAGTATTGGGAAATCTCTCAAGAGTCCGAAACTAAATGCACACTCTGATTATACACGTATAAAATATAATATATAAAAGATGAGGAGATAATCCAGAGAGTGTGACAGTGATAAATAGGCTTATGGAAAAAATGTTCAGACTCAGTAGCTGTCAGGGAAATATAACAACACACAATAGAGACTTCCTGTTGTGCAGGGACTCCTAAGAAACAATGGCACACTGAATCAAAGCTCAGTTAACATCAAATGCCAGTGAGGATGGGAGACTGGATGATTGTTGACAACTGGGAAGTGTGTCAGCAGCCGGAAAATAGTTCGACAGTTTCTTACATAAAAGCTGTGCCTAATAATGTACGTAAGACATTTATTCCAGAGCAGTAAAAGGTGTTGCACACAGAGAAGCATAGGAAATAATGAAGTTTATTAATATTACCCCAATATGGAAAGCCACCTAGATTTCTTTTTAGCAGAGTACAACACACTAAATTACCTGCTTAGCATTCACAACACGAAAACTATTTAGCAATGAAAAATAAATTATTCACTGCAACATTGTCAAATTCAGAGGGTATGAGAGATCTGATATTTCCAATCAAAGCTTAGACACATGAATATTTAGTATTACGTTTCCTATAAATAAGATCATTAAAACTACACTAAGCATATGTTTCTTGTTGTCTTTGAAATTATCGATAATCATAATTTAATGATCAAGAGGTATTAAAATATTTACTTATATGGAAAACCCATATGATTATCTTTAAAATTATAAATAGCTAACAACGATTTTATAAAATAGGTACAAATTCAAATTTTAAAATATGACATGCAATTTGAGAACTATATTTATTTCTTTAATCTTTTATTTCTGATATTATAAAATAATTAGATTATTACACTACTTGTATTCTCACAATCTTTTTCTCTCTCCAAAGCCTCCAGTATACCCCCAATTTCTATCTTTATACTTGATACTTTTTCTTCCATTAAATTGTTATTTCATGCACACATATATTTACACATGTGTTCATAAGTAGAACCTGCTCATTTCATATAATGTACATGTATGTAATAGTATTTCTCCGTCATCATAAAGTATGCTAACTTCTAAAAGTTTAAAAACAAGACAAAAATCTGTGACCACAGGAAGCATTTTCAGTTTTTTACAAGATTACTTTACATGATATTTTCTAATCACTTATATACTCATGTTATTTAACATTTATGTATTTTTTCGTTTTTTGTTTTTTTTTTTCTGTAGTTCTTTGTTTTGAATCCAGCTTGTCACACATTTTAGACAAGGATTCAACAACTGAACTTCAGCCCCAAACATGTTTTTGACATCCTATTATTAATCATAAAGCCGCATATCCATTGGACCTATGCTGCATTCCTTTTGAGAGAGTTTGGCCATGTGTTACACAATTATCAGCAGTGGAGAGGCAAATACACAAAAACGCTAACATACGCACGAAAAGTTTTTTCTGAATTGATTACTATGGATTCATTCCCTCAACACCAATAAATACAAAATGATGGTTGTTCACCTGGTAATTGAAGAATATCATTAGGGAGAATGTAGATTGTTATGTGATTGGCTACCAAAGACTGAATTCTCTCACTGACAGGTTGCCTATTGATGGCACTCATCATCTGTGCATTATAGCTGAAATTTACAAAACATTTCTTGTTTTACTTCTTTGGAATAAAAGCACTATTATGGAAATGATAGTGTAAAATATGACAATGTAAAATGAATATTCATATATTATTTGGCACAATTGGTGTAGACAAAATCAATGTCATATCTGTCACTGTCAAATGACAGGAAATGAGGACACACCTCCACAGACACTGTGCCTGTACAGTTTAGTAGAGAAAGAGGTTGATAAACACAGGGTGAGCTGTCAGTATCAATTGGCGACATTATATTTTAAGGCTTGGTTTGCCTATGATTTTGGGTCATTGTTCAGTCTATTACCAAATTGCTTTTTAAGGTTTTTTTATTTAAACGTCCAAAATTTATATATTAGTATAGCTGAGTGAGTATTGGGATATATGGGTCAAATAAAGAGCCAGTTTTATGTGCATGCATGTGTGCATGAGGGCATGTGTGCCTGTGGGGTGTGTGTGTGTGTGTGTGTGTGTGTGTGTGTGTGTGTGTTCATGTTCATGTGTGCCTACAGGTGTGAATTTTTGTATGTGCAGGTAGAGGTCCAGATTCAACATTTGCTAATTCCTCTATTTCTCTTCAACTTCCTTTTTGAGACAGGCCCCATCACAGAATCCAGTGCTCACCAACTGTTTAGGCACTAGTTCATGAACTCTGTGTCTTTGTTCTACTACTGGAGAGCTCACACACATGTATAACCTTGCTGTGAGCTTTCATGTGTGTGCTGAGGATTGGTACTCAGGTTCTTAATGCTTGTGCAACAGAGATTGTACCATCTAGTCTTAAAATAAAAGTTTGAGGAAAAGGGGGTTGGGGATTTAGCTCAGTGGTAGAGCGCTTGCCTAGGAAGCGCAAGGCCCTGGGTTCGGTCCCCAGCTCCGAAGGAAAAAAAAAAGTTTGAGGAAAATATCTGTTTCTCAGTGTGGTCTTGGAGCCTTTCTTGTGTAATATTTATTTATTTATTTTTTAACCTTACTTATAGAGAAATCTATAAATATTAATATAGGTTAAATATATGCAGGTAATGTGTTTATTTCAAGACAATAATGTGCTTATCTCTTAGTATCTGTAATTCTGATTTATTAAAAATCTATTTCTCAAAATAAAATATGTAAAATTTTACTATTAATGAGAATTATTTTTTCAAATTCTGTCAAGTATTTAAGTCATGTTTTTATTTTGTGCATAAAAACAAACTTTTCACATTTTCTAAATTATTTTCATTTAATCTTGAGGGGAACATTTGTTTAACAGACTTTCATCAAGGAATCTATATTTCTATGTTATAAGTGCTAGATGATTTTCCTAAATTACTTTTTCTTGTTATATTTATTTTTAATTTCTTAAAATGAAAGCATAAGTACACCATTTCTCCTCCCTGTATATTCCCTCCACCCCTTCCATGGTTCTTCCTACCCCTACCCTAAGTTTCTCTCAAATATATGGCCTCAATTTTAATTGTTGTTATACGTACATAGAAACAAATTCTTCAGTCCTTATTTTACACACACACACACACACACACACACACACACACACACACACGTGTGAATATATATATATTTTTTACTGGATTAACATTTGCAAGGGCTTCCCCCTGGGTAAGAACCTACTTCCCACTTTCATCATGCCTTAAATGTCTGTAGTCCTTTGTCTAGGATTGGGGCCATGTGAAATTTCTTCTGTCGACTTTAGCAAGATTATTGGTATTATCCTTGTTTAGGTCTTGTATAGGCATTCCTTCCCTGGCATTTCTAGGAGACACAGTCTTGCACCACACATACTTTTTCTTTGACTCTCGCAGTATTTCTACATATCCCTGGAGCCTTAGGAAGACAGGTTGTGTTAAAGAGGACCAGATGGGTCTGGAAACCTCTGGAGTTTGAAAGTCAATTCCTGTTGCTGAAGGCACCATGCATTTGAGACATGTGACTTAGACAAATCTAGCTAGATAAAAATTCCATCCTTAAGACTACCTTCATGGTATCAGAAGATCCATGCAAGCTTAAAAGGGAAAAAACAACCATTCATTCAGTCAACCTGTGATACCTATGAAGTACAACAAAACCCAACATAGCATGATGACCCCGAGGGTGTTATAGTACACTTACCTTTATGGTAACCAATCACCAAGTAGACTTGAAGCTTGTTGAACATGAGAGAAATCATCCCAGGAGTTATAAACCCAGCTTGCCTTTGATTGCTGGTTAAATAAATTTTATTTCATTTTTTAAGAAATTCCATTTAACCTTTCAATTTATAGCCCACCTTACGTTATATCTTTTACTTTTCCATATACAACATTTAGATGTGTTTGTGCTTATATCTTTAATCTGTTCTTTTACTCCAGGTACTAGGGATTTTAGTAGGTTATTCCTAATTTTAAAAAGCTTACTCTGTTGAAAAATATCATGGGCTTATAAAGGAAAACAGGGTAGTTTACCACCTAGTTACTAAGAAACTTTTAAGAACTTTCAATTGTCTCAAAAAATTTAGATCTCATCTCCTCAGATAGGTTTATTTTTTATATTTGGAATGTTTACTTTCTTGTGTTCTGAATCAAATAGACAAACATGGTGTTTAAGACATTGCTAGAGTGATCCTAAAGCTCTCAAGGGAGCTTAAATGATGATACTTAAAAAATGGCACTCGAAATCTCCATTTATCATTAGTCATAAAGTTTTGCAGTATGTTGTAATTTCTAAAGATCGTTATTCCCCCATTTTATGGATTTCTTGTATCTCTCTGTTAAATGACACATATATGCTTATTTGGTTTTACTAAAACAAATAAAATTTTGGTTAAGTAAATTTTACTCTACATGACACATTATATATATATATATATATATATATATATATATATATGTTTATATATAAAATATCATGAAATCCAAAGAAAACAATCCAGTGTTTGTTGAAGGAGTAAGTCATTGCTCTCTCAGAGCAACAGACTTCATCCTCACAGGGAAGAAAAATCGGCTGTGCTACTAGGTTGTCATGGCTTAAAATTAAGTTTTGAATTTCTCTGAAGTCGGGAGAATGGAGAATATACTCTGAATTTAAAGTACAAATAAAATTGTGTCTCTGTTTTACTGCTGATTGATGGTATAAATTATCTTGTGTTCCTGACACGGTTATAGCAAAACATCTGCTTCTGGCTTATAAACCACCAAAGTGTACACACATTGTGGGGATGAATAAAACGTGCAATAAAGATGGACGATCTTGACATCCTATGTTAGATGAAATAATAACGTATTTGGATTCAAGGACAGCTAGGGCAAATATGTCACCTGTAGCTGTAGCTATGTTAGCTTTTCATTGCTGAAATTGAAATGCAACAATAATTGTAAAACAGTTAGTAAATATTCATTTTGAATACTGCACTACCAAAAAAGCAACACAGAGTAACCACACAGCAGGATGACTCTAGAGCTAAAATACATTTGCCATCAAGCCTTATAAATGAGTTCAGTCCTAAATGTCACACATTAGAAGGGAAACCCTATTCCTCAAAGTTGTCCTCTGGCTTCTACAAATACACTGTAACCCAAGCTTCTTACGCCACATAACTAAGTAAAAAGCTGCTGAGAAGTATTTCCAGCTGTATATGATTTCCATTAGTCATATGCTGAAACTATTTTGCCATTTGGAAATAACTTCAAACGTAGGTTGTTTTTGCAACAAAGTATTCATGACAAGTCTTAAGAAATTACAGTTAGTAAGGGTGAAGGCTCTAAGTGGGATCCAGCTCAATTCTTTATTCAAAGAGATTATGTAGATATAATCTGAGATATTCCTTATTCTGTCTAGCTGACTCTGGCTATTATGTCTCCTTCATGGGTTATACGGTATTTTACAGAAATTTGAAGGTATATGCTGAGTAATGCCTTGTGGTGTATGCTAATAATTATAGATCCTGTAGGGGCTGAGACAGAAGGATCACAAGTTCAATGACTGACTGGTGTGCAGACTGAAATCAACACCAGTGAGACCTTGTTTCAAAATTAAAAAGACAAAAAACTTCTAGAGAAATACGCAGGAAGAGCAACATGGTAAAAATTAGACCCCGGTTGAGAATTGAAATGTTCTTTGCCTCCTGTGCATTTTCACTGAGAATATGACTACTGTCAATCAGGATGTGAAAGACGTGACCTATTTCAGAAATGTTGAATTGTTTCTTGCCTAAACTTTCCCTGAAGAGATGCTAACAAAATTCTTCCTCCACACACTTTCCATATTAAGGAGAGATCGTAAAAAAATTTTTTCTGTCAAAGTCCACCATGAAGAATAAATGAATTTACTGGGCTTATGTATAGAACAAAGGTCCACTGTTATTCACAGTAAATCAGTAATCTAAGATATCTGCCCCACTAGAATGTCTCAGAGTGGAAGACGTCTTTCCTTTAGTTGTGTAGAGGAGTCCGTACTCTTCAGTTTACCCTCAATATTCTGTGTACTCTGTCACCTCGTAAGATGACAGTATCAAGTGCAGCTTAAACTGAATTAAATACAGGTAGAAGGAAGATATAGGAAAAAGTGGGTGAGATTTCCAGTGAAGGTTTTATGACTTTCTACATCCTCTCCTATGAGAAAGCATCAACGGGGCTGATCTTGATGAGCTTCTTTAAGTGATCAGAGCTGTGTTATTGACAATGCTAATGCTTGATGTACAAGCAAATAGTGTTCTTCAAGCTATCGATACCTATAAGAAATCAGCATGGATCCAATTGCTCCACAAATGAAAATAGTACTGTGCTTTTCGAAGAGTTCGATGGTCCCTCTGAGCACTGTGGCTAGAAAGAGACTTGGCAGGTAAGGACACTTAACTGTTTCAGAAGACCGAAGATCTGTTTGTAGCACCCAAAGTCACATGGCTCATAAACATCTATAACACAAGTTCCTGCAAACCTAAATGCCAGTTTAGGACCTTTAGTTTGGTGCCATGGTGTCGCGCCCACCTCGTCCAGTAAGGAAGACGCAACACTGTCGGATCCTTGTCAACAGCCTTTATTACAGGACACCTTCATTGCTGATACGTGGAACCCAAGCAGCAAGAGCACCTGCCTCATATAGACAGCAGGCTGAGGCTATGCTAATTGTCCTTCAGGGATTGGCAGAACATGAATCAACTCATTAGCATGGTACTGCTCCTTCATTAGCATATTACCAGCCAACTGATGCCCGGTGCAAAGACTGCCCATGCGCAGTACCCTTGTTTACCACAGGAGGGCGCCCTACACCATGGTCACCAATATCATATGTAGGAGGGGAGAGTGGGCATCCTTGTCTTGTCCCTGGTTTTAGTGGGATTGATTCAAGCATCTCTATTTAATTTGATATTGGCTGTTGGTTTGTTATAAATTGCTTTTATTATGTTTAGGTATGGGCCTTGAATTCCTGATATCTCCAATACTTTTAACAGGAAGGGCTGTTGTATTTTGTCAATAGCTTTTAAAACATATGAGGAGCTGATCATGTGATTTTTTTTCTTTTGAGTTTGTTAATATAATGGATTACTTTAATAGATTTTCATATATTGAACCAACCTTGCATCCCTGGGATGAAGTCTACATAATCATGGGGAATGATGGTTTTGATGTGATTTTGGAATCAGTTTTTGAGAATTTTATTGAGTATTTTTACATCAATATTCACAAGTGACATCGATCTGAAGTTCTTTTTTATTGGGCACTTGGGTGGTTTAGGTATAAGTGTAATTGTGGCTTCATAGAATGAATTAAGTAGTTTTCCTTCTGTTTTTATTTTATTGAATAGTTTGAGGAGGGGTGGCATCAACTGGGCTGATTTTGATGGGCTCCTTTAAGTGATCAGAGCTGTGCTATTTTCATTTCAGATTTGATTAATTTGCATACTGTCTCTGACCCTTTAGTTAGTTTGGCTAAGGGTTTATGTGTCTTCTTGATTTTCTCAAAGAACCAGCTTTGGTTTTGTTGATTCTTTGTATGATTCTCTTTGTTTCTTTTTGGCTGATTTCAGTCCTGAGTTTGACTATTTCCTGCCATTGCTCCTCTTGGGTGAGTTTGCTTCTTTTTGTTCTAGAGCTCTCAGGTGTGCTGTTAAGTTGCTAGTGTAGGATCACTCCAATTTCTTTACCAGGGCACTTAGTGTTATGAACTTTCCATTTAGCACTGCTCTCATTGTGTCCCATGCCTTTGGGGATGCTCTGTCATCATTTACATTGAATTCCAGGAAGTCTTTAATTTCTTTATCCCCCCCCCCCCCCCGTCAAAGTCATTATTGAGTAGAGTTGCTCTGTTTCCATGGGTATGGGGGATTTCTTTTCTTTTTGTTGTTATTGTAGACCAGCCTGGTGATCTGATAGGATGCTCATAGATTAAGAGAATTAACAGTAAAAATGGCCATTCTACCAAAAACAATCTACAGGTTCAACACAATCCCCACAAAAATTCCAACACAATTATTTGGAGATGTGGAAAGAGCAATTATCAAATTCAACTGGAAAAGCAAAAAACTCAGAATAGCAAAAACAATTAACAATGAAAGGACTTCTGGGGGAATCACCATCCCTGACTATAGAAGGAAATAATAAAAAGGATTTTCCATCCCACACTACTGCCGGTTACTCTCTAGTGCCAGCAGTGGTCTCTGGTCTCACTGCCTCCTGGCTAACCCCAGCAGCAACTGTCCATTTTGCTAAGTTCCCATGGCAGGTCCCCATGTAATAAGTGTCCATCTTTTGGTTAGCTGTCACAAATTCCTGTATCCCTGCAAGAACAAAACACTAGAGGTTTGCAATTCGTCAGTCAGATTTATATCAGTAAATTTTCACTCCACAAAATATCCAGACAATAAGCTCAAAACCAATTGATATTGATGTAAACTATGCACCTAGATAAGAAAAAATGTCCTGTAAGTACCCATCCCTTATAAGATATTCATAGGTACCTGTGGTTATTTAAAGCCACACGGATCTGGGCTGTCCTTCTTGTCCTCCATCTTCCTACCTTCTCTCCTCTTTCCTCTCCTGCCACTCAAAAACTCCTCAGTCCATCCTCTTTTTCTACTGTCCAATCACATGCTCTTGCCTTATCTTTCATCTACCTCACCTACTTACAGACAGCAATCTACACCTGACCTCAAGCTATACTACAAAGGAATAGTGATAAAACTGCATGGTAAGGTTACAGAGACAGGCATGTTGATCAATGGAATAGAATTGAGGACCCAGAAATAAAAACCACACACCAGCATTTGATCTTTGAAAAAGAAGCCAAAAATATACAATGGAAAAAAAGAAAGCATCTTCAATAAATGGTGCTGGTCTAACTGGCTGTCTGTAGAAAAATGAAAATAGACCCATATTTGTCACCTTTCACAAAGCTCAAGTCCAAGTGGATCAAGAACCTGAACATAAAATCAGGTACACTGGATCTAATAGAAGAGAAAATGGAAAGAATCTTGAACTCATTAGTACAGGGGGAAATTTCATAAACAGAATTCCAGTGGCTCAGGCTCTACAATCAAGAATTGACAAATTGGACCTCATAAAACTGGAAAGCTTCTGTAAGGTAAAGGACATGGCCAATAGAACAAATCAGCAAACTACAGATTGGGAAAAACACTTCACTAACCCCACATCTGATAGAGAACTAATATCCACAGTGTATAAAGAACTCAAGAAGCTAACAAAGAAATCAAACAACCCAATCAAAAAAAATCGGGTATAGAACTAAACAGAGAATTCACAATAGAGGAATCTCAAATGTCTGAAAAGCACCTAAAGAAATGTTCAAAGTCCTTAGTGATCAATGAAATGTAAATCGAAATGACCCTAAGATTTCACCTTCCATCAAACCACAATGTCTAAGATTAAAACCTCAGGTGACAGCACATGTGGGCAAGAATGTGGAGAAAGAGGAACACTCTTCTGTTGCTGGTGGGATTGCAAACTGGTACAACCACTCTGGAAATCAATCTGGAGGTTCCTCAGAAAATTGGAAATAGATCTAACTGAAGACTCAGCTATATCACTCTTGGGCAAAAACCCAAAAGATGCCCCACCAGGCCACAGGAGCCTGTGTTCCATTAAGTTCATAGCGGCCTTATTTGTTATACCCAGAAACTGGAAACAACCCCAATGTCCCACAACAAAAGAATGGATACAGAAAATATGGTTCATTTTCAGCTACTAAGGACAAGGACATCATGAGTTTTACAGGCAAATGGATGGAACTAGAAAATATCATCCTGAGTGAGGTAACTCTGACCTCATAGGACACACATGCTATGTACCCACTAATAAGTGGATATTCTCATTAATAGTAAAATTTTACATATTTTATTTTGAGAAAGAGATTTTTAATAAATCAGAATTACAGATACTAAAAGGTAAGCACACTATTGTCTTGAAATAAATATATTACCTGCATATATTTAACCTATATTACTATTTATAGATTTGTCAATAAATAAGGTTAAAAAATAAATAAATAAATAAATAAATAAATAAATAAATAAATAAATATTACACAAGAAAGATTCCAAGCCACACTGAGAAACAGATATTTTTCATCAAACTTTTATTTTAAGATTAGATGGTAGAATTTCTGTTGCACAAGCATTAAGAACCTGAGTACCAATCCTCAGCACACACATGAAAGCTCACAGCAAGGTTATACATATGTGTGAGCTCTGCAGGAGTAGAGCCACACAAAGACACAGAGTTCATGAACTAGTGCCTAAATAGTCGGTGAGCACTGGATTCTGTGATGGGGCCTGTCTCAAAAAGGAAGATGGAGAGAAATAGAGAAATCAGCAAATGCTGAATCTGGACCTCTACATGCACATACAAGCTGAAGGGTGTCAGTAAGGATGTCTCAATCCCACTTAGAAGAGAGAAGAAAACAATCACAGAATTGGGGGGGGCTGGGTCCTGTGTGGAAAAGGGAACAGGGAGGGGAAGAAGGAAACATGATCAGTTATTAGGTGAGGGGAAACAGGACTGAAGCCCTGAGGGCCAGCAGAAAGAATCAAAACAGACAACTTTGGGAGGGAGGAGGTGGATGGAACCTCCAGAATGTCACAGAGGCCTAGGAGGTGAGAGACTCTCAGGACTGAAATATAAAATGTCCTACAGTGTAGAGAGAGAACTTTTAGAGCCCACCCCCAGTAAAAAGACAGGGCACCAAGTGGTGGGATGGGGTTGCCATTCCACAGTCAAAAACTCTGACCAGAATTATTCACATCTGAAATAACTGCAGGGACAAAAATGGAGAAGAGCCTGAGGGAAAAGAAATTCCAATGATAGGCCCCAGCTCAAGGGGATGCCCCAAGGCCTGACACTATTACTGAAGCTATGGTGTGGTCACAAACAGGGGCCTATCATGACTGCCCTCTGAAAGACCCAACAAGTAGCTTAGAGAGTCAGATGCAGATATTTAAACCCAACCAACGTATAGAATCTGTTGAACCATGTAGTTGAATTACAGAAAAGCTGAAAGTAGCTGAGGAGGACGATGACCTTATAGGAAGACCAGCAGTCTCAACTAACCTGGACCCCTGAGATCTCTCAGACATTGAGCCACCAACGAGGCAGCATATACCTGCTGATTATGAGGGTCCCCCAACACACATACAGCAGAGGACTCCTGTGTCTGGACTAAGTCAGAGAAGATACATCTAACCCTCTAGAGACTGCAGGCATCAGGGAATGGAGAGGTCTGGTGGATTGGGAGTGAGAACATCCTCATGGAGATGGGGGTGGGGGGAGGTAAGAGGAGATATGAGATGTTGAATAGTCAGAGGGTGAACTGGGAGGGAGATAAAGTCTAAACTGTAAAAAAAGATTAAAGTATAAATAAAAAGAAAGTTATTCTCTTTTTGATATTCAAATGGAATTGCATTCTCCTCCATTTTCTCTCCAAATTCTTCCATTTTCCTTTTCTTGCTCTCTTTTAAATTCAGGTCTACTTTTTTAAAACTAACTGTCATAGATATATATACCTAATTATAACTTCCTCAGTCTGTAAAATGTTGCATATAAAACATTATCTTTGAAGGGTTCATGGAAGTAAAAATGATCCTAAGTTGTCTAGAAATGTTAGCGCATATTAAAAGTTTTGTTTTGTTTTGTTTGGCAGAAGCCAAGTATTTAGTTATACAGGCTAAATATCAAATAATATGTTAAATATCAAATTAAATGTAGAATTCAATTATGTTAGAAGTAAGTCTGAAAGATCCCTGAAGGGAGACCCTCACTCCAGTCTCAGGAAGTCAAGGACCCCAGACACATGAGAGACCAATCTTGATGTAATAAGCAGAGGCGAGCTCTGGGCCAACACGTATCCCACGCAGGAGACAGAGGTGTCGACCCTGAGTGGCTGGGAGAAGGGCTATTTAAAGGAAGAAGTCACAAGCCCCACGAGATGAGGCGATGTCAAAAGGAAATACCAAAAATGTCACAAGGGGAAACTCTCAAAGTCACAGGATTGTTCTTAAGACTCTAGGGTTTAAATCAGGGGAAAGGTCAAGCCTAAGCACAGATCTTGATTCCTGTCCTTTAGGGTAAATGTTTGTCAGAGTTGATGAAGCATCTGTATCTGATACACATCTGGTTAGGCTTCGGCCCTGGTTTCCTGGAATACTATCTGCAGGACAAAGTGGCTGGAATATTATCTGTAGGGCACAGTGGGGGCTTGAACAAGCATCACAGGGACAGAACAGAACCCATTACTCATTTACTCGTGTTCATCCGGAGGGTCAGTGAGTCTGCACCAGTGCTCCTGCATTTTTAACCATCTGTCTTCCTGAGTCAGATACTGTTGCTGAGTTTTGAGCTAGTTTAAAACTCTATCTCTCAAGTTATATATTAAATTAGACTATAGCTGCTAATAGCACATTTATATGGTGGAATAGCATAGCTAACACAGAGATGTGAAGAGAAGACTATATATTCAAATATGAAAGTCATAGGCTTGTAGAATTAGCTTTCATTGGCAATACAGAATTCAGAGGTTTAGGACCTTGATTGACTTTTTTTGGGAACATTAACCTAATTGGGTTATCGCTTTAGACAGAGGTCATTCAAGCCTAGTATATTCTATCTGTTTTCATATGAGACAGAAGAATAACCTTGAACTGTTTCTTTTATAAATTTCTGTTTCAACAACTTCAATAGAGCCTGCTTTATCCACATGCATACAGATGTTGTTTGAAAGCTTATCATTTTGCTTCAATGAAGCTATTCTTACATATTATGTTCCCAACCAAAAGGAAGATGCAATGAGTTTGCAGGTTATCCATCAATTATACTTTAAAAATATACATAAAGCATACTGTTTTACATGTGCATGTATATAAGTTATTACTTACATTTACTTTTTTCAATTGTTTTTTAGATTTATTTATTTTATGTATGTGATTTCACTTACACTGTCTTCAGACACACCAGAAGAGGGCATCAGATCTCATTACAGATGGTTGTGAGCCACCATGTGGTTGCTGGGAATTGAACTCAGGACCTCTGGAAGAGCAGTCGGTACTCTTAACCAATGAGCCTTCTCTCCAACCCTTACATTTACTTTTGTATACACAGCTTTGGTACAGTTGGCAATGTCTATGTTAACATAAAAAGATCAGGTACATGGTTACATGAATATTAGCCACTGTTTAAGAGTCCCTTTTGAAAAATGGGACATTTCATTTCATCATGTCTACACATAGTTATGTACCAAAATAACTGGTCCCAGAAAAATTTATATAAGCATTTCTAATTCCCTAATTACTTTCTTTATATAGAAAACCAACATTGTAATTTTTAAGGTTTTAGTATACAAGCAGCATAGGTCCCTTTCCCAATTAACTTTAACAAAAAAATATAAATATTACTGACTCAAAATAAATTTTAACTTTAAGGTACATTGTACACAAATTCTACTTTGAATACATAAATAAATGTAGCCTCATGAATTATAATTTTAAATTAGTATCTAATACTGTAATAGTGACTACTTTATAACTGACTAAGAACAAGAATACATTATAAGTGAATTTTAATAATAACAACATAATTACAAATTATTATTCCAGAAAGTGAAAAATAAATTGAATATAATTACCTTGACCTTTGATGCTTGCCTAATCTAATCTGTAGATGCCTGTGTGTTTGCATTTTGCATTGCATTAACTGGACTGTCCAGGGAGAGATACCTAGGGAGTGTACAGGGCTCTCGAGCCACAGGGCAGCCTAGGACAGGACCCTTCCATTCTCCATTTGTGACCAGTATAGGGGCTCTCCCACAGCTCTCAGAAAAAAATTTTGCCAACAGAGATCTGGTCTGCCAGGAGCCCTCTCACTCTAAAGATCACAGGCTCACAGGCTCACAGGACCACAGGAGAGACAAGCTTCAGTCAGAGAAAGTAAGACTACCTAACATCAGAGATAACCAGATGGTGAGAGGAAAGCACAAGGACCCAAGCAACAAAACTCAAGACTAGTTGGCATCATCAGAACCCAGTTCTCCCACCCCAGCAAGCCCTGGATATCTCAACACACCAGAAAAGCAAGTTTTAGATTAAAATCACATCTCATGGTGATGATAGAGGACATTAAGAAGGACATAAATAACTCCTTTAAAGAAATACAAGACAATATATTCAATTTAAAAAGGAAGGAAGGAAGGAAGGAAGAAAGAAAGAAAGAAAGAAAGAAAGAAAGAAAGAAAGAAAAAAAGAGGAAATGCAGGAAAACAAAGTAAACAGGTAGAAGCCCCTAAAGGGGAAATACAAAAATCCCTTAAATAATTACAGGAAAACACAACCAAACCGGAGAAGGAATTGAACAAAACCATCCAAGATCTAAAAATGGAAATGGAAATAATAAAGAAATCACAAAGGGAGACAACCCAGGATACAGAAAACCTAGGAAAGAGATCAGGAGTCAAAGACACAAGCATCACCAACAGAATACAAGAGAATGAAGACAGAATCTCAGGGGCAGAAGATTCTATAGCAAACATTGATACCAGAGTCGAAGGAAATGCAAAAAGCAAAAAGCTCCTAATCCAAAACATTCAGGAAATCCAGGACACAATGAGAAAACCAAACCTAAGAATATTAGGTATAGAAGAAAGTAAATATTCCCAACTAAAAGGGCTAGTAAATATCTTCAACAAAATTATAGAAGGAAACTTCCCGAATTAAAGAAAGAGATGCCCAAGAACACACAAGACTATACAACTCCGAACAGATTGGACCAGAAGAGAAATTCCTCCCATCAAATAATAGTCGAAACCTCAAATATACAAAACAAAGAAAGAATTTTAAAAGCCAGAAGATCCTGGACAGATGTCATATAGACCCTAACAGAACACAAATGCCAGCCCAGGTTACTATATCCAGCAAAACTCTCAATTAACATAGATAGAGAAACCAAAATATTCCATGACAAAACCAATTTTACACAATATCTTTCCACAAATCCAGCCCTACAAAGGATAATAGATGGAAAACTCCAACACAGGAAGGAAACTTCACCCTAGAAAAAGCAAGAAAGCAATCTTCTTGCAACAAACCCAAAAGAAGACAGCCACCAAACAGAATTTCACATCAATCACTATTCCTTAATATCTCTTAATATCAATGGACTCAATTCCCCAATGAAAAGATGTAGACTAACAAGAACAGGCTGGAGTAGCCATTCCAATATGAAATAAAATCGACTTTCAACCAAAAGTTATCAAAAATTATGGAGGACACTTTATATTCATTAAAGGAAAAATCTACCAAGATGAACTCCAAATTCTGAACATCTGTGCTCCAAATGCAAGAGTACAAACATTCATAAAAGAAACATTACTAAAGCTCAAAGGACACATTGCCCCATACACAATAATAGTAGGAGACTTCAATACATCACTCTTGTTATTGGAGAAATCATGAAAACAGAATCTCAATGAAGACAGAGTGAAACTAACTGAAATAATCAACCAAATGGATTTAACAGACATCTATAGAACATTTCATCATAAAACAAAAGAATATAGCTTCTTCTCAGCATCTAATGGTACCTCCTCAAAAATTGACCCTATAATTGGTCACAAAACAGGCTTCAATAGATATAAGGAGATAGAAATAAACCCATGCATCCTATCAGGTCACCACAGACTAAGGCTAGCCTTCAATAACAACAATAATGGCAGAAGATGTTCAAATTCTTCATTAAATCTACCAAAGGGGAACAGTTAGGAGCAGATATGACTCAACAAAAAATAAATAATAACTTTAAATCTCAAATTTTGTGGATTTTTGACGTTTTTGAAAACCATCTATCTATCTAAGACAATCTGGACTGTTGTCTTTATATCTTAATATTGTTTGAAAGTACTCTCACAAAGTCAGAGCCATGACTTTGCTATTTGAATCTTAATTCACAGGTGTAATCAACTCAGAAGTTTGTAATGACAACAATATTAGGACTGGCTCTAAACCTTGTACTTTTAAAAGTTTTTGTCAAATAAATTCTATACCCAAACAAAGATATGATTAAGCTTAGTTACCAAGTGCGATTATGACTGTATAACTCAATCTAGCTAATTCCTCCCTGCTAAATTACAACCAATTTTAAATTCCTCATAAAAACAACTTTAGAATAACCACTTCCAGTCCCCTGCAAAGTCCAGGGAATTGGGACGACGACTCCTCCATAACTTCTTCAAGCTGTATATGGGCGTTGAGATATCCTTAGGGGTAGGGGGTAGGAAGAATGAAGCAAATGCTATAGCCGATATGTCCTGACTGGACCCAGCTGAAAGTCCTTGAGACCAGGATTCCAAGTAGGCACACTCTGCAAAATACAACTCTCAAGACAAAGGTTTAGAATCGAGATATCTTTTTGTTTGATTCTCCTGAATAAATTTTTCAGGCGATCTACCTCTATCAAATCTGATCAGTATGACTCTGTGAGGTTTCCAGAGCCTAATCACACTTTTTAAAAGCACAAAGACAAAATCTTTCTCCCAAAATACTGTGTTCCTTAGTCTGAAACCAGAAAAGCTTGTATCTTGCACTCTCTCCCAGAGTAATAATATAACTATAAAACTCAAAGTCACACCCATCATGAAGACTAAACAATTTTTTAAGAAGGAAGTAAGCTAAACAATGAGCCTGATAGGCTTTTGTACTCTGTGATATCAGGAAATTAACCCAAAATTCCTGTGGAGCCCACGTTAAGAGAATTTGAGCTTCCTGTTGTGGTAAATATCAAAAGTAACCACAAACCCTCGCTAGCCGGCATCAATGAGCCATATGTCCTTTAGCGGGGTAATTCATAAAACAAACCAAATACCTTTTATCAATTCCAGTATCAATAAACAACACATCAAACCAGGACTTTTGCCCAAAATACCTCAATCTGTTAAGTTCTCTACCCGGATCCACAGATTTTTATGTAACCTTAATAACTTCTACAATATATGCCTGCATTCACTCTCCCTGGTGTTACAGACATTTCATCACAACTCTCTACTTGGAGTTACTGACAATTTTTCCCTATTTAAGTTCTGAACTGTGGATGAAAATCCCCACCTGATTCAGGTAATCTCTTTACTCTCTTCTTTCTAAAAACAAACTCAATCACCTTTTAATAATACCTGTAATTAAGAAGTAGCTTGTCTAACTAGGATTTCAACCCAAAATACTGTGGATCCCAAGTTAAAAAGAATATGAGTAACCTGAAAGACTTTCTAAACAACTTTCTTTAAAAAGCAGCTTGTAATCTCTAACTCTCTGATCTGCCATTACTTTTCACACAGCAGGGGACCTACAGCCTGCCAGCCCAAGTGGCTTTCCCATTTCTTTGTTTGAATCCCCCCCCCCCCCCCCGCGCACTTAAGATATCACATGACTTAACATGGCGCCGGCCTCCTCTTACTTAGAAAATAAAAACTTTCTCTCAACTCTTAGGATTACTAGTGGATTCTTACCCCACGTTGGGCGCCATATGTTGTAAAAATATAAAAATAAAAAAGTATTGTGGTCTTTAACCCCACTAGGTCCACACCGCGGTGCCCCAAGATATCTGCTAGATATCTTGGCAGAAACACATCCCAGCTGCACACTTTTCTACACTCAAACCCTCACATAAAAGAACACACAACACAATAATCTTAGATCCAAGTTGTAAGATATAATTGCCCACTTAAACATACAAAGCCCAGTACCATCCATCCCTTAGGTACATTGATAACAATCTGTAAATACACAGAGCAGAATCTTAACATCACCTGCCATGGCTCCCCCCCCCCCCCCCCCGTCTCCGTCTCCTTTCTCCTCTCGTCTCATCTCCTCCTCTTCCTTCAAACTTCTCTCCTGCCCATCCTTCCTTCTCCTCCAATGACAGGCCTCCTCCTATCCTGTACCTGCCCTTCACCTGTACTTTACAAATTCAATGGGAAGAAGGTTCTGGTGAAGTCACCTGATTCCTGAGTATGAGACTAGGAAACTGTCCTTGGGGCAGTGGAATTAGCATCAAAATACAGATAACTTCACAACAGCTGAAGGTGTTTGCAACACTATTGGAAGAACAATATCAATCAACCAAATCCCATCAGAACTCCCAGGGATTAAACCACCAATCACTGAGTACACATAGAGGGACCCATGCATGACTCCAGCCACATATGTGGCAGAGGATGGCATTGTCCAGCAACAATGGGAGGAAAAACCCTTGGTCCTGTGAAGGCTTGTTTCCACAATATAGGTTAATCCCAGTGAGTTAATGTTGAAGTGTGTGTGTGGAAATGGAAGCATCCTCATAGAAGCAAGAAGACTGGGAGGGCTGTTGGGAGACAGGGGGGAAAGGAGATAACATTTGAAATGTAAATACATAAAATATCCAAGAAAATCAAAATTATTTAAAAAAGAAAAAAGCATTCCTGAGATCTGAATTGCTAATATTAATAACTAACAGACAAATTTTAAAGAATGTCATATAGAAAACGATGCTACTCTTTGCAGTGATTTTACATAGCTAGACTATCAATTTTGGGCATGTTTTCCAAGTAATTGTTGCAATCAGCCTGTTTTGAGGGCATTATGCACTTTTGTGTATGTAAAAAAACTACTGAACAACTTGTCCATGCTCAAATAGAAACTAGTGAGTGGGTAGGAAATTTGTCTCTTGCGTCTCTTAAAAGTTTGAGTTTGTTAAGGTCATGTCTATTCTGAACACAAAACAAAAAGCAAAACAAGCCATCAAACCAGCCATTTTGGACCACAGTCCAGAATAAAACTAAATTAGTCATTGAGTTAAATCAATATTGTACAGAAATTGTTGGATAATCCCTCAAATTCCTTCCTATGAAAATAACCTAAATTCCTTTACATTATCATATTTTCTTTTTGTATTTGTTGTGAAGTTATTCAAGTGATATATTATTCTGAATTTAGTTCTTATTTCTTATGTAATCATATATGCATCAATCAACTATTTTCTGCAGTAATTTTTTCTTGACTATAAAGCGAAATGATATAGCAAGTTAAAGTAAATATTTAAAATTGATATGTTGTCAAAAATGAGGCAAGAAAAAGATAAAAAGAGGGCTGAAATTTATTACAGGTCTTATATATACTTAGCCTAGCTATTGATATAGATTTCTAATAATTCATTCAAATAAGTCATATGACAGTTTCCATGAAATACAGTAGCCATAAAAATTCCACCTTAATAGGAAAAAAATAAAATCACATAAATTAAATCCAAAGAAACGAAGCCAAAGGATAAACAGAAGATGTTCAGAAGGTAAGCTATAATTAGAATACATTGTATGAAAATACATTTTCAATAATAAATAAAGTTAGATGTTAAAAATAAATTCAACTAATTGCTATACACACAAGTATGTATTATGTATGTCTGTGTGTATATATATAAAATAGTTACCTTTACTTACACACACACACAGACACACACACTCACACACACAAAGAGAGAGAGAGAGAGAGAGAGAGAGAGAGAGAGAGAGAGAGAGAGAGAGATGACAGTGAGGTTTAAATTTGGTTCCAGTAAATCAAAATGGAAATGTAACTGGATTTATTTAATTTTTTCAGATATGACACATTCATTTTAATAGGCACATTTCCTAGGCCTTAAAGTAATGGGTATTAGTGAAAGTTTAAAAACAAGAAAATGATAAAATCTTCAACAAGTTCCTTGGGGTTGAATGAGAGATTGTCCCAGAGTAAAGATTCAGAGCAAAACTTGTGAGACTTGACTACCACATGCCAATTGTGATAAAGAATCTTCAAGCTTTAATAAGCATAGAAAAATTCTCTAATATATTGGTACCTTTAAACACATGATCTTTATCAACAGATCATTGGATGGAAAGAAGTTTGAGTCATGTGACTAATAGCGGTATAATGGTATGGAACTTTCTGGGCAGGAGTATTGCTCTTAGAATACAGTCAAGTTCAATACTGACACCCGTAGGAAAAAGAACAGCATGATACTAGTCAGAAAGAACAGATAGGTGATTTTAGATAATTGCTGTGAAGTAATTGCTATCCCTTAATGAGCATTTGAGCCTGGGATTCTGCAGCATGGGACTTTAGGAAACAGGGCCAAGTACAGAGTTCTCTGTTTACACCTCTCATAATGCACGGAACATACAATCTCCTGAGAAGAGCAAAACTGGAGAGAGAATCATCTGAGAATCAACAACCACTATCATGCCAGTAGTAGGGAAAAGCATGAATTGGTTCTTAGTAGTCAGGATGACCCTAAACAAACACCTTTTAAAATCAAAGTGGAGAAAGAAGAAACACATGAATAATTAAGATTATTAAATACGATGGGCATGATGATACCCATATGTAATGTTAGCACTTTAGAGACAGGTGCAAGAGGATTCTGTCTGAGGTTACCTTGAGCTACATAGGGAGACTTGGGCTCCAAACGAGCAAACACACAAAAGGCAGATAAAACAAATAAAAGATTCTTGGATGCAAGCTGGCATTTGGAAGAGTTTATCACACTCTACCTGCCTATAATACTCATAAAATATGATAGCGATCTTACAAGATGTCCAATAAAAGGTTAATGCTAATTCAACTGCAGTGGTCACATGTGGTGAAGAAATACTATCTCTGTCCACTGAAAATACTTCAGTAGTAAAATGAGGAAAGGTTTCAGTATGATAAAATAAGATGAAAATTATGATCTCTAAACTATAGGAATAGAATGGAAGACGGTCTTGAAGGACATTCAGATAACCACTGTGGCATGAGTGAAGGAAGGACATTCTGAAAAGACATAAAAGCAAAGCTCTTGAACCTTTAACCCCCATCAGACAACTGGAGAGGCTGTGAAATAGCAGGTTGGAACAAACAGCATTGCTTACAATGAGATTCCTAGGGAGGCCATCTTCAACGTGCAAGGAGAAACCATGAAAGCTACCAGAAGAGGGGACAAGAAATAGTGCAGTGAATCTTGCAAGGTAAAACATTGGACAGTAATGATAAGCTCACAGCCTGGCCATAATTAATATGACTATATTCTCCTATAATTTACACATGTATTTGTCCCTCTACATCTTATAATTTTTATCAGAGACCATATATAAACCATGATGGATTAATCCCTGCAAGTGTAATGCATGGCTCTTGTACACAATATACCTTAGATGACCTCTTGATTTACTTATTAAAATTAATAAAATGTAACAGATAGGTAAAGAATTGTTACCATGCATTTTTTAATGAACAAAGGCAAGTTTCTGTATGTGCTTAGGTCAGAGGAAAAACATTTGTTGTATTATTTAGCCTTTCCTTGTTTGAATGAATTCACAGGCACAGAACTTAGAGATAAGGAGGCTGGCTGACCTGAACATAAACTCAACAGCCAGAGTCTCAGACAGACACAAACCCATGGCAAATGCAATTTCAACTCTTGAGCTATCATGGAGAGGGGAACATTTAGGGGTCTAAATTTTTGTTTAAGGTTCTTACTTCATTTGCTTTCAACCTGTACCAGGTTCAAAAATATTAACTGAGCTCTAAATCCATTACAGCCTTTTCCTGGAAAGAATAACTGTAGCTACAATGTTTTTGTGCAATGTGTAAAGGTAATCCTTGTGTTATTCAAATGCTGATTTCCTTGCCCTCATAATTTGTTTCAATCCGGACATGTCACTGTAATACTTAGGTCAAGAATCATCTGTCCCAAGTTTGTGTACATGGTTCTTACCATTTATTTTCTGCCTTGTCAATGAATGATAACCACTCAACAGCTGACCAGAAGAGAGAATAGATCAGAAGCTCTCTTCAGATCTTGGGGAAGAAAGAGAAAGCAAATGGGAGTTTCAGATTGCCATGAATAAGAGAGGGTATGAGAAGACAGCATGAGAAAAAACCTGAAGCCCAAAGAGCCAGATCAATAATAATATTCAAGTATCATGAGGTTGTGCTAGGAATTAGCCATATTAACTTAGACACTATTATAGATCATTTAACTCCTCAGTATTGAGGTGCAGCTTGAAATATATCTTGGTTTCTCTGTGTGATTATTGGGACTAGAAAAGGTAAAGAAATACAGCTGCCAGATTAATTTACTGCTTACATATATATTAAAATAAATCCTTTTGCAGAATATAATTAATTCCATGATTTATCATCATTTTTTGCAGAATAAATCTGGCAAATACTTCTGAGATCATAATGGTTTGAGAATTTCATAGATGCATATAACTTATTTCGATCAAATACACATGCCATTACCTCCCCTCCAACACTTCACCATCCCCTGTTTTCTCTTCCACCTTTATTTGTGTTCTTTTAAACCTATTGGCTGTAGGAGGATCTTCTGGAACATGGGTAGCCTCCTAGCTACTTTCTCTTTCCAGAACAGCCATAAATGACTGACAGCTCCTCACCTAACATAGGACTTGATGAGCTTATCCCTTAGCCTTAACCTTTAACCTTAACCTTTAACCTTAACTTTAACCTTAACCTTTACTACATGCAATGACTAGTACTATGAGTTAATGTGCCTGACATATACAGCAAATACTTTTAATATTCAGATATTCATTACTTCTTGCTGTTTCAGTTTTTTTTTTCTGTTCTTGTTCCATGATGACCCATGGACAATACTGAAAGAGGGTGTGATATATCAACCATATTTAGAATGGTTCATTCTATAGCTTCTTTCTGTATGATGAACACTCGTGCATATTTGTATGAACCTATTATAAGGAGTTTCTCTGATGAGGGAGAGATGTATGCATCTATGGGTATGAAGATATGAATTAATGAGGCAGTGTAAAATCATATTAATTTAGCAGAATAATAGTATTAGACACCCGTCAAGGCCTATGAAATAGAAAGCCACAGATTTCGTGGGTCTGTTCCCAGTAGCAGATGTGAATGCTGTATTATGGAGCAGGCTTTAAAGCCAAGCAGAGAGTAGATGGTTTTCCCCTTCGTATTCACACCATTGTTGAAACATTGGGCAGATCTTGCCAGGATATTTCTGATACTCACAGAGTTCCAGCTGAATGAGATTGCTATTTACATTTCTCCCCAGTAGTCTACATAGATGTGAGATTGTATCATCTTCTGGCGGCTCTTGCCCTTTTCCCTCTACGTAAGTGTAAGTGTTCAACTGGAACTTCAGCATCTGCTGGATTCCGTCCAGACACCGGACAGAGTGGAATTTTACATATTTATGTTGCTTCTGCATTTTTACTGGTGACAGATCTATAGCCCAGAGTTAGGAAGAGATTGACAGAAGAACCCTCACTTGTATTCCTAAAACCACATCAATTCTATATTTTGAGCTCCCTAACAAAGATTTGGTACTTGTTTTGCTATTGGATATAAATTAATTTTATATGCCATTAGACCCATACTTATATTTTAAAAATACAGATTAGTAAGCAGATATTGCTTTGATAGTATTATATTTAGAATATTAATTTATAAATTTCCAAATCTCTTCTTTGTTTTATTTATGATTTATACAAAAAATTAACCAAAATAATGCTTGACATTGTTTATATAAACTTTTCTACAGTTTTGGGCAGACCATATGTTTGAAAAGGGTCTTTTTTTTTAAAAGATTTAAACATAAAAGGCAATTTTAAAACGTAACCCTATAAAACAAGATCATACAATTTCCATTACATAAGCAATATATACATAGTGGTATATGGTAAGGATTTAATTAATAAACAGTTTTTAAAATTGCCCAATAAAACACAATTTAAAAATTAGACAAATCACAGCAGAATTGTAATAACTTTATATGTGTATAATATGGTCCTTAAAAGATATATGTTAGCTGAATTTTCTGCCAATAGAGCTATATGTAGCTGTACATTGATTATTTTTAATCCAGGGTATGACCCTAGAATGTTGTAATCATGCCTCTATAGCGGTAAAAATGAGTTCATAAGTAAATCTAGCAAAATTTGATAAACATAAACAGCCTGAGAACACATTCACTAAAAATTTGTAAGAACAAAGGAAGGGTCCTAGAGAGATGTCTAACTGGTTAGAAGTGCCACTTGCCCATTCAGAGGACCCAGATTCTGTTATAAATTCCAAATGGTGCCTCTCAACCATCCTAATTTTCCAGATCAAAAGCATCTTACATCTTCCGCTTGCTTCTGTGAACATCAGGTCCAGATGTGATGCTCATAAAATCAGGAACTCATAGACATTAAAAACTTAAACACTGTCTGTGGAACTTGGTCCCCATCTAGGCTGCCTTGTCTGGTCTCAGTGGGAGAGGATGCACCTAACCCTTCAGAAACTTGATGGGTCAGGTTGGGGGATACCCAGTGTAAGACCCCACTCTCTCAGAGGAGAAAGGCAGGGGAAAGGGGGCTCTGTTAGGGAGGGACTGAGCAGTAAGGGGGACAGCAATGAGAATGTAAAATGAATAAATTAATTAATGGAAAAATGAAATAAAAATTAGGGCAGGAATTACAAAAGTTTAAAATAATATTTTTCTATTTTTTATACCTGAAGAAAATAAAGTTTGAAACTATGATGGAAATAAGTCATACTCATAAATATGTGAGATACAATTTATGAGATGAAATGACTGACAATAGAGGTTATAAAAGTAATCAGAAACCATATGAATAAGAATCACTACTATCTTCATTCACTAGTGGGATGGGATGGATGATGCAGGTTACCAGGACCAGCTTGGGAGCTGGCTATGTCTTTTTTCTATTCCTAGCTGGAGATGGCGTGAGAAGAAGCCTTCCCCATATGATTGAGCAAATATGATGATTGGTATGGATATTGTTATTATTTGTAAATACACATTTCCAACTGTTACTATTTCTATGAATTAAAATATTCTATTGTAACTAGAGTGTTACTTTTCACTGGTCATTCTTTCCTTTCCTTGTCCAATCATCACTTATTGAAGCTGTCCTTTTTTTCCATTAATTTATCTATTCACTTTACATTCTGATTGCGACCCCCATTTCATTCCAATCTCCCAAACTCACCCCCATGTTCCCATTCACTTCTCCTCTAAGAAGAGGGAGATCCAACCTGGGCACCAACTCTAACACCTCAACTTCCTACAGGACTAGGCACATCTTCCATGGAGGTCAGCCAAGGCAGCCCATGTAGGGGAACAAGGTCCTTAGGCAGGCAACAGAATAAGGGTAAGCCACCTCTCCACTTGCTGAAGACCGCACATGAAGACAAATTCCACATTTGTGACATACATGCTGGGAAGTGTTATGGTATATATGTGTGTGTGTGTGTGTGTGTGTGTGTGTGTGTGTGTGCGCGCGCACCAGGTCCAGTGTGTTTTACTTAGGATTTCCATTACCTGTAATCTTTTGCAAAGTTAAAATGAAAAAAGGAGATTACATACTACCAACATATCATGGACAGGATATATATTGCTATTTCAAGATGTCATAGTAAGGAAATACTCAATCAAAGTAAGACAGGGCACCAGCTAGGCAAACTCCAAATTCTGCATCTCTCTCTATGCCTAATGTCAAAGCCCTCTTTAGATTGCCCACTTCTTTCTCCTTTGTTGACTACAATACAATTCTTTCTCTTTGGTTTTACAAAGGGTTAGCAACTTTCCTTGACAGGTATCCCAAGACTCTGGCATCTCTAACATCGTGGAGTCTTCATGGTAACCTCAACTTCACAGATTCTTATGCCAATATATCTGAGATCCACACATAATCTTGGCTTCTCATCTTAGATAACATCTCAGCTCTATCCTATATAGCACTCTAGGGTCTGGATGACTCTACTCCATCACTGCTTCTGTTATTAGTGGTAATCCCAATGGTACTGACCTCTCCAATACACTGGGATCTTCTGCTGCAACTAGGCTTCACCAATAGTGTTTCATAGGTGCCATGCCTCAAAATTTTTGCAAGACCTCTTTAGGCTTGGGCCATCAACTTCAATTGAGGCAGCACCTTCACAAATGGCCTTCCTTAGCCTCATACACTGCTGGGCCTCAGCTGCTCTCTCTATGAGCCCTACCTTCAAAACGAGCACCACCTTGGTAATTCTTACCCATTACTAAGTCTAACTGCAACACCGGATACAACCTTGGCTATTTATAGAAGAGAGTTTCTTTTGAGCTCTTAGAAAACACTTCCCGGAAGTCACCTCAGCAAGGCTGGTTTCGTCTTAACCTGTGCTAACTTCTTAGCTCCTGCTAACTGGCATCATTTGTCCAACAATTCCTTCTATTCTTTACTCTAAAGCCAGAGCCACATGTCCAAAGCTGCCAAGTCCTGCTGCTTGCTTGAGCTGGCACATGGCCCCCTTTTTCTATTACATTATTGACACTTTTCTCTTTTCAATGGATTCATTCTTTACCTAATCTTAATTATCCTTGAACTCAGAGAGCTGCATGGCTCTGTCTCCTGAATGCTGGGATTAAAGGTATGTTGTAACACCATGAGCTTTTCTTCACCTGGAACTTGCTCTGTCCCCAGCTGGTCTTGAACTCAGAGATCTGTTAGACTTTGTATTCTAAGATTAAAACTGTGTACCACAATGCCTAGGCCAAAGCTTTCTTTTTTTTTTTAATGGCCACTATTCCTCAAGATCTGGATCAAAAGCCTGTTTCCTTCAGTGTCAAAATCTAGATCAGAAGTGTGCCCCTCATTCTGAATTGTAGTTCATTCCAGATCAAAAGTCCAAATGAAAACAGTAAACAGATAATAATCTCTTGAAATAACTATCCCTTGTCCAACTGCAAAAGCATAAACAATAAGCTTAGCTTGGCGGGATCTTCCTCCAAAGTCCCCACTCTCTTAATTCCAGTTAATATTTTTGAATAAAGGTTTCAGCTTCATTCCACTTCCTGGTGCCTCTTTACACTTTGAACCAGGTATTTTGTATTTTGCCTTTCTAAGCTTGTTACTCTTTCAAAAATGCTTTATGAGAATAAACCAGGAGACAAAGTCTATGCTAGGCACCTCTGAGACTTCCTTTGTCAATGCAATTAAACTGAGTCTTTTCACCGTAGCCTCAGGCAGACTCTTCAAACAAGGGCATAAAAGGGACTACATTCTTTACCAAAACATCCTAAGAATAGTCTTCAGAGTTTAAACCACCCTCAGCACAAATGTCTTCCATATTTCTACTGGAATGGCCCATTAAGTCCCACTTAAAGCCTTCCATAGCTTTCAAATCCAAAGTACCAAAATCCACATTTCTCCTAATAAAAATATGCTCAGGCCTCTCACAGTGACACCCCAGTTCCTGGTACCTACTCCTGTCGTAGGGTTTCTGTTACTGTGAAGGGAGACCATGACCGAGACTACTCTTATACAGGACAAAATTTAATTGGGGCTGTCTTACAGATTCAGAGGTTCAGTTCATTATCATCATGGCAGTGTCTAGTCAGGCATGGTGCTAGAGGAGGTAAAAGTTCTGCAACTTGTTCCAAAGGCAAACTGAAGAAGACTTCTCTCTTTCAGGCAGTTAAGAGAAGTTTCAAAGCCCACCCAAACAGTGATACATTTCCTTCAGTAGGGCCACTCCTACTCCAACAAGGCCACATCTCCTAATAATGCCACTCCCTGTGCCAAGCATATTCAACCCACCACCCGTGTATGCTCTTTGGTTGGTTACTCTGTCTCTGGGAACCCCAAAGATCCAAGAGGTTGACTCTGTTGGCTATCCTTGATACTTAGCTTTCTAAATACAAATATTACAGATGTGAGCCATCATGTCCAACTGTAGTGATATTTTTAATAGCCAAGATCTGAATACACCGCCAACAGTGTCTCCTGTGTTATTGGATAAAAAGCATCATGGGTTTTTATATAGTGATGCATTACTTACTTTTCTCATGTTGCAATAAACTACTGGGACCAATGCGGCATATATAACTAAGAGTTGACTTGGATTTATAGTTCCAGAAGTGTATGTGTCCATCGCCATTGGGATGTGATTGATTGGAGACAGCTCTGGGGCTGTGGGTTGTGGGGCGGGGGCGGGGAAGGGGAGGGGGGCGGGATAGGGCTTCAGCAAGTGTTAAGCAGCATATGGTAGATCATTGAAAGCGTGAGTATCTACATTCGGCTTATCCACTTCCCTGGCTAGAGTTGAGTATTTTTTGGTGTGTTTTGATCATTTTCTTCTCACTTCTTTAATTCCTCAAGGTACATTCCCACATCCACTGAGTTACCGTTGCATTGCTCAAAGAGTCTTGGATATGGTGCTATTTCCTGAACCTTGCTCCACTTACCAATGGTCACTGCCTTAAAGTGATACTTTTCCCCCCATAACACCCATCTCTTACCAATAGTTCGTGAACTAGAGTGGAACTAGTACCTGCCTCTTTGTTCTGTGTCTGTATTTTGTCCAAGTTCACAGTCTCAGGCCTGCTGGAAAACCTCTGTGAGCTTGCAAGTGCAACTTCCCTGTTGTGTTCAGATGGTACTGACTTCTCAACGTTTCCTACAGCCTCCTGCTCTTCAGGTCATTCAATCTCTCTTCCCTAGTGAATCTGAGTCTCAGCAGGATGGATGTTATACTCATGTATAACAGGAGTTAGCATTTCTCAGTCTCTGGTTCTCTGCACACTGACCAAGTGCTGGTATCTGTATTGATTGCCATCTATTTCAAGAAAAAAACTTCTCTGATGAGGATTTAGAGACAAACTCATATATGTGTGTTGGGATAAGGCACCAGAAGTTTATTTAATTGTATGTCTATTTAGCATAATAGTAGTAGCAGGTTCTCCCCTTAACAATGCAACAGGAGTAGTTATGCTTTGTAAAAGAATTTTCCCTAATAGATTTGGCTAGCTTTTTTCCCCCTCTTCTTCAATAAACATAAACACATGTCTTTAAATCCCTTTCAAGATATTTAAAACATTAAGGCAAAATGTTTCCTATAAACTAGAAACCATTACTACTTAATTGTAACTATTCAGCAAAATCCTTATTTATTTAATCTAGGAAATAAAAGATGTCTTGGGTGTGAACTTAACAATGTATGTGGGATCCAGAGGATGTGGCTGTTGATGAGGAGAGAGGGGATGAACTTGGAGAAGCATCCACTTTGTTGAATAAAGGGAAGCCAAAAGAAAGCTAAGGTAGAATAGTTTTCAAAAGGAAGAGTAACATAAATGATCATCTCAGTTAAGTACCTAGGAACGATATTCATTAGGATTTACAAGGGACAGATGCTCTCTGCTTAAGAAAGCAGTCAATATTACCTAGGAAGCGCAAGGCCCTGGGTTCGGTCCCCAGCTCCGAAAAAAAGAACCAAAAAAAAAAAAAAAAGAAAAAGAAAGCAGTCAATAAATTATTTCTAATATGAATCCCTACTACTTTAGAAATGTTACCCCCATTAACAAAGAGTAAATACATTCTCTATTATGAATTAGCTCAAACCATTTTTATTAAATTACTTTATATTAATCCTCCAATTGTTTTTTAGCAAACTATATAGTCTATAGAATATGTCATTCTTCTGTGTTAAAGTTTTAGTAGTCATAACCAGTTTAGAATGATGTGCCATTATTGATAAGGTATGAAAAACAGCAGGATCTTAAGCATTAGCCAATATTTTTTCTATATCAAATGAGGTATTTTTGTTTGGGGTGGGCCTGGCTCCCACAGTGTACCCTAGAGGAACATATTCTCCTAAGCGTATGGTGAGAATGTGGCCCACATTGCTATAAAATAAGAGGAAAATGTCCTATTTCACGGAGTTTCCCTCCCATGCTCCCAAAAGTAATTTTCTGTCGTCTGTGTGATGTCTCTTAACAGATGCAATGAACTGAAAATGCTGTGTCAGAATCCACTCCCTAAGTGGGGGCTGCACGTCTATATTCTTCTATTACAAAAATAATATAAAATTGCTTGTTTATAAAATGTCTATACTTGGATCTTCACAGTAGACGATGAGTTTGTGGGAGAAAATGTTTACTGTGAAGACTATGGTCACTTTCTGACTAAGCAAAACACTAACTATGGTAAGCCGAAAGAGGAAGAAAACACAGTTATGAGCATTATAAGAAAAAATTGGCCACTAGTTTTCTTGGGAGTACAACGTTTGGATCCTGTTACTAAGTGGTAAGAAAATTACTCTTCCACAGAGCACAGTGAATGTGTGACAAACAGATATTCTCAATATAAGTTTTATGAAAAATTCAAAAAGTAGATAGAACCCATGTAGCTGGCTATTATAGGAATCCTCAATAAAACTTTTGGCGCAGCATTGAAGTACTCCTGTGTGCAAGAATTTAGCCTGTGGCTGTCCTCATATTATCTCAATGTGGAGCCTCTCTGGTACCAGGCTTCATCAAATGCTAGAACATAGGCTTCTTTAAAAAAAGGAAAAATGGCTAATTTTTCTCTAGACTGCTTTTTTTTTTTATAATAATGCAATCTTTCTCAGCAGAATTTTGATGGCAAACTGCAGCCTCTGGAAAACAGCTAGGGTTAGTATTCTCTTTGATGAAGATGAGATGTTTTTGTTTATTTGAGCAGGTGTTAAGATAAGCATTTATTATGAAAAGTGGAGAAACTAAATGAAAAGCTTATCTACAAAGATGAAATCAAACATTATTGTTGGAAACAATGACATTTAATCAGACTGTTATTAGATAGAAGATAAACAAGGAGGCAGTTTAAATGTTTAGTTTCAAATTTTATGTTCTTATATATACCGGGGTAGATGCATATGCCTGAGACATAGAGTAAGTTACTGCTATTTTGGCTAGCTAATCTATTAGCGAATTTGGTATTGAATTATTATTATTGCTTAAAGCAATTCTGGTTTTAGTTTTACTATCTTAACATTTTATATGATAATATATTTTGTTGAAAGATGAGTTATAGTTTACTTGTTATCAAAATTTGACGTACAGCTTGTTAAAATATTTTCCATAAAACAAATGTAGAATCCAATGTTTTGAGGGCATGATTGTATTCACTTAAACCAGTGTCCCTAATATGCTAATTCTCACTCATAAATACTTGTATTTCAATATCGTCAAATTTCAAGGAGTTATTCAATCAAAGATTGTAAATTGGAGAACACTGATTCAATGACATGTCTTTATCACTGAAGAAGATTAAATTTCTATTAAAGAATTAAGTGTAACTTTTTTATCTCACGAATATTGAAATACAACAATGGAATACTTCATTACTGTATTATATTTTGAGCAGCGTTTAATTATGCAGAAAATTTAGTATGCCATGTAGAGATTTACTGCCTTATCCTATATTTGCATTTTAAATACTTACTGCATTTTTAATATTATATTTTAATATATTCTATCAAAATAGAATGCATAACACAGTTTATCATCTATGCTAGAACTTGTACTATGTTGGTTGTCGGTACTGGGACGTACATATGGACATGATTTACTTGAAAGATGTTTTCATCATTTGAAGAACAAGAGTAGTGATTCAGAAAAGCAAATCCTGCATCCACGGGTAGTTACGAAAGCACCTGGAAAGTCCTTACTCCTGTCATCGGAAGAGTTAGTAAACAACCCTTAGTTCAACAAGATTTCATCAAGTCACACACTAGGAGTGGAGTTGAATGCTTTTTCTAGAATCTTGGGAAACCAAGACATCAGGAATGGTTGTCTTTTCACGATAATATTGAATATTAAGATATCAACTGTATCTATGACAGATTTAAAATATTTTCTCAATTACTACAAATTCTTAGGAACTGTGTAAGGAAACTCTGGGGATACATCATAGAAAACATCATTGGCTACCATCAGGCTGAATTCAAATAAATCCTCAGATTAAGAAGGGTGGATCTCACACACACACACACACACACACACACACACACACACAAAAGAAGGGTGGATCACTGAGATCTCTTCGCACAAGAACAGTGATGAATAACCAAAAGTATTAATGTTTTTGCTTGGATTTGTTTGTAGTTTTCAGAATAATATATGTTTATAATTTTACTATCTATATGACACCATTAAACAGCCTTTTCTAGGGGCAGAATTTTAGATATGAGTAAATATCAGGGTATTCACTTATTTAGGACTTTTAATTATTATCATAAAATACAATTACTATATAGGCAACTTGAGAAGAAAGGGGTTTATTTTTCCTTATAATTTCATGTAATCCTCCATCATTCTAAGAATTCTGGGCAGGAGCTCAAGCAAAGCAGGAATCATGAAGTGCAACCTCATGCAGAGGGCATGGAGGGGTGTTGTTTGCTTGTTTGCTCAGCCTGTTTTATACATATATGTGTGTGTATAATTATTATTTAGTTATACCCATATAAATATTGATTTGTTTATTAAAATCTTTATATTTACATTAAATATATAAATAATTGTTTATAATTATGTTATGTAGTATATATTTATACAACATAATTTATGTTGTATGTAACATATACCTGACTTTTTGTACATTTTGATATTTTAACATAATTACATCATCTCTCCTTGCTTCACCTTCATTCAAATCCTCCCTATACCCTTTTTGCCTTCTTTCAAATTCATGACCTTTTTATATTATTACGTGCATGTGATACAAATATATTCCAAAATATGTATATATAAACTTCTCCATTTCATTTGATTCTATAGTGTTGACATAAGTTGACCTAAGACTAGCCTGCACATAATTCAGTATGTGTGGACTAGTAAACTATTAGTGTCCCCTCATCCCTTCCCCAGCTGTTGAGCTGATATAATTCCCAGCTCTTAGCAAATGAGAATCTGGGTGCACCATGTTCTTACCAAATCCAGTTCTGCCAGTCCATTTAAGTGTTCTCATGTTCATGAATAGGAAACAGAGTGGTAATTTCCAGTTTGATGGTTTTATTCTGAATGTTAGATTCCTGTCTAAAACATTTGTTCTTATCATGTTGGCTTGCACTGACTTTGAAGAATTCTTTATGCATTCTAGATATATTTCTGTATGTGACTGTTCAAACATGTATACTTATCAGTAACATTATATTCCCATTAGTGAAGAATGAGTTTCAAGTGGTGGACATGACTTGTTCTTCAACTTTCCATTTGTAGTTTTAGTGGTTCCATCTGGTTTGTGTAGTTATATCTATGATTAATAGACTATTTTACCTTGAAATAGGTGAAGTCACTATTCATTTCGGCAATGTACTTGACTTTAGTGGGTTTTATATAAATAACAATATAACAAAGATACCAAATCTTTTCATTCTCATAAAAATGTGATCTTTCAAAATTTCTGTCTTAATTACGAAGACTTCCTTTTCATTTGTTTTAAACTGTAGTTTTGAAGTTACTTTCTTTTTTCTTTAAAGTATTAATCCTCTCTGCATTGTACTACTTAGTTTTTACTAATATATTTGATCTTATAAACATCTGTGTGCACACTTGTGTGTGCATGCGCATGCACACACACACACTAGCTTACATGCATGATGTGGTTCTGCAGGTGCCTGAAGAAGAGTGTGTAAGATCCTACAACTTCAATTATATGTCTCATGTAGGCATTAGGCAACAAAGGATTATGATTTCCTGCAAGAGCAGTAAGTGCTCTCTCAGTTGTTGAGTCATCTCTCTAGGTTCTCATTTCTGTAAATACTTCTGATATGAGCATGGCCTCTTTTGTGTGGTCAACTACACGGTGGAGTACTGCTCTCTGGGAGTATATCTACTGTCTCAGCAAAGGACTTTCTAGAACCACAGGGCATTAATATCTCAAATCTTCTCAGGGGCTTAGGAAGGAAGAACCCTGATATGTGGTCCCACTAAGAGCTTTCCTCCTTGAGTTAATTTAGGCAAACAAAAGGCAGAGGAAGGGGGGTGATTAGAGATACTAGAGGAATGACGAAATACTCAGAAGATGTTGAGTAGTATTGCTTCCTCAGCAAAACGAATGGACCTGGTGCAAAAGGTGGATACTCAAAAGCAGTTAAAATGGCAGTTCTTGATTAATTGTATAATTTATTACAATAATGAAATTAGTCTAAATGACAATGAAGTCATGACGTTACTTTCAAATTTAATTTGCTTTTTTTAATGTCTGTAAATTTGATAGCTATTCACCTTGTGTACATGACACGGCTGTAACCTACTGTGCCATGGGTACAAATTACTTTAAAAATATTTCATTAAATTGCTATTTGACAATTATATATTTAAATATTTGCTCATGTATTCTATATAATAATGTATTATATTAATACAAAATGTGTATGTTACCTATAAAATATATTATATAATATATTATTATAGATCAAATATATAATGTCTGATTATACAAACATATATAGATATATACATATATACATATATATCATCCTTACTTGCTTTCATTTTCCTTTATCACATGAGGACCTTCCAAACATCCATATCTTATTTGATTATTTAGTTATTGTGACCCAATTAATTTAACCAGTGCTATCTGTTTGACCATGGATTTGAAACTATTCGTTGGAACAATATGATCACATTAACAGGTATATATCTGAAAACACTGTCTGCAGTCTTCCCATGAGTAGCCCATATATCAGCAGGCAGGGTTGGGGATGATTCTGGCAATTTCTCCCTCTCACAGGCACATTGTAGGCAATCATTTCTACTGGGATTGCCTTAGTTGTGCCATGCTGGGCAGAGTTTCACTGCATTTTCTGTATTCTTTTCTGTCATTCTATCTACATTCTTCTGTATTCTTCCCTGAAATTTTTTTGTACTGCAAGACCTAATTTTTACCTCGTTTGATATTTATAAAGCATTATTAAAAATACTTATATGTAAATTATATCTTAGTATGATAGAAAAAAAGTACTAGGTCATCCTTTTTCTCAATGACATTAAATGACAAAAAAAATCAAGTAGTTAATGATCATGAAGTGGGACTCATGGCAGTAAATGTATTAAACATAGACAAACAGAACATTTCCAGTAAAGTAGGAGGCTGCAGAGTGTGCTCAGTGGTTAGAAGCATGCGCTGGCCTTGCAGAAGTCCTAAATCTAGGTCTCCATGCTCAAGGTAGTCAGATCACAATTTTCTCTATCTCCAGATCCCAGTGCTCCTCTGGCCCCTTTGGGTATCTGCACTCATGTTCACATAATCACGTGCACGCACACACACATACACACACACACACACGAGTTAATTTTGTGGATGTTTCAAATTCATTTTAATATTTTTTATACAATATACTGTGATCATGGATTCTCTTTCATCATATCTTCACAGATCCTTCCTACCTCCCCACCAATCCAACTCTAAATTTTTAAAGAGAAGGAGAAGATATGTTATGGAAATGTTTGTAAAATAATAGGCTTATTATTATTTGCTATTAATTATTGTATTTTTCATAACTTATCAAAGCATGGTTCTTAATGTGAAACTATTACATATTTTTATGCTTGATCACTGCTAAAATATTACTTGCTTTGTATCAGGATGCATGTTATGAGACTTACAGTATCAAAATTAAAAAAAGCTATACTAAATCAGTTACAGTTATGAAGGATAAAGTTGAATATTATTATATGATATATCTTGGTAGTAGATATTTTCTTTTGAATATTCAGATGAAGATTATAGAATGATATATGCCAGTTATGGGATATACTGTAAAGTCATTCAAGTTGAGGCATCTTTTTATCTGGAATATTGTTCTGTGATATTCTGGGAGTGGATATTAAGTAGTTGAGACCCTTGATATATATAGGCATCAAGATGGGCTAAATACTATGAAAGCTGCACATTTGCTTCTGATCAGACAACAAGTGTAAGCAAAGACTGACAGAACAACACAGTCTATCACCCTCCCTACAAAAGGTCTTGAAGGAATTGTGGGCTCAGCGTCTTCTAAAAGTGTTTTTGTGAAATGTGATGTCATTAGTTCAATTCACAAGTTAAATATGAGGGGGATAATCAAAGGAAGAAGAAAATATCTAAAGAAAGAATTGTGCAATTAGCCTGTGTCAAGAGCTTGAATATTAGGCAGGAGGCAATGTGGTCAAGAGGTAGTGTTAATCTGTAATCAACCTTTGAGAATATTGTATTCTAATTCTCCAATAGTGTATCTAACTAAAAAGGAAGAAAAGACAGGATGAGGATAAAAGAAGGGGAGGAGATCAAAAGAGAGGAGAGATAGTGTCTAGAAAGAAAATGAGGAGCTAGAAAGAGAGAGGATGAGCATGTCGTATGTGACCTGATACAGAGAGGACTCTCCTGACCTTTCTCTAATGTCACTCACATACTGTTCCCTCAGCAACATCACAAAAGAGTTGAACACCTTTAAGTGCCTTGTCTTACATTCTTTTGCTGCTCAAGTCTACTCCTCTTCCTTCATCTCTTCTTCACACATCCTTCAGATTAATATGAAGAATATCCTAATACACAACTTATATGAAGAATGTACAGGACAAAAGCTTTCCCAAGTGAAAAAAACTCCTTTAAATTAGTTTATATGAATAATAATCAGTTGTTTAAAGGTTTTGTGTTCTGGAAATACTCTACGATCTTTCCATTGCTTTGAGAAACAGGTCTAAACCAAAGAAGTATATGGTAGCAAATGAGTTAGTTAAAAAAGAATAGATATGAATGAAATAATGGAAGGAATAAGAGATACTATTAAAAACATGAATCAGAAGAATGACCATTCAGATTCTTATGTAGAGTTATGTAATTAGATTCCACTTACAACTTCTAGTCCTGTCATAAAGTGATTAAGTGAAATAGAGGAGGCAGTCTTCTTCTGAATCATCAGCTTACCCACTCATTAACATTATTGAAACATTAAACCTTGCTTTAGTGATTCAAATACAGTGAGGAAAACGATTGGTTCAGAACTTAAAAAGGTTTCTTCAGGAAACCTGAAGGAATTCTGAGACAATGATTTAGTAACTATTGCTATCTGGAGCACCTGTTGCTTAAGGTCTTGCTCTTAATTTAAAGGCCTAGGGATGGGGCCAGGAGGTAGCATGAGAACTTAGTGTATATAAAACATTGGCGTTCAAGAATCAACATCTACATATGAATGCACAAAATTTTGCTCAAGGTAAGATGTGATTCTCCTTTTACCTAACAAAATAAATTGTGATCACTGATACATGTGCAAGCATATACACGTGTATATGCTAACAGGAAGGCAGATATACAATACACAACCAGAAGCATCCTCAGGACCACACCCCCTCTGACCTTTTTTTGACAATAAGAAGTAACACCTATTTTTTTTTATTAACTTGAGTATTTCTTATATACATTTCGAGTGTTATTCCCTTTCCCGGTATCCGGGCAAACATCCCCCTCCCCCCTCCCCTTCCTTATGGGTGTTCCCCTCCCAACCCTCCCCCCATTGCCGCCCTCCCCCCCACAGTCTAGTTCACTGGGGGTTCAGTCTTAGCAGGACCCAGGGCTTCCCCTTCCACTGGTGCTCTGAAGTAACACCTATTTAATAGGCAATGTTGTGTAATTTTTTTAGCCTATTCCAAGGCTTGAGGGAGACTGAACTGAACAGAATGAAAGACTGTGTATACCCTCTACAGCAACACTTAAGGAGATATAGGAATTAAGCACTCTTTTATTCTCTTCTTTCTTGGGCCTTTACTGCTTTATTCTACAGCATGTTCAATATGGTAATGCATATTTTGAGTTTCCAAGTGAGAATTCAAGCAATGGTTTCTTAAATTGGTTTGAAAATGGGTCTTTCTTATCACTGAATACAATTCTGGCATACTATTAAACACAGTTGGAAGAGACACTTATAATAGCAAGCCTTTGGGCTGCACACACTTATTGAAATATTAACATGTGGAAATCCTTCAGTCACTCATTTGGCGATGACAATTTTCAGGTAATATAGCATTATTATTTACTTTCATGAAATCCAAGAAACCCTTTGCAGATGCCCTATTTAATACTACAATGTTCATTTTGATACCATTACATATAACCTAATTTATTCTTCCATAATCTGTCTCTACCAAGACGACTGGTCATTTCTAGGATGCAACCTTAATCCAAGGCATAACTTTCATGTGGATTACAAATTTTACTATATAACACATATTAGAGTTTCACAAAGAAAAATATTTTCCTAATGGAGTCTTCTAAAGATGTCTTACTGTTAAAACACATTTGCAAAGGTATTATATTATTTATTCTAACTATTCCTGCTGGGACATAGAATTATTTTACATAGATTTTTATATGCACAATGTTTCATTTATAATAATTTAATTTTCTAAATCTGTCAAGTATATGCCAATTTTTGAGAACATTTTTGGTTCTTTACGTCTATCTCATAGAATGCGCTAAGAACGTCATTTTATACTGTGTTAGATGATTGTGACTCTAAATGGTTTGTCACATTTCCATTTCTTAAAAGTTTTTCTATTAAGCAGCTATGTTTACCATGTTAATAATCAATTATTTCACAATAAATAAAGAAAACGCATCATAGAGTAGTTGGAGAAATATTCAATACTTTTGAAAATAGATTTTAATATATTCCTATTAGGATTTCCATCCCCAACTACTTCCAGAGATCCCCAACTTCCCTACTCACACAAACTGACACATTTCCTTTCTTCTGTCATTAGGATGCAAACAGACATTTAATAATAATCATATAAAATTCAATAAAAAATAAAAGCAAACAAACCACTGTAGGACAGGATTTCAACAACAAAAACGAGCAAACAAAAGTAAAAGAGCTGCATTCAAAGCTTAAAAAAACACATCCAGAAGCAGAAAGAGACATATTACCCATACAGAAATCCTTCAAACACAAAGCCTGGAAACCGTAATACCTATGTAAATAACATATAAGGGCAGAAAAAAGACATATAAAAGAATTATGAGACAAAGAACCTCTAAAACTTCCATTGAGTTAATTTTCTCTTGTCTGTCTACTACTGGACATGGATCCTGGTCCTCAAGTGGTTTGTATACCCAGTGAGAGGACATTGGAGAAAACTTTTCTTTCATTTGTGAGCAGTCATCAAAGTGGACAGAAAAAGATTTTTAAAGTAAGAGGGATGAAGCCCACTGATTAATCAAGGTCTTTGAAACACTGTAAAGCCAATGCGCATATGAACTCAGAGAGACTATGGCAGTTTGCACAGAGCCTGCACAGCTCTTGAACTTATGGGTCCCAATGCTGAGTAGGGAAATGGACTAAAGCTTACATACATCCCTAACACAGAAGCTATGTCTAATTGATATTTCAGTATTTTAAAGTGATTGCCCGTTAAGAAAAAGTAATCCATGTACCTGAAGGAATGTTGGTATAATTAAGTCATGTGAACTAACCACAATAAATATTGTCATATTTTAACACACAAATATATCTTATATATTCTTTCATATATCAACACAAGAGATCAATAAACTGTTTAGTTTGAGCAAGAACATTTTGGAAAAGAAAAAATGATATTTTGGATGATAGAGATCTTGGTAATAACAATACCCTTTAGCAATGTTTGAATGCAAAAGAACTGGAGGACAAACTTCAAATTTCCATATGTATCAATTTGCTAGCACAATACTATTTATTTCTTAATTATATGTAAAAATAAGTAAGCTAATTGAACTGAAGAAAAGTACATGCATACAGCAAACATCATCATAAAAACATTCTTATAAAGCAGCTGTCAACTTCTGTTTGTTTTCCCTCCTGTGCTTGCAGCAAAACAGCTCATTAAAATGTATAAATAACATCAGCAAAAATAAGTGAGAAAAAGAAAATGCTTACCCTTCTGATAGGTTATTTCTCCTCTAATTAGGAACTAGAAATGGAATGTACTTTATCAATACAGTTTACATTCATGAATGCATAGCGAAAGTTCAAATGTGATTTTTATTTTCCTTTAATAAAGCTTGATATTTCCTTTACCATGAATTATCTTTCAGTTTATTAAAACCAGTATATTTTAGTATTTCACAAATAACTATCAAATTAGGCTCTGATTTCAATCTATTATCACTTACAAGCTTACTTCTTCATATACATTGAAGGTTGCAATGAATGATACCATTAGTGTGTCAAAACCATAAGTTGGATACCTAACTCCCTTCTAGCCTTGTTATGAAATGTATAATACTAGTTATTTAAAAGACAATGTTTGCCTCTAAAAAAATGTCTAAAATCTGTAATTCACTTTTTGTAATTGCTCTTTCTCTCAACTCTCTTTGAAAGTGCTAATAATCCCCTGCACTGGGGGTTCAACCTTGGCAGAACCAAGGGCTTCCCCCCAACTCAGGGGGGAGGGGTAAGAGAGGGTGGATGGGAAGGAGGAACACCCTTATGGGGGAGGGAGAGGGGATAGGGGGCTTATGGATGGGGAAGGGAATAGCATTTGAAATCTAAATAAAGAAATATTCCCAATTAAAAAAAAACAAAAACAATGCATGCAAGCATTCATAAAAATAAGAATGTGTTAATAAATAGCCTATTATTGTATATGCATATTTGATTAATAGACACAGGTTTTGTTTGAAGCACCCTATCAATAAACTGGCCATGCTTACGTTACTGTCTCACTGTTAATGTTTTGTCATGTTTTAACTCTACTGAGGCACTAAGGACCCTTTAAACCAGACTGGACAAAGAGATTAAAAATGTTGTGGACAGGAAAAGTTGTTATGAAATTATTACACAGTTTTGGATGTAATTTTTAAGTACAACTCATGTAATTAAAATATTCTCCTTTTGATAGTCCCATGTAGGATACTGTTTTGCTGCTCTCTCATAAAAAAAAAAAAATTCCCCAAATAGTATTTTATTGCAAGACATGGCCTATTAATTTAAAAAAATTAAAAATACATGAAAATTGGAACTTTAAAAATCAGGACATGAAAATTGTGCTAAAGATTAAAGGATACTATAGAAATCGTTTAATGATTAAGAACACCGGATAGCCTTCCATAGGACTTGGCTTCAACTTACACATTGATTCACAACTATCCATGAATTTATATTCAGACGAATTAACACCTCCTCTGACCACTGTACCTTTGTACAAGCAGACATGTAATGCGCATATGTAGAAAAAAATAGATATGTGTGTGTTTCAATAAAGAAAACAAAAAATTTAGGTCACTTAGTGCTTGAGGTCAATAATATCAAATTTGTAAGAGTGACTTAAAATTAGCATTTCTATTTTTTTGTTGTTTTCAAGAAAAAAGAGCTACAGTTTGCTGAACATTCAAATACTTAGGAAATTTCTTAGCTTTTGTCCTGTAAACTTAACTGTTAAAAAGTGTATTTAAGGTAAGAGGCCATAAACAAACTGACCATTAACCTTTTCAGAAGAGATAAAATGCATGTAACTTAATGAAAATAGAAATCATAAGAGAAAACCAACTCATGGTCTTCCGAAAGGAACATTGCCAAAGAGTAACTCATTATATTTTGCTGTACCTGGAGATCAATATCTTGTTCAGACACCATCAAAGATGCTTCCTCCTGAAGTAGATTGAACAAATACAGAGACTCACAAATGAGCAATGCACAGACTGAATCCTAAATATAACATCTTCATCAATTCCCTCTTCTCATAGTTTAGGGATCTATGAGAAAAGGGTGGAGGATAAGAGCCAGTGATGAAAGGCATCTAGGTAACAAGGCCTCTAAATTCAATGAGACCGATGCACATATGAACTTACAGACATTGTGGCAGTATGCAGGAAGCCTACACAGGTCTGTCAGATGGTATGTCGCTGCTCAAAGAGAAAGAGGGCACAACCACCCATCCCTAAACCAGAAATTAACTCAAATTGGAAAACAATAGGAAAGGGAAAAAATTACGGTTTCCAATAGTTATCTCAAAATGTTGTTGATGTACTTAGCCATTTGTAAATTCAAAATATATTGATACTCTAGGACTCTCCAATCAAAACAGCAGTCATCAAGTAGCAGCAGGTGATTTACAGGGCCAACACAGGTAGTGCTAACAAGAATAAAACTTAATTATCTGGGGCTGGCACATCCTGTAACCTACAAGAAATTCTGAACTCTTTAAACTCTTTAAGTGCTTGTGAGGAAAAAAAAGAGAAAATTCATACTCTCTCACACACAAACTTAGTGGATGAAGCAAAACAGGCTGCAACAACTTTAATTTTTTCCTTTAGTCATTTTATATCTCCTAAGACAAGGTTCTTTATGTAAGAGAAATAATTAACTCATTTTTAAAAAAAAGATAAAATATTACACAAAGGAGAGTTACCACAGGATTCTTGATTATAAGGTCAAAGAAGTAGTATTTAATTTATCATTCCATAAGCTCATTATAAATTAAAGCGATAGTTTTTATGGAATTAAATTACCACTCTGTGTTCTTGACCTTGCATACCAAGGCCTGTGGCTTCCTCCCTGTACCTAGTCTAGAATGAATGTTTGACCATTAATTTGTTCCAAACCCATTTTTCTTCCTAGTGCAGTTTACATGCTTGTAATACATGAAAGCTCGTTGAACTATTTTTCTAATCCTATACAGCCTTTACTACTATGCAAAGAGGACACTTGATTCTAATTTTCAGTTTTCTATCAACTATCTTATTTTCTTAAAATTATTTTAATCAGATTAGGAATTCTATCAAATCATTACCAAATATTATAAAATCATCAAGTTATCTTAGCAGCCTTATTTCATGAAAAGTTCGTCTTCATGTTGATTTGTAATAAAGTTTTCAAATAGAGTGGGCTAATACTCAGGAGTTAATCATACCACACTACAGGCAGAAAAGATCTTTCTTTACCCAATCACATAATGTCAGAAAAATTAGGAATACATCAATGAAAACCATGAAAATGCATAGTGGAAGCAAGAAGAAATCCTGGGATGAAGCCTCGGGGTCTCTATCTCTCCACGAGTCAACCATCACAATCATACAAAGCAATGGGCCATCTTCAGGAAACTCACACACCCAAAGCAGCTCCTCCAGCATGGCATCTGCCAGAGTTTCTCCAACTAGGTCTCCCATATGACCTATTTTTACTATCCCATAGACTATTACAAATGTAATCTAAGTAGGTTTAACACAGAGTTATCTGCACAAACATGTTTTGTAGTAATATGTGCAATGCCAACTTATTGTATTATTATCTGTTAGAGAGATATAAACAAAATATGACTCGTATACACATAATAGTTTTATTTTGTCCTAAAGAATAATGAAATCCTTTGAATGAAAGTGGCTAAGTGTGGTATCTCGTATTGTCACAAAAGATAGACTTAGAAAACCAAGTATTACATTTTCTCTCAAATATGAAAATATACATGACATAAAAGTAGGAGCAATATCTGAGCAAAGGAAGCAGACAAGCAACACCAAGGGCCAGGTGGACAAGGAGGAAATGACATTTGATTAATATGGCTATATACTACTTGGGTTTTTGTGAACAAAAATGTTTTTATGAAACTCATCACTTATATAACGAATATATACCAATTTAATAGTGGGAAGAATAAACATGTATGATAAAGAGATGAAAATTTAAAGTACAAAGATGGTTGAGTTGCATGAATGTAACAAAACCAAGCTAGAAGCATACAAGAGAGGTATGCTAGCTTCTATTATACTCTGGTGTTTGGCAATGTCATCCTCAAGAGAAATTTTTTGCATTTGCCATAAGGTGTTGAAAGGACCAAGATGATAGTGAATCAGAAACTTGGCAGTAAGTATATACAGAATTTCTGATAGTGGGGAGAAGGGCAAGTAGATTTTCTTAGCATTTCATAAATATTATTGGACTTAATAGAAGATTTAGGATCAGGCAATCTATCATATGCTGAACATGGATATATAATAGAGAGTTTAAATTCAATAACACCATGTAGATGATACGAAAAGTGAAAAATTATTCAATTTTAAGAGCAGACAAAATAAATATAAAGTGAGATAAATAAAGATATGGTGGAATATTCTGTTAGAACTATAGCATTCTGTAAGAATTAGTACAAATTCACACAGGGGAATTCCATTTGAAGTAATTTACATGATATAATTAGTTAAATGCCTAGGATCATAATTTTATCACAAAAGAGAAAACATACTCAAATTAAAGTTGAAAGATTTCTACAATTAAACACATATGTCATAAATAGCAGTGTAATTTTTAACGTTACACATCCAGTTTTCTCTTTTTCATTATGTATTAAATTTATAATGATTATTATTAAAGAATTTTAAAATAAATTTAGAATAAGAATTACATTTGTGATAGGATTTGCTTTTTTTTTTCTTAGAAGTTGCAGAAAGTACATTTGATATTTCCACAGAAATGATGGAGAGCATTTCAGAACACATCTTTTTCAGCAGGCATTTGAGAATATATATAGATACTGTCAGTGAGGTTTAGCCAAGAAAATCCCTGATTTAAAATATTTTTATGGTAGTTATTCTAGCTATCTTATCTCTCTGGATTCCAGAGAATTCTGCCTGTCTTCTTAGCTTTGCAAATAGTATTAGTGTCTTCTTAAGCATCATTATAGCTACAGAAATCCCCTCAAATTCCCTCACCTTGAACAACATAAAAGACAAAGTTGGATTTTCTATTGATAAAGTTTTCTTCACAATTCTCACATTTAACTTACCCATAATATTACTATATTACTATTTTTAAATCTCCACTTGCTGTGTTTCCTTTTCTTTCTCTCACCCTAAAGACATCTGCTTTAGCACTTCAATGAGAAATAAACAGAAAGTGTCATTCATTTATTAAGGAGAAATAGACTTTTTCGAGGAAAATAATTTTTTTACTACCTAAGAATACTACATCCTTATGGCTTTCTTTTTCTTTTTCTTTTTCTTCTTTATTTTTTTAAATGTAAAATGTCTCCTGTCTCAGTTAAACGGGAAGTGTATTGTCATCATCATAGTTTCTCACTGATAATTTTTCATATAAAGTTACTCATGTTCAGTTGGTTTCCATGCAAGGCACGGGTGTCCTAGCTCTGTTTCTACACTTATCTCAGTGAATTCGTTCCTGCCTAGAAAGTTTTAGTTTAATTCATTAAGGAAGTATTTCTCCTTTCATGGGAATACTGAAGTTTACCATTTCACAATCACTTTCTAAAATTCCCTCTTCCTCCTTCCCTCTTCTAACACATCTTCCTCTTTCACTTTCCCTCACTATTGTCTCTAATTCATTCTTCCTTACTCTATTCCTAGGGGATTACTTTCTGCTACTAAAATCACGAGGCTGTACTACCCCATTTGTCTTTTTTCTACTTCTAGAAGGTAAAAGTTTATATCACTATGCTCTCTCTTGATTCTTCTTCTATGATAGAGCAGGGGAAGGAGATAGCCCACCAGATAAATTAGTCAAAATGTGTGATTCAGAAGTGTGAAGACTAGTGTTTGCATCCCAAGAATCTATACAAAGGCTAGGTGTGCAGAGTGTTTTACCCTAATCCCAGCAATCTGGAAGTTGAAACAGAGGAGGCTTAGGCAAATTCTACTACAGCCAGATTCTGTAAGTTCCAGTGTCACCAAAAAGAGAAATAGTACAAAGATGTGCCAACATATGTGTATATGCATATACACATATGCATGTACACACACACACACACACACACACACACACACACACACACACACATATTTACCCAGGCAAAATAAATACTTATCTAGATGTATGTAACACCTTTCCCTGCCTGCAGAACTAATCCTTATTCAAAAAATTCTCTCTAATTTAAAATATATATATATATATATATATATATGTATAAATATATATATATATGTGTGTGTGTGTGTGTGTGTGTGTGTGTGTACATTTTACCTAATAGTTATCCTCTTGATAGATTCACATGTGCCTTAATCATGTATCACTTCCAAATTGCTTTCTACAGATGTACTGGTTGATTATTCAGAATGTGTAGCAAAGCTACTCATGACATTTACCTACAATCTTACTATTCCTTGTTATAAGGTTTTACTCACGATTTTGAAGGCTGGAATATGTGATACCTAATATTTTTCTGAGTCATGAAATAAAATGACTCGTCAGGCCTATACATGTTTCTTTCATGACACATCACATACTTATCAGAAGTCCTATGTTATTAACAGATTTTAGCCCTTTAAAATAATTCTGCTGGATATACTGTTCTAAAACCTATTATAAATTATCTCAGTGAGCTATTTAATTACTATTTATACTTCCTCTTTTCTTAATTTCATTTATGAATGGCATATTTAGCATCGCAGTCACTGTTTCCTTCCAGGGAATGTTCTGAACACCATATATTCCTAGCTGTTTCCTCTCCAAATATTCCTAATTAGACATCCCAAACATGAGCCAGAAGCAAATGTCATAAAATGGCCACTGTCTCTCCACAAAAAGTAGCTTCCTGTTTTTTGTATTGTTATATAGCTGGTTTCTTACTTGTTTACTATAGATGGGGTGCATTTTTCAATCCAATTCAACCCGGATTTAATTCTGTCTCATCGACATTATTTTTAACTATATCAAGCTCCCCAGAATCAAATGTTTGTCAGGTAGAACATGTATTTCATCATGTTTTTTGTTCAGATGAACCAATGCCAATTATTAATTAGTGGTGAAAATTATTAGACAAATGGAAATGTTGGGTAAGCCTTATACTTGTAACAATATCATTAGGACTCTACAAATGTTTGCTAATAATCACATAACTAATGTCACATCTAACCAAGGGTTGAACTAATACTGAGGAAAATATTTATTCACAGATAAATAATAGTTTCATATAAAATTTAGAGGACCTATCAGGTTCTTTAGCTCCCCTCCCCTTAGCATGCAAAGTAGTGTCCTCTATTGGATACAAAAGGCTGTGATCTTTCCGGTCTCTTGTTTTTTCTTAAATCATCGTGGATTTGAACTCACTGTTTTTTGGTTTTTTTTTTTTCAATTTAGCCCTAAGAAAATTTTGGCCAGATACGCATTCTCTAATTAACCTAAAAGTGAACTATATTTCATTGCTTGTAGGATGGTATGGGAAATCTGAGAGTCACCAAGAAGGGAATCCGACTTGAAGGTATATCTGAGTTTCTACTGCCATTGTATGTGAAAGAAATTCATTCCCGAAAGGTATGTGATATGGCTTCGGCTTACTCTAACATAATTTAGAGTTCATGTTTTCACTCAACAGAGGAGCATAAAATGTCCTTGTCTCCTTCCTTTTGCATTCAATTTCTTTAAGCTAAAGATGCATTTGAAGAAACTAAAAGAATCAATTAAAGAACAATAGAAAGAGTTAGCTTTAAATTGACAAATCAGAAAGCACTTGATCTGAAGCTCTTGGATGCTTTTAGTCTAGGAATCATGTTCCTCTTAATCACCTGAAGTTAAACGCAATGGTAGCCTTTGAAAAAGTGCTGTATATAAGTTTTAAATAATTTTTTTCAGGAAGCATACATGTGGATAAATTATCCATTTAAAGTATCTTACATTTTCACCTTAAACGTAAAATGCATTTCCAAGAAGAAAAAATTTGAATATAAAAATCAAATACATTATTTTAACTAATGCCAGAATATTTACCCTTTGGAAAATGGATTCATTCTATATATTTTATCACCTAGCTGCATGCTAAAAGGAAATAAGGCTGAATCTTAGTGATTGCTCATTTTGACTTAAGATGGTTACTTAGAAGGTAGCAAGTAGTCTCTGGTATCAGCATTTTTCCAATCTATCAGAATTTTTTATATGTATCCATGGAAATGAATTTATTAGAATAGAATGAAAACATTATGATTTGAAAGTGACAGAAATGAAGTTGCTTCATATAAACTTGTTGTATATTAAAACAATGTTTAATGTTACCAACATATTAGAAAATTTATACAGTAAAATTACATTTAAATAATTTCTCTTAAGCGTTTTTCCACTAATATCAAAATAGAATGAAGAGGATTTATTTGTAAAAATTTAATTATGATATTCACATCAGTGGATTTTAATAAGTGAGCTGTACAGAATATTGATTATACTTCATTAATACACTTTTAATAGCATACATTAAGTTTAACATTATTTCCAAGATTTTAGTCAGATAAAAAACAATAGGGACACGTATTTATAACTGATGTGCATGATTAAACTTTAAAAACAACATTTTTTTAAATAATTGAGATAGTTTTGTTGAATCCAAAATATTTAGATACATCAAGGTATTGCACGATTCACTCACTTTCCAAATTTCCTCTGTGCTTGTCACTATTAACTAGTTTAGTGGAATTAAAGAAACTTTCAGTAGATAAAAATGAGAAACACACTTCCCCTAGATAAGAAATAAATGTGGTGACACAGGGACTAGTTCTTGCTGTTGTTTCTCATTTAAATGCAGCCTACTGGAAAGCCCAGTTGGCAGTAAAGGGCGGTAAATTCCCTCTAAAGTTACCAAGGCTGATTTGTATTGTCTATCTGGGAACCCAAGTTACAGGTAGTGAAGACCTTGGCCACTGAGAAGGTTAAAATTTTATCTTCTGAGGTGAGAACTTTTGAGAGTATAACCAAAGTCATCTCTGAAAAGAACCGATAAGAACTGATTTTATCTCTGGGCCAAATACTACAGAGTATATCAACATTGTAACCTGAGTATATTAGGTAGTGGCAGTTGGACATCAAAATCTTTCTACGCAGACTAGCTGATCTCTGCTGCACAATTATCCAAACTCTGCTATATTGATTGAGAGCTATCATCCACCACCACCACCACCACCACCACCACCACCACCACCACCACCACCACCACCACCACCACCTCTACCACCACCACAACCCTGTCCTATCTCCATTCTTTGCTACTGGTCATCTGTATGTCCCATAGTTTTGTCTGCTAGTAATTAGTAGGAAAAGTGCAGCATGAGAGAGAGTGACCTCAGTGAGGACAACTGAACTGATAAGAGAATACAAAGTAGCGAAGTAGCCTTATTCCTTGAAAGACACATATGACAAAAATATAAAGGAAATATTTATTTTATGATCAATCAAAGTGCCCATCACTGAATTCTTGTGGCTCTAAGGTCTCAGGACAGCTTTTAGGAATCAATTTTCTCCTTCCTCCACGAGGAGCTGAGGGGTTAGAACACAAAAAGCCCAGTGTGACAATGAGTACTTGACCTTCTAAGACGTCTTGTTACAATGAACTTGCCCTTGAGTACATATAGCTGTTTGTTCTTGTTGTAAAGTTTATTTATTTCACTGATGAGCTTTAATTTTCAAGTTAATAATGACAAAAATGTTTCTAGATGCTTATATCTTAGGATCAAAAGATAAACACAAGTCACTAATAATATTAGAAATGGAATTTTAGTTAAAAATTTGAGATGTATATCTGTAGGTATCTTTTCGTATATTTACTTAATTTTGTTTTGCTTCAATGTTTTGCTTATTGTGTGTGTGTGTGTGCATCAGTGTGGTGTGTGTGTGTGTGTGTGTGTGTGTGTGTTTGTGTGTACATCACTGAACTCTTGTGGCTCTAAAATTTGGGGAAATACTTTGGGAGTCAATTTTCTCTTTCTAACACATAGTCTAGTGTGACAGTAACTGTTTTACCTTCTAAGACTTCTTGTCAGTCTCCTCATACATTTTCATGTCTTTAAATGTACACAAAATTACAAAAATCCTATAATATTCAGGTAAGAAATCTATTAGATTCAAAAGCCATTTTAAAATTTCATAATTAGCTGACAATGTTATATCATATTATTTTGATTTTTATATACATCTCTCCTCTTAATTTCAACCTGCTGTCTCTATTTAGCCAAGACATAGTATTTAAAATCACTTTCTAGTAGCAGGACATTGTGGCTCAAGTCCATAATGACAGCACTTAGCAGGCTGCTGCAAGATTGTTGCCATGGGGTTTAAGGCCAAAATGGGTTCATGATGACTCCCAGGCTGGTCTGGGTTTTACAGTTATTTATGAATTTAATCTAACACATGAAAGCAAGGTTCTTTCTGAATAGACAGTACAGCTCTCTACAAACACACATTATATAACCTTCCCTATGACACATGGAGTGGGTTTAATTTTCCAGGAAACTGTTCTCATCTGTTGCACCTACTACTTCTCTCTCTCTCTCTCTCTCTCTCTCTCTCTCTCTCTCTCTCTCTCTCTCTCACACACACACACACCACATATACAAATACCACTACCAAGAATCTTTAAGTACCTTATTCTATTATCAAAACAACTTTTTGTCATACTCATTTTTTTTCTTTTTTTTTTTTTTGGAGCTGGGGACCAAACCAAGGGCCTTGTGCTTGCTAGGCAAGCGCTCTATCACTGAGCTAAATCCCCAACCCTTTCATACTCATTTTTAAATCAAGCCTTTCTAAGCAGTCAGTGAAACAATGTATTTAAAAATATGTAGTATATATTCTACCCTGAATATATTCAATGCCCTATTATAAATTATTAAATTTGTTTGTGAAGTTAAATGAATTATTTTCTTCAACTTGGCAAAACACAAAAGCTGTATAATTTCAGTGACTAAAAAAAAAAGAATTCTACATATACCTTCAAGACTTATATTCTAATATTATGACAAAAAATCTTTGAATATCAGGAAATTAAGATGATAACATATGAATGTAGCTGTGTGCAGGATATTAATAGGATTAAATAATAAACAATTTAATTGAATGTAACCGATGAAAATTGCATTGTCCTATTTTATTGAGACTGTAAGCATCTGTGACTAACTGAACAATGACATGAATTATTTAAATTTTTTCCAGACTATGATATTTACTTAAATTGCTACATGATTTGAGTGGAATCTCAGATTTTGTTTGACAAGCTAATAAGTATTCCCAAGTAGCTACTCTCAAATAATTCTAACTCCAGAGAATTGACAGGAAGGCAATAGACTCGAGTGACTTGACTTCTGAGTAAGCAGAACATGAACAAGTCTCTAGTCATCTTGTCCTTGCATGTGGGTCCACTCCTGTGATACTATCTCAATGACTAAATTAGTATTCGTTCTGTGCTTTGTGTGTTGGAGTTTTTATAGAACTCATACATGAAGCCACTGGAAAGGCTCTCACAAGCAAATGACTTTTATCCCTATGAAGTACCATGTTAAGTTCATTCTCTGTCTCTCTCACTGACTACATCAACACCTTCCCCCCATGCAGATACACTTTCCTGGATAGATATTTATTTATACAAATAATTACCTGAAAATTTCATAAATAATCATCATTATGATTATTATGCTTTTAAAGCTGGATTTTTAAAATGGGATACATTTTATAGTACTGTTTGTATTGCTTGTTTAAGCCAAATTTCTCTCATCTATATCTATCTCTATCTCTATCTCTATCTCTATCTCTATCTCTATCTCTATCTCTATCTCTATCCCTATCTCTATCTCTATCTCATCTATATATATATATATACATATCTCCAAAATCTTTATATTAAATGACAGTAACAACACCCTAACATCTAATTATCATCATCAAAGATTATTAAATGTCTGAAGAAATAAAATGATAAAGAAAATGTATTCGTAAAGAGAATCTTACATATGCTCTTTGAAATTAACATGGCATTTTACAGAAAAACACAAAGTCACTTGAAAACTTGCTAGCTCAAACACATTCCTTAGCATAATAGTGTTTTAAGCCTGGCTTGATGGTTAAGAGTGAATGATTGTGAAAACGATTGAGGAACTAGATGTATTAGCCTCACAATTAATGTGACTCACATTTGTTAGCTCCCTGAAGTGTAAATTGAGATGATTATCTCCTCTTAAATCTCTTCTCCTCCCTCTTCACTTTCAGTTCTTTTTTTATTAACAATATCTCCTTAACTTTGTCATAGTTAGTAATGTCTGCATTCTGCTTTGCTGGGTTACTACCTGACACTGTGGGTTTGATTCTGTCCGTAGACAGTAGCCCAGCCGTCAGTAACTTTTTCTTTGCTGTGCACAATCCTGTAGACATCCAGTACTCTGATGACTCCTTGTGCTTGTGTGTCAATTGTTGAAATATCTAGCCTGTGTCATCGTTGCTTTTGGTGTTTTCTGAGAGTAGCAATGATGGCACTTTCATTTTTTTCAGATATAAGAATATTTGTCTAGCGAATAGTTGTCTACTTAGCACTGACTATTGTCATAAACTGTTGAAGAACACCCTGATCCTCTTCTCCTCTTGATGATGTAATATCGTGTCTGGAGAGCCTAGAAGTGTTTGAATTTCCCGTTTTGCAGGTCAGGAAAATTTGTACTGTTATGTCACTTAATAGCTTTAGTGTTGTTTGCTGGTTGGTGATTGGTCATTGTGAGGAATTGTCACTACTATTTCTAGAGATCACCTGGCTTTATCCTTCCAGTAGCTAATAGTACAAGTATTGGGGGCTCTGTTCACTGCTAGTTTTCAGTCTTACTTGCCAAGTCCCTTGGTCAGAGGAAGCAAACAACATTACATCATCATATCTCAGATTGTTTAAATGCTTTATACTTTTCTTCAAACCACAAGTAGTTGTCATCCCGATCTAAATTTTTGTGAAATTATTCTCCATGTGAATTTGGCCCTCATTCTCAATAATTCATATATATATATATATATATATATATATATATATATATGTATATGTATATGTATACACACACACACACACACACACACACACACATATATATATATATATATATATATATATGGGTCTGCAATCTTCATTTTGATCTTACAATTTACTTTAATTCTATTGCTCAATGGTATTATTAGTTACAAGAAACTTAGATAAATTTTGTATTGTTTATAAATTTTAAAACCAATCATTTAACAATACTATTTGAGTGTTTGGACGGGTTAAATTTTTAAGGAAAACAAAAGCTTCTTATTGTTGTTTCTAAACAGGGTTACAGAGACTGAGCAGAAAGAGAAACACAACTGATGTGCTCTGTCTTCTGTGGGTCTGATGAGTCCCTGACTGTCTTGTACCAGGGCGTGGATGAGTAACTATGTGGTTCCTGCTGTCTATTCAGTCTCTACTGAATTCAGTATGTGCAATGGTCAGAGATCCAGGAGTTGTATTGTCTCAGGCCTTTTTCCTTGCTACCTCTTTCCTCCATGCAAATTATAATGTGTGTTAGACCTAGGATGAATATACAAGCTACTGAACATATTAAAAATTCGTGTGGCATAATTTGTTAAGTAGTGTAGGAGAAAGAGATTTGGGAATTTCCTGCGTTTCAGTGTACAGCATTGGTGGGAATTGTCTTCATTTTCTCTTACCCCACTCCTCCCCATACATTCCTTCTTCCCTTTGTTTTTCATTCCATCGAATGCTCTATCTTTATGGACAGCCCATAGATGCTAATACCATAGAACCATAATCTGAGTAGTCCTTTTCCATCATTGGTCTTCTATTATACACTAGCAAATGTATTTAATTTTTTTCATATCTATTCTGCATTACTGATCTAGATGCACATAATAGCATTAAAGGATATTCTTACAACTGGTAGAGATGGTTGTTTGTTATCTGTGACTAGGAAACATTTCGCTATTTATGCATTGTTTTTCTTCTGGATGAACTTAATCATCAGCCATCAGATTTCATTAAACTTCTTGCTGGGAACCTAATGATGGTTACACTTGGTTTCATGTAAATGTCATCTTTATATTGTGGTGTCGTCCAGCTGGGAACACAGCTTCTTTCAGGGTTCCTAAGAATTCCTGTGCATGGCTCAGAAACTATTCTTACCATCTTTTTTATTCACATTACAAATCCCTTTGTAATCACTTAATGATCCCTACTAGCTGTGTGAATGAGTTTAATCACTTAATGATTCCTACTAGCTGGGTGAAGGAGTTTCCACTCCCTTTAAAACTCATCAGCCTTTCTGCTGGTATAGAGAGAATATAATTTCTTTCTTTTTTTGTGAATGTAACTTGGGAATTTAAAAAATACATTTTAAAATAATTACTTCAATTGAAATAGATTTTTTGAATTTTTAAAATTAATTTATTTTATTTATTTACATTCCAAGTGTTGTTCCCCCTCCGATCCTCTCTCAGATTTCTTCACCCCATCCCGTTTTTCTGAGAGGGTGCTCCTCCACCCACCACCCCCACCACCTCAGCCCCCAGCATCCTCCTTCCCTGGGGCATTAAGTGGCTACAGGAATAGGTTCATCCTCTCCACTGAGGCCAGACAAGGCAGTCCTCTGCTACATATGTGCCAAGCAGCATGATCAGCCCATGTATGCTCTTGGTTTGTGGCTAGTCTCTGGAAGCTCTGAGGGGTCCACGTTAGTTCATATTGTTGCCCTTTCTATTTGGTGGCCATCCCCTTCAGCTCCTTGAATCTTTCCCCCAACTCTTACATAGGGGTCTCCAACTTCAGTCCGATGGTTGACTGTAAGTTTCTACAACTCTCTCAGTCAAATGCTATAAAATCTCTCCGAGGACAGCAATGCTAGACTCCTGTCTGTAAGCTCTACATGGCAACATTAATAGTGTCAGGGTTTGATGCCTGCCCATGGGATAGATCCCAAGTTACTCCAGTCACTGGATGGTCTTCCCTTCAGTCTCTACTCTATTTTTGTCCCTGCATTTCTTTTAGGCAGGGAAAATTCTGAGTCAAAAATTTTGAAGGTAGGTGGGTGGTACCATCCCTCCACTAGGGGCATGTCTATCTACTGGAAGTAGTGTCCTCAGGTTCCGTCTTCCTACTGTTGAACATTTTGGCCAAGGTCATTCCCACTGAGTCATGGGAGCATCTCACATCCCAGGTGTCAGGGAATTTCTAGAAGTTCCCCCTTCACTCAACACTGTCAGCTGCTTATTTTCTTTCATTCTCCTAGCTGTCTGGGCTTGTCTCCTGACTCCTCACATACCTGATCCTGCCTTCATCTCCCCCTTCCCCCTACTCTCCCACCCAGGTCCCTCCCTCCCTCTGCTTCCTGTGATACTTTCTACCCGTTCTAAGTGGGATTGAAGCATCCTCATTTGGGAATAGAATTGGATCATATCCTCTTTCCTTTCCTCCTTCCAGCCCTTTCCAGATACTCTTCCTCAAATTCCCATGGCACCAATCTCAAGTTGATGTCTGCATTTTTTATTATTATATTTGTTACTCACATGTTTACACAAATATTTATATTAGGTGCATCCTCTTCCACTGCGGATAGACAAGGCAGTCCTCTGCTACATATGCGCTCACCAGCGTTGACCAGCCCATGTACATGTAGGCTCTTTGATTGGTGACTTAGTCTCTGGGAGCTCTGAGGTGTCCATATACACACAGAGGGGAGGGAGGGAGGAGAGAGAGAGAGAGAGAGAGAGAGAGAGAGAGAGAGAGAGAGAGAGAGAGAGAACCAAAAACAAAAAGAACAATGTCATTTCTGCAATGAACAACCAACAAAGATGCTCAGCTCTGGAAGAAGCTAATTCTCCTACTCCCAGCAATCAATAATTATCTTTAGTTCTTTGTCTAAGGATGAGAATTCACAATAAATCTCCCCTTCCACATTAACATACCTTGATATAATATTTTAATATGGTAGACTGAATAATATTATGGTTTTTGATTTTGATATCTGACCTTGAGCATCCATTAGGGCTTTGGGTTCTAATCTCTGTGTTTAAACAAGTTTGTGTTTCAGCCTTGTGCCTTGTGTAACTATTTAACCAGGGGCAAACTGAAGTTCGTAACAACCTGTAAAACTTCAGCATTACACTATTGTGGTTATTATAAGATGTAGTAAAAGTTTAACAATTAAATTTAACGTGATGCTCAATACCATAATTATTCTTAATTTATTGAAAGATAAACACATATTGAATGCACCGTGCATTTTGGGATCTTCAGTAAATACATCGTCATCAATGCAATTAGGAAGAGTCAGGTGTGAAAGTACAGCTTGATCAAGTGGAAAATTACATTTAGGGTAAAAGAGAAATTTTAATATAATTGGAAAATTACTTTGTATAATAGGGGAGAATTGAGAACGTGAAACAGAAGGAAACTGAGAAATTATTTAGGGGCTGTTTTGTCTGTTAGATATATAAACAGTCAATTTAAAGAGCCTGGATCTCACATTACAGATGAATTCTAAAAACTTATTAAATTTGTGTATGGGTATGTGTGTGTATACTCAGGTGCACATAAGAGTAGATGTAACTACATATATTATTAACATTGAAGAGGAATCCTAAATGAATGGAAGTAGGAAATGTAAAAAATGTTACTTCCGATGTGGAAGGGCTTGGGAAGGGCAAATTAAGAGGGAATGCAAACAAGATAAACAGGGGTGCAGGGTTACTGGAGGCAGAAAAAGAATGCTATTGTCTGAGAGAACAAGGGAACAGTTGCTTTCAACCAGCTAAGCATCCAGAAGACTGAAAATCCATCTTCTGCTGTCATTTTGATTAAAGTTCAGTCACATTTTGTTTTTTACATATTAGATTTATAGCAGTATGGTGCATACCAATTTCCTTATTTAATGTTTGGAATAAGTCACAGAAGGCATACAAACTGTATTAATTGTGAAGCATTCTTTTAAAATTTGAATTCACTTTCTTGTTCACAGGGACCACATACTTACTAAAATTGCTACTAATTGCTTCCAGTATTCTGCATGTGTTTGATCTTACGGTTTCCTGCCTACACAAATTCATATTGATCACAGCATTCAATTTCCTTTCTTATTTTATTGCTCTTATAGGAACCACTAAAGGATCCTACTTTCGTTTTTCTTATGATCTAAATCAGTGTAATGACCTAACATTTCTTAGTGATAACTTACAGCTTAATTCCCCAAAAGGGGATTAGTTGGGAGGTTTTGTTGTTGTTGTTGTTGTTTGTTTGTTTGTTTTGTTTTTTCTTGTTTTTGTTTTTTGAGCAACTCTAATTTGAAACTTTCCAGATGATAGTCAGGACTATTCGACCCCCACATGCTAATTTTTTTTCTAATAAACTATCTCAGACAGATCTTTGAATAGCCACACTTGCTTTTTTATGTGTTTTTCTCCACTTTTTTTATTCAAACACTTTACTACAAATACTCTCCTTCCAGTTTTTGCTTAGAACAAACTTTTATTTTGGTCCTTTAGAGGCTTTAGGAAGAACGACATAGATAGAATAATTCCTATTTGCAGATGAGTCAGCAGACATAGAAATTTTAAGTGGTGCACCTAAAACTCTGAATTCGAGCAAGAGCTAGGACTCAATCTGTGATCTCCATATCTTTTATGTGGCTTTTGTAAAAGTCTCCTACAGGATGTTTTACTCATTTATAATGAACACTTGCATTCTTTCTGATAGCATTAGAAATAATAGAACTTTGTGTTTAAATTTTTTTATTTAAAATAAATATGGACTTTTTTAATTTAATTTAGCAAAATTAGTCTTATTTTTAATTTAAAATTAGATAAAATTTCTACATTTTTGTTAACCTGTTTTAATAACAGAACATGGAATGTGATTTGAAGATTTTGAGATCTATTTATTGGACATGCAGAATCTTGACTCCACTTCTAAATTCAGCAATATGAATGTTACAAATATTGGATTTGTAATCATATCAACACATGTAGTATATGTAACTTTACTATAGTTTAGAAGTCATGATTTTTGCTAATGATAGTCCCTCTCTGAATGTATGAAATTATATTATTCTCATAAAAGTTATACTGGTAAATTGGATGTTGACATTAATTACTGTATGAAGATTTATATCCTAGTTTAATAGTAAATTAAAATAATCACCCATCTAATTAAGATTTATACCCACTCAATTTTATTTCTAATCTTTACATAACAGGAATCTTAAATTAGGGTAGATTCTTATAATACACTATAGACTTTGCATGTCTTGATACTTGATCCACTACATATTAGATATTTTTCACATAATAACATAGGTCAACATTTCCAAATTGTCATCTGTTGCAAAACTCCATACCCATCAACAAACTTATAGATCTTAATTTTATTGATTTTATCTGATTTTCTGGTTCAGTCAGTATCTTATTCCTATAACATACATTAGTTTATAGTGGTAAATAATGAAAATGAAAAATGTTTTGTTTGCTTTAGTATAAAAATTAAATCAGTTCAGTTTTATATTTATACTCAAAATTAACTCAAGATTTAAAATTGTTGACCAAGTAAGTAAATGTTTATAAAATGTTTTGACTACTTTCATTAAGGAATAAATGTAAATCCCCACAAGAAAAATGAATTGTCATGGCTATGAGATATAGATGAGTGTGAAAAACACGCGTGCGCGCGCGCACACACACACACACACACACACACACACACAATTTCTTTGTAAGAGGACATTGACATACTCTTAATATGTAACTTCATAATTTATTTTTCATTACTCTCAAGAGTAACACCATTATTGAAACTATAACAGATTATTTGTATTGTAAATTTTAAGATGCTATTTACATAATTACAGTACATTTTCCTTCTCTTTATTCCCCCAAACCTTCCCACATACCTCTCCATGCTATTTTTCAAATTCATGCCTTTTTTCATTGTTATTGCATAGTTATATGCATGTACATATAAAATCCACAATATAGCCTATTCACTGTGTAATGTTAATTTTATGAATATTTTCAAGGCTGACAATTTGTCATCAGATAACCAGTTGGTGTGCTCTCTCCTGGCGAAAACAACTTCTCTTTCTCTTAGCATTCCTTAGCAGCCTCTAGTTCTTTGTGTAGGGTTGGGACCTCCTGGGTTTTCTCTCACCTTCTTTAGCATGTCTACTTCTGATGTTCTTATTTAGCCCATGTTTGGGCAGCCATGTTGATGAGACTTTACATGTGTATCTCCTGACATTACTAGCTGATATAATCTCATAATAAACTCCCGGATCTTATCAGCACATCACTTCCTCATTGTACTTTGAGCCTCAGGTGTGGGAGTACTTTATAGATGTATCGATTGCCGCAGTGCTATGTAGTTCTCCATTTATACAGGATATAGATTACAGCAATGGTCTTTCTCTGTTGCAAAGGAGGTTTCCTTGATGAAGAGTGAGGACTGAACTTATCTTTAGATAAAAGGACACATGTTTAGAATGCAGTTGGAGATTATACTGGCTTAGTAAAATGGTGGCTATAGAGTCTCTTCTAATTCCATGCCTTATTTTGGCCAGGATAGTTGACTAGGTACACAGTATCAGGTTGTTTTTATGTTGTGTGTGATTTTCTAGGTAATATCTTTATAATATAATTGCTATTTAACAGAATGTTCTAAGTTATTGTTTATTCACTTTCTTTTCTGGGAACTTTTGTTTTTGTTTTATTATTCTTCTATTCACCAACTTATTTCTGTGTTTCCATTTTCTCTCTTTACTGACTTTCTAATGTAAAAAAATCATTTTTACATTCAGGTAGAATTGTAAATTCTGTATCTCTGCATACACACTCCGCAACATTCAACAATTTCTGACTTTTTGCCAATTTTAAAAGTCTATCCATGAATTATTGGCTGAATTAGAACTTACTATGTAGGTGAGCCTGGCCTCAAACTCATGGAGATCCTCCTGTCTCTGCCTTGCAGGTACTGGAATTAAAGTCATTTTACATCATGGCTGGTTAAAGTCTAAGTTTTACATTTTTAAAAATTTCAATTCAACTTATTTTTCATCTTGCAGTATTTTTCTTTTCTCTTGTAAGTTACTTTTTGGCTTTCCTCAGAATAATAATTGACTTGACCTTTCATCTTTCAAATTGTCCCTTTTATAGATTTGTCACACTTCATATTTGTTTTATGTTACTAGTTCTGTATCACTTTTTACTTATATTCTATAGGGAGATTATTGATTTCCTATCACATTGTGAGACATACTCCTTTTCCTCAAGAGGTCAGACTATGTAATCTGAATGCACGCCAGTGCATCCCAAGTTAACATTATATGAACTCATATGTGATGTAGTGATCTCATTCTTTTGCAGATGTTACACACTATTACGTATATGTCTCTCATATATATTCATCCACAAATGCCATTACAAATTGAATTCAAACAAGCTAATATCTCTTACAATTAAAAATGTTGGAGGCATGTTAATTATTTTCTTCAATGTTTACTCTCCAACCTGCATTTATCTTTCGTATATTTGCAAATTTTCTACTATTATCTTTATCTACAGAAGAAAAAACTTCCTTCACTCTTTAATGTGTTAAAAGCCAAATACTTAGAGTTTTCTCTTGGTTAGATCAGAAATCTCTGTAAAACCTGGAGTATTATTTTCTCTACACAGGATACCCTGATGATAAAATTTCACTATTTTACTATATTTTTTCAAATATGCTGAGGTGGGTTTTTGTTTGTTTTGTTTTGTTCACATAAAGTTGACTTTCTGGCAGGTCCCACAAATGGTAGCCTTATAAACTAAGGCTTCATTCAGTCAACTCCATGGTTAGTGTGCCCTCCAGAAATAGCTGTCATTTTGTGGTCTCAATGCTAATTAGTGTGTTCATAATCTCTCTCTGAGCTTTCAGATTCTAAAATAATCTTCCAGTAACCTGTGACATCGGCTCACCGCTCCTGAGTCACCCTTTGGTCACAGCCATTCCAGAAGATCGTTTCCATGCAATGTTTCTTTGCATTTAGAGTCTGTTTGGAATTGTTGTAAAATGTTGGGGTTCTCTCTCTCTGAAACTTCCTCCATTACTTCACTCCTCCCCCAAATTCTACCGGATTCTACAGCATTAACTTCCATTTGATTCTATAACTCTGCTTGTCACAAAAGTGTAACAACTACAATTGATAGAAAGTATTCATAAATATCAAGTTCACCTTATCAAATTCCACAGCAACATGATGCAAATCTATGCTTTCTGCTCCCAATAACTAAAACAAGTTTTTAATAGAGTGTCTTTATTACAATTTATTTTATACCAGGAGATTGAACTCCACAGAGTTTACGAACTGATAAGAAACAATAGCTCCTACTCTTACCTATAATGTTTTTAATATTTAATATTATCAGTTATAATTAGCAATATGTTCGATGGTGTCTAAGGAACTTCGTGTACATGAAATCATTGCATCTTCTCAAGAATGCTACACAGTAGGTCCTGTTGTTACTCAAGGAAATTCAGGGCTCAGGAACACCAAGCAACTTGCTCTGATTTTTGTGCAGTTGAGAGGATCCCAAATTATAACTTAGCTGAGCAGCAATGCACAGTCCTCAGAACATTCCCAAGACCTGCAAGGTCAGAACTAAGCAGGATGTTGCTGTCAAATACTTATTATTTTGGAAGCCAATAAAATAATAGAGAGATTGTGTTAAAAGAGAGTACCATGGACAGAGTCTGAGTTGTAAATTATATTCCATTGATGCTTAAATATCATTACTTTTATCCATGGCATTACACCATTCCAAAAATATTCTATTGCAGGACTGTAAGGCAGCAGAACCTCTTGCGGTTTATTAATCTTGTTACAGTCATCCATAGTATATGACCTTATTCATTTACTCTGTAACATTCTACCTCATTCCTGCATTACATTTTCATACTTGATTTAAAAGAAATATTTTGCATATATAGCAGAGAATGGCCTTATCTGGCATCAATGAGAGGGGAGGCCCTTGGTCCTGTGAAGGCTTCATGCCCCAGGGTAGGGTTATGCCAAGGCAGTGAGGTGGGAGGGGATGGGTGAGTAGGGGAGCACCCTCATAGAAGTGGAGGGAGTAGGTGGGATAGGGATTTTTTTGGAGGGGAAACCTGGAAGGGGGATAACATTTGAAATGCAAATAAATAAACTAATAAAAATTTTAAAAGAAGAATTTTTTTGAGGAACTTTTTTGTAGAACAAATAAAGATGCATAGTTTTTGAGTGAATGGACATTTTCTTTTCATTTGAGTAAATATCTAAGAAAAAATTTACTGAGTTATGTAGGAAATGGTATGTTTTTTCAAAACAATCATCTAAATCGTTTTCATTTGTCTATATTCATTTTTCAGTCTCTACTATTCTTAAGGTTACTAGTTGCTGCATATCATTTTCAAATCTTCATACTCTAGATGTTTTTGTTGTTGTTGTTGTTGTTCTTGTTGTTGTTATCAGCATACTAAAGGTCATGAAGTAGATGTGTGTTCCAACTTAACTGGGATTTCTCCAAATGTCTAATAAGATCTCACAAGGTTATGAAACATCTGTATGTATTCCAGGACAATGGAATTATTTAGAGCACAAATTAAATACCATTTTTGTTATCTTGTTCTGTTTTTGTATTAGCTTATATATTTGGCAAATAAAATTTGCCATTTTATTGGGGTTTGTTATTTTATTAGTGGCTTTTGTCTTCTGGGTTTTTGTCTTTGCCTTATTTTTTTATTATTTGTTTTTACATTTATTTTTCTCCATCTTTATTAAATTGGGTTGTCTTTGCCTTATTAAAGAGCTCATTTATTATTATCCTTCAAAGGGGAGAGTGTCAAAGACTCTTAAATTGCAATTTGATATTTTTATTTATGATATATAAGTGTTATATCTGAAAATTATTTATGAGCCCAAAGAATCCTAAAAATATCTTTCATGTTCTTATCTAGACTACTTGTTATTTTAGACTCCTTTTTCTATTGAAAGGACCATTTTGGTTTTGATCAATTTGGGTATTACTTCACAGGTAACCTCCAGTCTTTGACAGTCATACATAATGCTAGTTTTTTACACATTATCGATGAATTTTTCTGTTTGTATATGTGTTGTAATTAGGCATTTTTAATTTTTACCATTTAGAGTACAACCCCCCAAAACAGTGTCATATATAGATAAACATGCATATAATCATACAAATATTAGACACTATATTAGATATTAGGTAAATATTAGCTCTCTGATAGCAATAGATGTATTAATAGTACATAGATAGGACAGCAATTCCAATATTATACTTGGAAATGACCACATAATTGAAAAATATTCAATCTACATTATTATTTATTCAAGTTTTCAGAAAATCTAACATATCAATAAGTATTTGCAATGTTCAGTGGTTATGATAGAATGAAACAATTTCAATTAGCTATAGAAAATATAAATACATACTGATATGTTTCTAGCCTCGACTTCACTGACTACTGGCTCAGAAAGTGTATAATTAGACTTGACACTGCCAAAATAGATAAAAATATACATTCAAATAAGTAAGCTGAGTTTTCTCTTCATTGTTGAAGAAGTTATCTGTTTCTACCACTTCATTTCCAGAGAAAAAACTAAAATGAAAGTCAATTGCATATATTAAAGTTATCCAGTCTTTCATGTTGGTTTAAAAATACTAGTAGTAAACTTTAACCTCACTCTTGATAAATGCATGTAACACATCTGAAATGGGACAGTATCTACACTGCACAAAGAATTCAAAACACTGAACATCAGAAAAACAAATAGCCCAATTAAATGGGCAGTGTAGAGTTAAGCATAGACTTCCCAAAAGATGAAGCATAAAAAAAAATCACAAAACATTTAATTTTTTATATAATTAGCCATTAGAAAAATGGAAATAAAAATTACTTTGAGAGTTCTTCTTACCCCAGGCTGAATGACTATAATAAATAAAACAAATGAAAAGAATTAGCTGGTAGGAATGTAAAAAAGCAGGAATATTTATTCTTGCTTGTGGGGGTACCGAATTGGCACAGCAACTTTGGAAATCAATGTAGAGGTTCCTCAAAAATCTGAGAAGAGATCTATGGCAACATCTGGCTGTACTAGACTTCTATCAATATTCACATCCTCGTACAATTATAGATGTACCATATTGTAATATTATTCAGCTGTTAATAAAAAAATGAAAATTTCAGGTAATTAGATAAAGCGAAAAACAATCATCCTGAGTGGGGTAACTGGTGGTTTGGGTAAAAATACTTTCTTTTATAAGAGTTGCAGTGGTCATAGTGTCTCCTCACAGCAATATAAACCCCAACTAAGAAATCATCCCAACCCAGAAAGACAAATATCTCCTATATTCTCTTATACATGGCTATTAGACACTAAGATTGTGTGTGTGTGTGTGTGTGTGTGTGTGTGTGTGTGTGTGAGTGATTCAATATACTGAGGGGTTACATAAATCGTAGGGGACCAGAGTTGGGTGTAGGAACTGATCTAAAAATGAACACATAGAATATATTTATTTTCATTGAGAGATAAAGGGGAAATTAGAATAAGATTAAGTAGGGAGAGAATTTGGAGAAAAAGGTAGAGCAGAGGATTAGAGGAGGGGTAAGTATCACTGAAGACCTTTTGGAAATCTATATTGAAACCTGCTAGCAGCTTCCTAAAAATGTTTATATTCATAAGAGTAATTTAAATGGAGTTATTATATACTAGCGTAAACAGCACCTCAATAAGGCTTCACATACGACCAAATAAAAACCTCAGTGCCAGGAATGGGTTACATCTTTTGAGTTGTTGTCTGAAGAGGCCCATAGACATCTGCGTAATATAGGCTAGTGCCAATACTGTTGTTTTCCTTCCATAACCTGAAAGTAAGACCTTGTTACTGAGAACACTTCATCTGTGTGTCATTAAACAAGAAGAAATGGAGCTGGGGCTCAACTGGAAGCTTTATCCACAATGAATAATGTTCATAATGGTGTAGGCTAATATATGTGCTAATGAAGGAGAAAAGTAGCCATCGACCTCATTCAACTATAAACTCCGGAAGCTACAAGAGCAATCTTCCTGCAAGATAAAAACCACTGGCACAATAGTGACATAAAGAGTGTGGGAGAAATCAATTACATTTTTATCATGTGTTTAAGGCCTGCTGTATGAGATGGAACCCCTTCTTAATAAGGTCAAGAACCTGACAATAGAGAGGTCGTAGGCCCTAGTGGGAAACCTCCTATGATCATTCTGCTAAATGAACAGAGAAGTAAAATGAGACTTCATAGCATACTGCTATACCCAAAGACTAGAACATTGTTCAACTTTTATTAGATAAGGAGCTTCTTCAGTAGATAGTAAATAATATGGATACATCCTACCAGACATTGTAGAGAAAGGAGAGCCTTTAGACTACTCACTCCTGAATGATATGTTTTCAGCAAGGTATGTTTTACCTCTTCAAGGGAAAAGAGGATTCAGAAAAACTGATAAAGCCATAGGTAGTGGATAATTCTAAGGAAAGAGCATTTATCCTGACATAAAGGGCTGATGCATGTGTAAATTTATAGAGACTCTGACAGCATGAATAAGATCTGCATAATTCGAAGACAGGCAAAATCCTGCACAGAAGATAATTGTGTACAAACCCCACCTAACCAAGAATTTGCCACTGAAAGCTATTGAGAGTGGGAAATCAATTTCAGTAGAATCATCAGTACACTGAATCATCATACTCTAGGGCAGGCCTCAGCTCTATGACTAAATGCCTATCACAAAATAAACATCATGCTTTTTTCTGTTCTTTTTTTTTTGTTTGTGTGTTGTGTATTCTTTTCAGCGATTGCTTTGGTTTAGTTTTGGTTCGTTTTTTAAGTGGCATAAGTAACATGAATTTGATTGGGGAAGAAGAGAAGGAAGGGTCTAGAAGGTGTTGGAGAAGAAAAATAATTATGTTCAAATATACTTCATGAAATGAGTTAATAAAGAAGCTATTTCTAAATAAACTATGATACAGATCAGAAAATTTTTATGTCAAAGATAACTGAAAGTAGAAAAGGATTGTTATACAAGTGTAAGAATTTGAGTTACCATCAATAGCACTTATGCTAAGATACAAGGGTCCTAATAAGTATACATAATTCCAGTACTGGTAGCTAGAGAGAGTCAGGTTCAAAGTAAGATTGAGTTTCAAAAGAAACAATAATGTAGAAAGGCAAATGGTAAAGACCCCTGTCAAGTTCTGCTCTTTATATCCTCCTGCGCACATGTTCCCCCACATATGAAATCAAATAAACACACACACACACACACACACACACACACACACACACACACACACACACAGACAGAGAGAGAGAGAGAGAGAGAGAATAGCAAAATATACTGATCATAAATGGAAAGCCATCAATAGCAAAGACAAAATATTATGATGTAATAGAGTATATGACATTCTTTAAGAGAATAGTATCTGAAGGTCCCCAAATAAGCACAGGTCTCAGAACTTTTCTGAAAACCAATATGTAATGGTGAGTAAATGGAACCCAAGGGACCAACTGCTCATGTGGCATACTTTTTAGAGTTCAAGGGAAGGAGAACAATATGCCATGTTACCACAAAACAAAAAGCTTCATACCAGTAAATTTGGAACACTAGAAAAAAGTATGTAAGCATTCAACATTGTATTAGTGTTGCAAAAATATTTACCAAAGTTTAAAGTCACATCTTACAGATTAAAATAGTAAAATCCTTCAGTAAGTCAATAAGAGGACAAAGGTGCTTGGTGTGATGGGTATCACCTTGCTAACTGGGACTAATATCATTTCAACATGACCTTGAGATTTTGCCAGGGAGTTGAAACAAAAGGGGAAAAGGCAAGATTATCAAGATTATAAAAATAAGGAAGCAGCGTTTGTTAGTGATATGAGGCTTTATGGAGAAAAATTTAAATCAAGCTAAGAATAGATTCAGTTAAGGCTATCTGTGTTTATGGTTCTAGAATATTCCCAAATACAAATAACCAGCAAAAAATAAAAATGACATAAAAGAAAAGCCACAAATATCATTCCTCCCCCACAAAAGGCCTGCAAAGGTAATTTAAATTCTTTGATTTTTTTTATCATCTACCTAACTTATTCATGAAATACTGCCTAGGTATTTCAAAATGGGTAAACATGTAATTTTGGTCTGACAAATTAATGATTAGGATCCTTTGATTTAATGATACTAGCAACCAAACATCTTTCCACGATTTAGAAGCAAGAGATGAAATGGAATAATGTAATTCTGTGCCATTCTCATGACAATTCTAGAAGCTGACATCATCCTACCGCCCTGGGCACACCATTGTGTCCATGGTTGCAGATTTCTGATTGGCAAAACTCCACATCTGCTATTACACAATTTTATCCTCTGTCACTAGGCCATCTCTTTCTTATTCAGGTATCTTAATCCCTGTTCAACTAAGACTATGTCCCTACCCTCAAACCTCCACGGTTATATAAGCTCTCTTACCCCTACTTCATTCCCCAGGAAACTCCCACAAAGTAGAGACTTAATTTCTGTTTGTTTGTTTGTTTGTTTTTTGCTCCTCATATGCATTTCTTCTGCTCTCTGTTGAAGCCCTTAGGCCTCTGAATATCATGCTGTGCCTCCTCACAATATGATGTCACATAATAACCTTTGTTTCCCTGTGCCCAACCCTTGTGACATTACCTGTAAAATCATCTCATATGAATATACCAACCATCCATTACTATGAAATTTTGATTCAAATAGGAGGGCCACAACAACACTAGAGAACACCATTTTATGTTTTGTGTTCCCTGCTTGAAGTGCATAAGAGGACATCACGACGTAATGTAGCTAAGCACTACTGAAGAATAGCATTGACCTTGGCTTAGGTAGTTTGAAGATGTTGGATGCATTGGAGGATAATTAAGATGATAAACTTTTATAATCATAAGATGGATCTATATTATATGCTCACTGTTTTCAGTGGCATTTTTATAACCAAACTAACACATTTAACTTTCAATAAATATCCGAGTCACTGATGAGGACATCACTGTGAATGTAAGCATAAAAGTCACTGGGTTTCTCTACAAGGTAATAGGCATTTGGGTTTTATTTTATGTGTATAATTATTTCCAAGGCTTTTCTCAATGAGAAAATCAAAATTTCGCTTGACTCATACCATGCTCATTAACTCAACTAAAATGACAAAATATGGTTTTCTTTTGTAAGAGGCATGTAAAATTTGAGTATATCCATTCTTAGTATATCATAATCTTTGTTCTCAGGACTATCCATTCATTTACATTATATGTGAGTAAATTAAACTGTGCCCTATACATTAATTTCCCCTTCTTAAATATAAATTTCTGGGAACTTTACTTTATGTGTATTTTCTAAATAATTTCTAAAAAAGTGCATCCTAACTATTGTGGGTAACTTTTTATGATTTCTTCCCTGGGATATGAAGCTGATCAATACATGCTCTATATTTTGAAATCTCAAGTACCATAGAAAAGGTTAGAAATACATTTATGTGTTAGAATCCACTGTTTCTTTTGACTACCACTGTGACAAAATAATAGCAATAGTCCCATCCTAGTGAAAATTAATATTTATTTAGTAAATATATAATATATATGTACCTATAACATGTTAAGTGTATTTTAATAACTTCAAGAAGAGAAATCACTAGTACTAATACAACAACTACTATTACTATTATTAACATTATTTTATTTTATAGATGAGGAACTATAATTTAAAACCGTCATGAAATTTGTCTGTCACATATCAATTAAATGTTAGCACCAGAATTTGACCCTGCTAGAGAGTGATTAATTAAGTCTTCTTAGTGATTAATTAAGTCTTCACAAGAATATTCTATTATTTATTTCCATTGATATTAATGTAAACATGGGCTACTTTAGGTGCTAACATATGCAAACCTTCCTTTTCCTTCACCAATATCAGACTATTTCCTGATTTTCTGCCTTGTACTTCTTCTTCAAGACATTTTGAGTTTGTGTGCACTGGGGGTTTATTTCTGTCTGTGACCTTTAGGGCTTTTTCCCTGTGTTATTTCCCTTTCTGCTGTCTTAATTTTTACTGGATTATGATTTTTTTCATTTTGTAGATAGAAAAATTAAAGATAGTGTCTCATTTATATTTTTGCATCTATCACTTAGTGCTATGATTAAAATATTAAATTGATATGACTACCAAAGAATTGAGCATTGGAATTGAAAAACTTTTTATATATAAGGTTGGATTAGTTAGGATTTTTGCTATAAGAAAATACCATGTTCAAAAGAAATTTGGGGGTGTTGGGGATTTAGCTCAGTGGTGGAGCGCTTGCCTAACAAGCACAAGGCCCTGGGTCGGTCCCCAGCTCCGAAAAATAGAAAAGAAAAGAAAAAAAAAAGAAAAAGAAATTTGGGGAGGATTGTTTATTTTATCTTGCCACTCTCAGATCATAGTCTATTCCTATGTTAGAGCAGAAATTCAAGCAGGAACCTGGAGGCAGGAACAGAAGGCAGAAACCATGGAGGAATACTGATTATTCCTCTAATTTTCATGGCTTGCTTGGGCTGTTTTTTTTTCACAATTCAGGACCACCTTCCAAGAAGTAGCACAATCTCACAGAGAGCTGAGCCCTTCCAATGAAACTTGTTAATAAAAATAACATGTCCCGCAGAGTTGTGCACGAGTCCATATTGTGGATGAATTTTATTAATTGAGCTTTCATCTTCCAAGTGGCTCCATCTCTCTCAAGTTGGCACAAAACTAAGCAGGACAGAAGAAGTGATATATTAATTTTAAAGTAATGAACAAAGATTCGGAGAGTTTATTAGTATTATTTCATTTTTATGTCTGAATGTTATTAAGATAGTTATGACCTGTATTTTAAGATATCATACTTCAAAGTAAAATACCACATTTAGTACGTGAGAGAGAAACCCGCCTTAGAAAAGGGCTAACAGATTTCTGTTCTAGAATAACCACATCTTTTGAATATATTACCAAGTCATATGAAATTTCATTTTGAATACCATGAAATAAAATATGAAATGAGAAAGCTAGCTAATACCCCAAACCCCTGCTATAATTACACTGATAAAAAGGTAAGATGCAGCTTATTTTTTAAGATGGAAGTCTGTTAAAACTTTTAAGAAAGAGAAAAATGCAATATTCTAGGATCCCTATCTCCTGCTATTAAAAGAATATATTTTCGTGATCCTATTAACAAGATCACTTAGACCCCGAAAGCAAAAATACATGGAATAAGAGCAAAGTTGAAGCGGGGTCATAGAGGCACAAGTCTTTATCCTTGCGCTCAAGAGGCAGAGGCAGGAGGATCTCTGTGAGTTTATGGGAGATTCCCATTAGTTCCTAGAGATTTCTCCTCTCCCATTTTCACAGTGGCTGCACATGCTTGAAATTCACTCAACAGAAAATACGATTCTCGTTTCCTCACATCCTTCCCAGAGTTCACTGTCAATGGTTCTGTAGCTCTTCGCCTTCATGGCATCACTTCTGGTGTAGACAAAACCTCAATGTAGTAGTATTGATACTGCACTAGCACAAAAAGTAATTTAGGACGTAGGAGAGATAAGTTTGTGGTTAAAGCGTTTGCCGCTGCCTTTACAGATAAGTCAGCTTTGGGTCCCAACGACCACATGAAATAACAGCTTTGGTACCTCAAATGACAACGGGCACCACATGCACATCTTGAGTTGATAGAACTGTGCGATTCAGCAAATGCCACTATAGTAAGCAATCACGCAAGTCTGACATCACAATAGATGTCAATGGATGTAAATATGCTAATATCCACAGGAATTCTGAAAGAAAGAGCATCATTATAAAAGACTTCTAAAATGAAAAAGATGAATATTCAAAATTTAGAAAACATCATTTGACTTGACTGGCAAAAAGATCCAAACCTGAGAAATTGAGAAGGTCAAAATATAGATGCAGTAAGTGAGACTTAAAGAGGACAGGCTTACTAGTAGCAATAAGAGTTCTAATATTAATATGTTATAAGGATGCTTCTCTTAGAAGCATTAGTAATAATGATAAACAACAAATTATTTATAAACAAAAGGTTTGTTAGATCTAAACACGTGGATAATTTGAAAACAACATCGTGAAAAACATAGCACGCCAGTCCTTTCCAAGAAGGCCAGGATCATCCCATCAAAATCAGACAAAGCATACTTCAACATAGAAAGGAGAGGCACAAGAGGAATATGTAAAGCCCTACACATGTATATCCAATAAAACTTCAAAAACAAATACAAACTTTTAAAAGGAGAAATACAGAAAAATAGTTTTGTTTGTTTGTTTGTGACATACTCTTGTTTTGTAGCCCAAGCTGCTCTTGGGTTTGCAATAGTCCTGCCTCGATGTCTTGAGGGCTGGCATTGCTTGTGAGTGGTACCACATATGGCTAGCCAAATACCTTGTGTGCCAGTATAGGGTATCGTTGGAAAACTAGCAATTTTGAAATAGCAAGCAGTTTAACTTATAATCCACTCGTTTTTGTAATGGAATACCAACACTTATTGGCGCATGTGTCACCTGTAGCTGCTTTTAGGTGGCAGGTTCGAGTTCAGTACTTCTGACATATGACCCATGAGTTCTAAAATAGTTACTGCCTGTCCCTCTCCAGAAAGTACTTGATGGCTTTTCTTAGATAAATGGATTGATGTATCACAAAATGCTTAAAATCCTAAATGTAAATTTAGAAAGCACCATAGATGTATAAAACACACTGTACTTTCTTTCTGCCTTCCCTCCTTCCTTTCTTCCTTCACTTTTTCTTTTCTTCCTTCTTTTCTTCCTTGTTTCATTCTTTCATTTTTCACTTTTTTAACATTATTTTTTATATGTGTAGTATATATAGGGCAGGTCTCAGTAGATAAATTCCAAGTATTGGTTCTCTCCTACCATGAGTGTTTCCAGGCATGAACTCAAGTCATCGATGAGGCTTGGAGACAACTGACTCTTCCCAGTGAGCCATTTTCACTGTCCTCGTACCTTGCTCTTGAATAATAATGTCATGTACGTATCAGCTCTAGAAAGTTTAGCCCATTATTTTGGTCACAATGTCCACAGAATACAGTTATTAATTTATGTTTTCTAAAATTCATTTCTTCATTGATTTATATTTCACTTTATATCCTAGTCCTACCACCCACCTTCTCTCAGTCCCAGCCTCAAAAATATCTCCATACTTTACCCCTTCCCCTTGAAGTTCCCCTTGAGTACCACCTCACCTTGGGACATCAAGTTTCTGCAGGACTACGCACAGCTTCTCTCAATGAGGCCAAACTAGACCTCCCAGTTAGGGGAAGGGGACCCAATGACAGGCAACAGAGTCAAAAACAGCCTCGGTGCCAATAATAGGGCACACACATGAAAACCAAGTTGCAGACCTGCTCCAAATATGCAGGGAGCCTACTTTTAGCCTGTGCCTGCTCTGGTTAGTGTTTCAGTCTCTGTGAGCCCCATCCAGGTTGGTTGACTCCATAAGTCTTGTGGTGTCTTTGACCCCTCGGACTTATTCAATCCTATCCCTACTCTTCCACAAGACATCATAAACTCAGCCTGATGTTTGGCTGTGGGTCTCTGTATCTGTTTCGATCTTCTGTCGAATGAAATTTTCCATATGACAAAGGGATGATGGATAATAATAATATTAATATTACTTAGAGTAAAAGTAAAATAAAATAGACATTGTCTTTTCAAACACTACAAATGAATAAAGGAATAAAGATTGATCTTTTACAGAATTAGTCATGAGTGAGTATGCACATGAATATGTTAGAGACAGAGGAAGCCTAGTGGGTTTGAGGACAAGATTACTATTGGTGGGATGACGACAAAAAGGGGATTGAACAAGTATATAATAATATTCCTAATTGAGTAGGGATTTGGGGGAGATGGAGATTCTGTTAGTCTGGGCACAGGCTGAAAAACACAATCTCTTGTGCCATCTGAGTATAATCTGAAGTATGTAAGAATCAATGCCATTTAGAAAAGAATTTAGGAGAATCAGTCTCCTTCAGGGCCAGTCAAGCTTCACATAGAGTAAATAGCAACAAACTTTTTAATGATGTTTACAGTAGCAAACCTATTTAATGAGCGAAAGCTGCTTTTTCTCCACCACATTGAGTGAATCACATGCCTCAATAAATAAGAGGTACTAAGAAAAAGTCAAAGTAAAGCACCTTTAATGTGGCTTTATGGTAGGCGAAGGCAGAATATGGTGAGTTCATAACATGAATATTTCGAAGACACAAAGTAAAAGATGCAAATACTCAATCCCCTGTGATCTTTCCTTTAATGTTCAACACTTTTATTTTTCTATATCAAGCCTTCCTTTCTCTGCACATTTAGTTGAGCCAATGTTTGTGAAGGAGGTCAGTGATGTTCACTTAAATAAACAAGAAATAATGAAAATTATTGTTAGGGAGATGGATTAGATGGATTGAATATATTGGTTTTAAAATGAAAAACTCAATTATGTGGGTAAGGAATAATTTTTTTGTATGTTTTAGAAATTCTACAATTTGAGTTGATTTATATCTTTAGTATAGCTGGTATCACAACCTGGCACCATTTATGTTTTGTAATGAACATAACTTTCTTTATTGTTCATAATACATACTTTACATAAAGAATGGTATTTTCATGTGTAGTTTCACTAAGAAAGTTAGCTGTGGCCATTTTTTTTTCTGCTGAGACAATGTATGAACTCATAATTTGTACCTCATAACTTACTCACTGATCCAAAAATTCAGATGCTCAAATGTTAAAATAAATGTTGTATACAAATTTGCATAAGTGTTAAATTTTAATTTTATAATGTTGAGTAAATTTGTGTTTTCAGATTTTGTAATTTTGTAAAAAACGTTAAGAATTCTACTATAGTGCATGAAAATACAACATAAAAGTAGTACATTATCCTACATAAAATTAGAAATGAACTAAAAAAAATATCAAGGAAATCATGAGATAGTGCTAATAGTAACAGTTTCCATTCTATATCCTATAAATTATTTATGCCATAATATGTCATAATGCACAGTAATTGAATTTTCACACAATAAATTAATTTTTTCATATTTTACTGTGATTTTTTGTCTTAAATTTTATTATTTTATTTATTTTTATTCCAAATGTTCTCCTTCCCAGTCCCCACTCCACAAGCCTCCAACCCCATCCATACTCTCCTTTTCCTCTAAGAGGATACCCCACCCATCCACCCACTCCTGCTTCTCGAAACCCTCTTCACTGGGGCAACAAGCCTCTATAGGACCAAAGTGTCCCCCTCCCCTCATTGATGCCAGATAAGGGAGTCCTCAACTACATAGGTAGCAGGAGTCATTGACCAATTCATGTATACTCTTTGATTAGTGGTTTAGTCCCTGGGAGCTCTGAAGTGTCTGATTACTTGGTAGTATTGTTCTTCCTATGGGGTTACAATCCCCTTCAGCTCCTTCAGTCCCTCCCCAAACTCCTCCATCGGAGTTGCCAGACACAATTTATTGGTTGACTGTGAGTATTTGCCATGACTATTCTCTTCCCCCCCCCCAATGAGATTCAAGCATACATATTTTGTCCTCCCTTCTTGTTAATCTTCATATAGTCTGTGAGTTGTATATTGGGAGTGCTGAGCTATTTGGTTAATATCCAATTATCAGTGAGTATATACTATGCATGTCCTTTTGAACCTGGGTTACCTCACTAAGGATGATGTTTTCCAGTTCCATCCATTCGTGAAGTTGTCGTTTTTAATATTCCATTATGTAAATGTACCACATTTTCTCTATCCATTCTCCAGGTTCTGAGTATTATAATTAAGGCAGCTATGAACATAGTGGAGGATATGTCCTTGTTATATGTTTGAGCATCTTTTGGGCATAATCCCAATAATGGTATAGCTGAGACTTCAGGTAGAACTATTTCCAGTTTGCTCAGGAATTGCCAGATTGATTTCCAAAGTGGTAGTGCTAACTTGCAATCCCACCAGCAATGAAGGAGTATTCCTCTTTTTCCACATCCTCACCTGTATCTAACCTCCAGTTAGACTAGCACCATTCATTGAAAATGCTTTCTTTTTTCTACCCTATGGTTTTGGCTTCTTTGCAAAATCAAGAGATTTATTTCTGGGTCTTTAGTTCTATTCCATTGATCTACCTGTCTGTCTCTGTACAATACCACATGGTTTGTATCACTATGGTGCTGTACTACATCTTGAGGTAAGGGATGGTGATTCCCTCAGAAGTTCTTTTATTGTTAAGAATTCTTTTCACTGTCATGGATATTTTTATTAATCCCAATGAAACTGAGAATCACACTTTTTATCTTTGTACAGAATTGCATTGGAATTTTAATTTTGATGGGGATTGCATTGAATCTGTACATTGCTTTTGGTAAGATGGCCATTTTTACTCATTTTTAATCTTACCAATCCATGAGCATGGAAGATCTTTTCATTTTCTGAGGTCTTTGATTTCTTTCTTCTGAGAGTTGAAGTTCTCATCATACAGATCTTTCACTTGCTTGGTTAGAGTCACATCATGGTCTTTTATATTATTTGTGACTATTGTAAAGAGTGTTGTTTCCCTTATTTCTTTCTCAACCTATCATTTGCATACAGGAAGGCTACTGATTTGAGTTAATTTTATATCCAGACACTTTCTTGAAGGTGTTTTAATCAGGTGTAGGAATTCTCTGGTAGAAATTTTGGGGTTGCTCATGTACACTCTCACATCATCTGGGTACTGACTGGTTTTCTATGTCAACTTGACACAAGCTGGAGTTATTGCAGACAATGCAGCCTCCCTTGAGGAAATGCCTCCATGAGATCCAGCTGTAAGGAATTTTTTCAATTAGTGATCCAGGAGACAGGGCCCATTATGGGTGGTGCCATCCCTGCGCTACTAGTCTTGGGTTCTATAAGAAAGCAAGCTGAGTGAGCCAGGGGAAGCAAGCCAGTAGGTAGTATCTCTCCATAGTCTCCGAATCAACTCCTGCTTCCTGGCTTGCTTGATTTTAGTCCTGACATCCTTTGATCATTAACAGCAATGTGGAAGTGTAAGCTGAATAAACCCTCTCTTCCCCAAGTTGCTTTTTGGTCATGGTGTTTTGTGCAGGAATAGAAACCCTAACTAACACAATCTACAAATAGTGATAACTTGACTTTTTCTTTCCTATGTGTAAACATTTCAGCTTTGGTTTTCTAATTGCTCTAGCTAGAAACTCAAGTACTATATTGAATAAATATAGAAAGTGGGGAGCCTTGTCTTGTCCCTGATTTTAGTAGGATTGCTTCAAGTTTCTCTACATTAAATTTTATATTGACCATTGCTTTGCTGTATATTACTTTTATTGTGTTTAGTTATGTCCCTTGAATTCCTGATCTTTCCAAGACTTTTAACATGAAGGGATGTTGTATTTTTGTCAAAGGAATTTTGAGCATCTAATGAAATGATCATGTGGTTTTTTTCTTTGAGTTTGTTTGTATAGTGGATTGCTTTGATGGATTTCTCTAAATTGAACCATCTCTGTATCCCTAGAATGAAGCCTACTTACTTGATAGTGGTGAATGATGGTTTTAGTGTATTCTTGGATTTGGTTAGTGAGAATTTCTTTGAGTAATGTTCCATCGATATTCATATGTGAAATTGGTTTGATGTTTTCTGTCTTTGTTGGGTTTTTGTGTAGTTTAGGTATCAGCATGACTGTGACTTCCTATAAAGAATTAGGTATTGTTTCTTCTGTTTCTATTTTTGTGAAATAGCTTGAAAAATATTGCTATTTGACACCCTTTGAAGGTCTAATAGATTTCTGATCTAAAATCATTTGGTTCTGGGCTTTTATTGGTTGGGAGACTTTTAATGACTTCTATTTCTTTAGGGGTTATGAAACTGTTTAGATAGCATATCTTTTCCTGGTTTAACTTTGGTACCTGGTATCTGTCTAGAAAATCATCCATTTCATCTAGATTTTCAAGTTTTGTTGAGTATAGGCTTTTGTGGAAGGGTCTGATGATTTTTTTATTTTCCTCAGTTTTCTATTGTTATGTCTCACTTTTTATTTCTTATTTTGTTATTTGGACACTGTCTCTGTGCCCTTTTGTCAGTTTGGCTAAGGGTTTATCTATCTTGTTAATTTTTTCAAAAAGCCAGCCCCGGTTTTGTTGATTCTTTGTATTTCCCTCTTGGGTGTGTTTGCTTCATTTTTTTTTCTAGAGCTTTCAGATGTGCTATTAAGTTGCTAGTGTAGGACATAGTCAATTTTATAATAAAGGCACTCAGGGCTTTGACTTTTCCTCTTCACACCATTTTCATTTTGTCTCATAAGTTTGAGCATGCGGTACCTTCATTTCCCTTAATCCTAGAATCTTTATTTCTTTATTTCTTCCCTGACCAAATTATTATTGAGTAGAGAGTTGTTCCGTTTCCATGACTATGTGGATGTTCTGCTATTTTTGTTGTTAATGAGGACCAGTCTTGGTCTGTAGTGACTTGATAGAATGCATGGGATTATTTCAATCTTCTTAAAATTTTGAAGCTTATTTCTATCAGATTATATGGTCTGTATTGGAGAAGATTCAATTAGGTGCTGAGAAGGTATATTCTTTTGTTTTAGTGTAAAATGTTCTGTAGATATCTATTAAATCCATATCATTCATAAACTATGTTAGTTTCAATATGTCCCTGTTTAGTTTCCATTTCCATGATGTATCTATTGGTGAGAGAGAGATGTTGAAGACTCCCACTGTTATTGTAATAGGTTCATTGTGTGTTCTGAGTTTAGTAACACTTCTTTTTCAAATGTGGGAGCCCTTGCATTCAGAATTGAGAGATTATCATGGTGAATATTTTTCTTTACTGAGCATGAAGTGCCCTTCTCCATCTCTTTTGATAACTTTTGGCTGAAAGTCTTTTTTATTGTGTATTAGAATGGCTATTACAGCTTGTTTCGTGGGGCCATTTTGCTTGGAAAGTTTTCTTCCAGCTTTTTACTCTGAGGCAGTGTCTGTCTTTTTCACCAAGGTGTGTTGCATGTATGGAGCAAAATTCTAGGTTCTTTTTATGTATCCAATCTGGTTTTTTATTGGGGAATTGAGTAAATTGATGTTGAGAGACATTAAAGACCAATGATTGTGGTTTCTGGTTATTTTTGTTGTTTAGAGATGGTATTGTTTGGTTCACTTCTGTTGAGTTTGTTGTGGGATGATTCATTTCTTGTCTTTTCTTGTGTGTAGTTTCCCTCCTTGTGTTGGGATTTTCCTTCTATTATTCTCTGTAGGACTGAACTAGTGGAAAGATATTTAAATTGGGTTTTATCTTGAAACATCTTGGTTTCTCCATCTTTTTGAGAATTTTGATGGATATAGTAACCTGGGCTGGATTTATTTTTCTCTTCAGATTTGCATGACATCTAAGATCATCTGGCTTTTACAATCTCTGTTGAGAAGTCTGCTGTAATTCTAATGGGTCTGCCTTTATATGTTACTTGGCCTTTTTTTCCTTACTGCTTCTAGCATCCTTTCATTATTCCTTGTATTTAGTGTTTTCATTATTATGCGATTGGAGGAATTTCTCTTCTGGTCAAATCTGTCTGGTATTCTATAGGCTTCATGTATATTTGTGGACATTTCTTTCTTTAGGTTAGGGAAATTTTCTTCTATGATTTTGTTGAAGATGTTTTCTGGGCATTCGAATTGGTAACCTTCACTTGCTTCTATCTCTTTAATTCTTAGGTTTGGTCTTTTCGTTGTGTCCTGAAATTCCTGTATGTTTTGGGTTAGGAGCATTTTGCACTTTGTATTTTCTTTGACTGCTGTGTAAATATCTTCTATGATATCTTCTATGCCTCAGATTCTCTCTTATATCTCTTGTAGTCTGTTGTTGATGTTAGCATCTGTAACTCCTAACCTCTTGCCTAGGTTTTTCATCTTAATGGTTGGCTTCCTTTGTGGTTTCTATATTGTTTCTATTTCCATTTTTAGATCCTGGAGTGTTTTGTTTAATTCCTTCACCTGTTTGATTGTTTTCCTGTATTTCTTTAAGGGATTTTTTTGTGTTTCTACTTGTTTACTTGTGTTTTCTTATATTTCTTTAACAGAGTTATTCATATCTTCCTTAAAGTCTAGCATATTCATGAGATAGGATTTAAGGTCACCATCTTGCTCTTCAGGTGTGATGGGGTATTCAGGACTTGTAGTAGTGGGAGACCTGGGTTCTGATGCTGCCAAGTATCATTGGTTTCTGATAGTTATGTTCTTGTGCTTGCCTTTGGTTATCTCTGCTGTTAAATGGCCTTGATATCTCTGACTGGACCCTCTCCCTCCTGTGAGCTTGTTTATGATGGAACTCTGTGTGTCACAATATCTCTGAGTGTGGGAGGGGGTGTAGAGCACCTGATCTGTGAGACTCTGAGCCTGGTTGTGACAGACCTCCTGGGAGTCAAGCTGTCTCTGTGTGTGGGAGGGGATCTGGAGCGCCAGATTTTCCCTGGGCAGAGTTGTGGGCAGGAAGGAAGATGTATCTCTAGTAAGGTGTATAGATCCACTGTACCCTGTGTGAGGTCTCAGTTAGTTAGGCCAGGTATTGAGGCAAGGATGTCTCACCTGTGAGCTCTGGGATTCTAGATGTGTACCACCACTTCTGGTCCAAATTCTTATTACTATTGCAAAATATTATCTTACTTTTACAATTACAATCTTGCTATGTAATATATCTTATACTGAAAGGAAAGAATATTCTTGTCCATGTGCTTGAAATGACTTTCTTGACTATTTATGTAATAAAATATCAGTTTAAATGATTTCATCCCAAGAATGTAAAACTAAAATATCTTGTAACCATTATGGTGTAGCATGCAGATTAGTGAATTATCTACTCTGGAATGACACTGATGTTTGATGTTTGTGTTTGATAGCCTACATTTTTATTTTGTATTTTCTCTTTCTTAATTCCATTTCCACATGCATGGCAGGAAAGTAAAATATTTCATATAATCTATGTAAAAATTCAAAGCAAGAACAGAACTGAAAGAAAGGTCAGAAGAAAACTAAGAACATAATTCCATTGTTGGAAAGGTTTTCAAAGTCAATTTCACCCCAATTGTATTTTTTATAGCAAGGACACCAACACTAGTTATCATCATTAGCAGTGTCATCTCATAATATTTAAAAGACAATATATAAAATGCAAGTGCCATTATGATACCATCAGAGATTTCAGATTTAAAAGCATAGGAACAGTGGTACTAAAAGATATTAAGAGAATATTTTTCTTAGAGACCTATTTTATGTGAATGGAATATCAATCATAAAATATGACACAATCTGTTCCCTTAGAATATTTACTGGTAGCAATAGTCCTTCACTTTAGAGAGCAGAATTTATAAGCCTTAGATGAAAGAATAAAAGGCCAACATGAGGTTACAGAACTATTTAATTATTTTGATTCTTTCCTATTCTGATGTAATAAATACTCAAACAACAAAACTTCAAGTTTCACCTACATTTGAACATCAGCATCCTTTCTAACACATCATTTATACGTGGTGTTATAACCAAATTCATTTACTATCTACAGTTATTTTGCTGTAATGACTATGATTCAAGATTTTGTATATTGCTCGCTACTTAGACCCATAAAAAGAGATTATATTACTTAGCCACTTAAGGTTTGATCTCATTTGAACACAATCCCAAGTCATAGAGTTGAAAAATTAAAATATCTCCTTGAATTCTAAAATCCAAGTTATTTTAAGATAGAAACAAGTTTTAGAAAGGCTCAAAGTGTTGCACAGGGACTCAGGAAGAGGGGCAGGCCCTTTTGGTTTCTGAACTCACGGAGAGCTGAAACCAAGAATCGAGGAGAGACTTCAGGCCCAAGACCAGAGGTACGACCAACTTTTCTGCTCCAAGTGACCTGCCTGGTGGACTCAGGACAGACAAAGGCAAAATTACCCTGGGAACAGACACTTCCAGTTTCTAGCTCGTGCCCAAACCTCGCTGATCCCGGCCCATAGCTCCCTGCTCCCAAACCCCGTGGGAGAGAGAGCTCATTGCCCAGACATGTGGGCAATCCTGAGACTGCAGGGCAGTAGAGAATGCCACTTCTTCCCACCTTTGCCAACATCTCTGACCCCAGAGGAAACTGTATAGGGCCTCTGGGCAGAGGAACATAGGGGCAGTCAAGCTGCAGGAGCCCTGCAGTCCAGAATGTGCCTGGATCTGAACAGACTCAGTCAAACAACTCCCTGCACCCAAATCCCGTGGGAGGGAGAGCTAGACCTTCAGAGGGGCAGACAGGCCTGGGAAACTACAGAGTGTTTCCCAGAGTGTAGAAGACTACACTCTGCCCACATTTCTGACTCTAGAGGAAAACACCTAGTACTATCTGGGCACCCTGTGCTCAGGGACCCAAGAGAAGTAGGGGCAGGTCCTTCTGGTTCCTGCCCACAGGGACAGCTGAAAGCCAGGGGACAGGAAGGACTACACGCCTGAAAGCAGAACACTCTGTAACCATAACTGGATTGAAAGGAAACAGGAAAACAGGTCTACAGCAATCCTGACACACAGGCCTATAGGATGGTCAAGCCACTGTCAGAAATAGGAAAACAAGGTAACACCTGAGACAACCTGATGGTGAGGGGCAAGCACAGGAACCCACACAACAGAAACCAAAACTACATGGCATCATCAGAGCCCAATTCGCCCGTCAAAGCAAACTCTGAATATCCAAACACACCAGAAAAGCAAGATCTAGATTTAAAATCGCATTTGATCATGATGATAGAGGATTTTAAGAAAGACTAAAGAACTCCCTTAGAGAAATGCAGGAAAACACAGGTAAAAATGTAGAAACCCTTATAGAGGAAATACAAAAATCCCTGAAAGAATTAGAGGAAAACACACTCAAACAGGTAAAGGAATTGAAAATGGAAATAGAAACAATAAAGAAAGCACAAAGGGAGACAACCCTGGATATAGAAAACCAAAGGAAGAAGTAAGGAGCCGTAGATACAAGCATCACCAACAGAATACAAGAAATAGAAGAGAGAATCTCAGGAGCAGAAGATTCCAAAGACATCATCGACACAACTGTCAAAGATAATATAAAACAGAAAAAGCTACTGGCCCAAAACATACAGGAAATGCAAGACACAATGAGAAGATCAAGCCGAAGGATAACAAGTATAGAAGAGAGTGAAGACACCCAACTCAAAGGACCAGTAAATATCTTCAACAAAATCACAGAAGAAAACTTGCCTAACCTAAAGAAGGAGATTCCCTTAAATACACAAGAAGCCTTCAGAACTCCAAATAGATTGGACCAGAAAAGAAACTAAGCCTGTCACATAGTAGTCAAAACACCAAATGTACAAAACAAAGAAAGAATATTAAAGGCAGTAAGAGGAAAAGGTCAAGTAACATATAAAGTATCACAATTATACCAGACTTCTCACCAGAGACTAAGAAAGCCAGAAGATCCTGGACGATATCATACAGATCCTAAGAGAGCACAAATGCTAGCCCAGGTTACTGTATCCAGCAAAACTCTCAATTAACATAGATGGAGATACGAAGATACTCCATGACAAAACCAAATTTACACAATATCTTTCTACAAATCCAGCATACAAAGGATAATAAATGGTAAAGCCCAACATAAGGAGGCAAGATACACCCTAGAAAAAAGCAAGAAACTAATTGTTTTGCAACAAAACAAAGAGAAGACAAGCACACAAACACAATCTCACCTGCAAATAGGAAGATAACAGGAAGCCACAATCACTATTCCTTAATATCCCTCAACATCAATAGACTCAATTCCCGAATAAAAAGACAAAGTTTAACAAACTGGACCCAGCATTTTGCTGCCTACAGAAAACATACCTCAGAGACAAAGATAGACACTACCTCAGAGTAAAAGGCTAGAAAACAACTTTCCAAGCAAATGGTCTGAAGAAGCCAGCTGGGGTAGCCATTCTAATATCAAATAAAATCGATTTTCAACCAAAAGTCATCAAAAAGATATGGAAGGACACTTCATAGTCATCGAAGGAAAAATCCATAAAGATGAACTCTCAAGCCTTAATATCTATGATCCTAATACAAGGTCAAGTACATACATAAAAGTAACCTTACTAAAGCTCAAAGCACACATTGTACCTCACACAATAATAGTAGGAGATTTCAACATCCTACTCTCATCAATGGACAGATCATGGAAACAGAAATTAAATAGAGAAATAGGCTCAAAGAAGTGATGAACAAAATGGACTTAACAGATATTTATATAACATTCTATCTTAAAACAAAAGGATATACCTTCTTCTCACCACCTCATGGTACTTTCTCCAAAATTGACCATATAATCAGGCACAAAACAGGCCTCAACAGATTCAGAAAGATAGAAATAATCCCATGTGTCCTATCAGACCACCACGGGCGAAAGCTGGTCTTTAACAGCAATATGGAAAGAACATGGAAGTTGAACAATGCTCTACTCAAAGATTACCTGGTCAAGGAAGAAATAAAAAAAGAAATTAAAGACTTCTTAGAGTTTAATGAAAATGAAGGTACAAATACCCAAACTTATGGGACACAATGAAAGCTTTACTAAGAGGAAAACTCGTACCTCTGAGTGCCTGCAGAAAGAAACAGGAGAGAGCATATATCAGCAGCTTCACAGCACACCTAAAAGCTCTAGAACAAAAAGAAGCAAACACACCCAGAAGCAGTAGAAGGCAGGAAATAATCAAACTCAGAGCTGAAATCAACCAAGTAGAAACAAAAAGGACCATACAAAGAATCAACAGAACCAAAAGCTGGTTCTTTGAGAAAATCAGCAAGATAGATAAACCCTTAGTCAAACTAATGAGAGAACACAGAGTGTCCAAATTAACAAAATCAGAAATGAAAAGGGAGACATAAAAACAGAATCAGAGGAAATTAAAAAAATTGTCAAATCATACTACAAAAGCCTATATTCAAATAAACTTGAAAATCTGGAATTTCCTAGACAGATTCCAGGTACCGAAGTTAAATCAGGAACAGATAAACCATTTAAACGACCCCATAACTCCTAAAGAAATAGGAGCAGTCATTAAAGTCTCCTAACCAAAAAGAGCCCAGGTCCAGATGGGTTCAGGGCAGAATTCTATCAGACCTTCATAGAAGACCTCATACCAATACTATCCAAACTACTTCACAAAATTGAAACAGGTGGAGCCCCTCCGAATTCCTACTATGAAGCCACAATTACTCTTATACCTAAACCACACAAAGACCCAACAAAGAAAGAGAATTTCATACCAATTTCCCTTATGAATATCGATGCAAAAAAAAAACCCCAATAAAATTTTTGCAAACCAAATCCAAGAACACATCAAAACAATCATCCATCATGATCAAGTAGGCTTCAGGCCAGTTATGTAATGATGGTTTAATATACGGATAACCATCAACGTAACCTAATATATAAACAAACTGAAAGATAAAAACCATATGGTAATTTCATTAGATGCTGAGAAACATTTGAAAAAATTCAACACCCCTTCATGATAAAAGTCCTGGAATGAACAGGAATTCAAGGCCCATACCTAAACATAATAAAAGCTATATATAACAAACCAGTAGCTAACATTAAAGTAAATGGAGAGAAACTTGAAGCAATCCCACTAAAATTAGGGACTAGACAAGACTGCCCACTCTCTCCCTACTTATTCAATATATTTCTTGAAGTCCTAGCCAGAGCAGTCAGGCAACAAAAGGAAATGAAAGGGATACAGAATGGAAAGGAAGAAGTCAAAATATCACTATTTGCAGATGATATGGTAGTATATTTAAGTGATCCCAAAAGTTCCACCAGAGAACTACTAAACCTGATAAACAACTTCAGCAAAGTGGCTGGGTATAAAATTAACTCAAATAAATCATTAGCCTTCCTCTCCACAAAAGAGAAACAAGCTGAGAAAGAAATTAGGGAAACAACACATTTCATAATAGTCCCAAAAAATATAAAATACCTCGGTATGTCTTTAACCAACAAGTGAAAATTATGTATGATAAGAACTTCAAGCCTCTGAAGAAAGAAATTGAAGAAGATCTCAGAAGATGGAAAGATCTCCCATGCACATGGATTGGCAGGATTAATATAGTAAAAATCGCCATTTTACCAAAAGTGATCTACAGATTCAGTGCAATTCCCATCAAAATTCCAATCCAATTCTTCATAGAGTTAGACAGAACAATTTGCGAATTCATCTGGAATAACAAAAAACCCAGGATAGCTAAAACTATCCTCAACAATAAAAGGACTTCCTGGGGAATCCCTATCCCTGAACTCAAGCAGTATTACAGAGCAATAGTGATAAAAACTGCATGGTATTAGTACAGAGACAGACAGATAGACCAGTGGAATAGAATTGAAGACCCAGAAATGAACCCACATATCTATGGTCTCTTGATTTTAGACAAAGGAGCCAAAACCATTCGATGGGATAAAGATAGCATTTTCTGCAAATGGTGCTGGTTCCACTGGAGGTCAGCATGTAGAAGAATGCAGATTGATCCATGCTTATCACCCTGTACAAAGCTTACGTCCAAGTGGATCAAGGACCTCCACATCAAACCAGATACACTCAACCTATTAGAAGAAAAAGTGGAGAAGAATCTCGAACACATGGGCACTGGAGAAATTTTCCTGAACAAAACACCAATGGCTTATGCTCTAAGATCAAGAATTGACAAATAGGCTCTCATAAAACTGCAAAGCTTCTAAAAGGCAAAGGACACTATTCTTAGGACAAAACGGCAACCAACAGATTAGGAAAAGATCTTTAGCAATCCTACAACTGATAGAGGGCTTATATCTAAAATATACAAAGAACTCACAAAGTTAGACCACAGGGGAGACAAATAATCATATTAAAAATGGGGTCCCAAGCATGTCTCACATGTTACTCCTAATAAAGTAATTTCAATCCTTTTATTTCTGTTGTGAATAGACTAGTGAGCTATACAGATTTATCTGGTCCAGACATCTTCTACAAGAATATTAATATTTTTTGCTATAGTATGATTTAAAGACAGAAATATTCTAGTAAAGGAAAGTGACTTTATAAATTTCAATCCATGTGCATATGTTTGCATTGGCCTAGATTTGAGGATGTTTGGACCTTTTACACTGTATTTCAAACCTCAAAATTACTTAATATCTTATAAATTTTATATATGTTATATTTTGAAGCATCCTTTATTTCAGTTTCTCAAATTAAGCCTAAGGCAAACTTTTTTCCCTTTATTTCTCCATTTGCTGCTCCCAATGAATACACTGTATTCTTGATGAAGTACTAACAGACATGAATTTTACTCTAGATCCTGATTTGAAGAGACTTCAACCTAATATTGTAGTTAATGTTAAATTGTATGGCAAGAAGTAAAATGAAGTAATATCTCTTCCTATGATTACATTTGATGGAAATATTTCCCCATTGGAACCAAAGCCATTATTTAACACATTCGATTATCAAAAGGGAGAGAAGGGTATTATAGGACATTCTGAGCAATTACTAGGCTTTCTGTTCAAAGGAACATTAAAGAACACCTTGAGTATTATTGCCAATATCTCCATGGAGTTCTGTTCATGTATTAAATGCATCACAACCACACATTACAGGTGGAGGTAGCTCATGGCAGAGAAGCACCATCTTTTTATGATTTGTTAAGGATAAGTTATGATTTGTTAAATATTTAAATCAATAATACTATCATATCAGTCACTGCTTCACCCTCTCCTGAAAACTAATGACCTCAAGATACTGTAAAAGATGATCGTGTAGAATTGTGTTAAGCACATATTCTAAGATACGGGGTAAGATAAATACATACCCCTTAGAAAGGAAGGACAAGAAGCTATGATGAATGACTCAAGAGGTAGCAGATAATTAAAACTATTCCTAATTCCATTACATGTAAACAGGGACCTTTTGAGATGTGTTTGAGGAAATATTTTCATATTTGTGTGCTCTGCTGCCCTCCAAGAGAGAATCCTGTCCAACTCTTGCAGAATTGTTACATTTGATTTATGAGGATGTGGTTATGTCCCCAGTGGAGCAGTGTTTTCTAGCATTATGAATTTGAAAAGAAGAAAGGCTTTTACCACTAGAGTTTTGTACTCCAAAAAAGTGTAGTGTTCCTTTTATGTGTCTTGAATCTAAGTGAAGGTCTCAGTAAGGATAATGTAAACCCTATAGAATGGACTCTAAGGCACTTAGGATAAAAATTCCCAACATCAGCTGGAAGAGATGCCCAAAGAATATTAGTGACATTAGAGCATCCTCTTCATGTCTCCTCCAAAACTTCTTACATTCGGCACTGAAATTAGAGAAGGGAGAGAAGAATGCCAAGTAGAACAGGACAATAAAGCTGCCTTTTCATCCAAAGGAAGCCATGACAATAGGTTCCAGAGAGAAAGGAAGATATGTATGTGAACCTTTTAAATGATACATTTGCTTGTATTAATCCTGAGAAGACTTTCCAGTTTCTAGTGATATCCTAATTAGGTTTTATCCAAAGAGACATGGAACAGGTTGAATAAGATTGAAAGGTTGAAATATACAATGGAAGATCTGGAGTTGATATCTTACAAGATTAAAGTAGGTGGATTACAGTTTGTTATGGAAATTTTAAATATTCTACTGAATCGATGGCTGAGATTTGACAAAGACTTGACCATTCAGCTTTCCTCATTAACAATAGAACCATAGTTTTACCAATTCCATGTTCTTGTTAGACCACAAATTCAACTAACTTGCAGCTCATACTGAGGACTTATGTAGAATAATAAACTTCCAAGTGACACGTGAATTGTATATCCATGATGCATTCTACTTGTTTAAAGTGTATTACCAGGTACTAAGAACTGAGAGTTAAGTTTGCCAAACACTAGGGAGGAAATAAATTCAGGATGACAATAATGTTCAAATAACTATTAATATCTTTTTAGAGTTGTGTTACGTTCTAAATAACAGTATGCTCTTTTGGAATGCCTGAGTATAATCCTAAATAATGACTTAACAAAATGTATTGAGAAAGGGAACATTTTAAGTTGTTAAAATGAATGTTTTGGAGACTGGAAAGTGAGCATCACTCAAGATCGAATTGTGTTTGGAATAAATTTAGAGTTGTTTTCAATACACTAATAAGGTGAAGAAACTAAGACAAGTCTGCATCAAATAATCATTACAGAAAGAATAAACAGATAACAGACACTAGCATGGAGATGTTTCTATTTTTCATAACCTTGCCTCTGTTCTGATGTCAAGCCCTTTGCAGCCTTGTCAAATATTTCTATTTAACTACCATCAGAGTTTAAAGCCAAGGGCTAATGCATATCTTAATATTTCATAAGATGAAATATTTATGTAAGCTAACTATACCCTTCTACTCTCCTAAATTAACAATCGATCTAAAGAAATCTGAAAGATGGCCAGGTGTTAGATCTGATTAAAATTTCTAGTTGGCTTCTCCGCTGAGATCGGATCACATCTTCCATTGTATTCCATTCCTTATTTCTTCCTGACAAGCATTTGGAGTTTAGTAAATCCTCAGAGTACTGGAAAGTATAGCATGAGAAAGTATGTGTTCAAAATGTGATTTCAGCCTATATAAGAGAAGGCTCAGCAATAAATACTAGAATATATTGAGGGATCAAGTCTACAGAAGATACTCTAGAACGTCTTAGCTTGAAGACTGTTTGTAATGAATAGCATCATAAGAAAAGTATATCAATCTCTTAGAAGTGTGCAAGCACGTCTGCTAAAATATTTTCATTCGCATGAAAAACAGCAAAATGTATGTTTTATATTTTTAACATAATGCTACTATGTTATTGACATTATTTAAACTATTAAGTAAAACATCTTCTATGCTTGCCTACATATATTATTATAATTCTCATTAGTTTACATATATAATATTTGTGTTGCATTTGATATTGCCTTTCTTTCTTTTGTTAAGGATGACTTTAAAGTATAGTATTGAGTTTTTATTATTTTTTAAGTTTATATCTTTACATTATCCTGTATGAGAATTTAAGAAGGTTTACACACAAATTATCAGACATTAATTGTAGAGAATGTAGGTGGCAATGAAAAGAATCTTTCATCTTGATTTATAAAAATCCAAATATGGATATACCTTGCATTAGAGAACATCAGAAGAGAGTAGAGAAATAGTACATTCACTGATGTTTTGAAAAGTGGCAAGAACATGAATTGACTGTCCATTTCAATGATAGGAAACCGGAGAAAGTTTTAGAATTTGAGAATCGTTTCAGAGGGGAGATAGAGAACTTCTCCCCAATTTGCAATCAATATGTATTTTATGGAGAAATAGTAAAAGGTCATATTATTTATTTTCAAAGATTTATAAATTTATTATACTTCATGTATCATTAAGACTAAGTTGTCAAAAGGCTAAGGCAGAAGAAACCATATTTCAATGGTTTTCAGCCTGAGGGTTGCAACCCTTTTGGAGCCTGAATAACACTTTCACAGGGGTTGCATATCAGGTGTCATGCATATCAGATATTGACATTGCAATTCTTAGCAGTACCAAATTACAGTTATAAAGTAGCAGTGAAAATAATTTTTTGGCTGGGGGTCACCATAACATAAGAAACCATATTAGAGGGTCACAACGTTAAGAAATTTGAGAACTATATTATAATTATAATAACTATATCATAATCTTAATTTTTATTAATTTCTTTATGAATATTTACAATTAAAAAGTAAACACCTGACCCTCGGATCCCGGCCCGCAGCAGCTCTCTGCTCCCAGACCCGGTGAGAGAGAGACCCAACCGCCTGGTCAGGTGGGCACTCCTGAGGCTGCAGAGCGGAAGAGAACACCAACACTGCTCACCCCTGCCCACATCCCTGGCCCAAGAGGAAACTGTATAAGGCCTCTGGGCTCCCGTGGGGGAGGGCCCAGGAGCGGCAGGACCCCTGCCAGAGACACCGCAGGACCCTGAAGGAAACAGACTGGATAAACAATTCTCTGCACCCAAATCCCGTGGGAGGGAGAGCTAAACCTTTAGAGAGGCAGACAAGCCTGGGAAACAAGAAGAGACTGCTCCCTGCACACACATCTCGGACGCCAGAGGAAAAAGCCAAAGACCATCTGGAACCCTGGTGCACTGAAGCTCCCAGAAGGGGCGGCACAGGTCTTCCTGGTTGCTGCCGCTGCAGAGAGCCCCTGGGCAGCACCCCACGAGCGAACCTGAGCCTCGGGACCACAGGTAAGACCAAATTTTCTGCTGCAAGAAAGCTGCCTGGTGAACTCAAGACACAGGCCTACAGGAACAGCTGAAGACCTGTAGAGAGGAAAAACTACACGCCCGAAAGCAGAACACTCTGTCCCCATAACTGACTGAAAGAGAGGAAAACAGGTCTACAGCACTCCTGACACACAGGCTTATAGGACACTCTAGCCACTGTCAGAAATAGCAGAACAAAGTAACACTAGAGATAATCTGATGGCGAGAGCCAAGCGCAGGAACCCAAGCAACAGAAACCAAGACTACATGCCATCATCGGAGGCCAATTCTCCCACCAAAACAAACATGGAATATCCAAACACACCAGAAAAGCAAGATCTAGCTTCAAAATCATATTTGATCATGATGCTGGAGGACTTCAAGAAAGACATGAACACACTTAGGGAAACACAGGAAAACATTAATAAACAAGTAGAAGCCTACAGAGAGGAATCGCAAAAATCCCTGAAAGAATTCCAGGAAAACACAATCAAACAGTTGAAGGAATTAAAAATGGAAATAGAAGCAATCAAGAAAGAACACATGGAAACAACCCTGGATATAGAAAACCAAAAGAAGAGACAAGGAGCTGTAGATACAAGCTTCACCAACAGAATACAAGAGATGGAAGAGAGTCTCAGGAGCAGAAGATTCCATAGAAATCATTGACTCAACTGTCAAAGATAATGTAAAGCAGAAAAAGCTACTGGTCCAAAACATACAGGAAATCCAGGACTCAATGAGAAGATCAAACCTAAGGATAATAGGTATAGAAGAGAGTGAAGACTCCCAGCTCAAAGGACCAGTAAATATCTTCAACAAAATCGTAGAAGAAAACTTCCCTAACCTAAAAAAAGAGATACCCATAGACATACAAGAAGCCTACAGAACTCCAAATAGATTGGACCAGAAAAGAAACACCTCCCGTCACATAATTGTCAAAACACCAAACGCACAAAATAAAGAAAGAATATTAAAAGCAGTAAGGGAAAGAGGTCAAGTAACATATAAAGGGAGACCTATCAGAATCACACCAAACTTCTCGCCAGAAACTATGAAGGCCAGAAGATCCTGGACTGATGTTATACAGACCCTAAGAGAACACAAATGCCAGCCCAGGTTACTGTATCCAGCAAAACTCTCAATTAACATTGATGGAGAAACCAAGATATTCCATGACAAAACCAAATTTACACAATATCTTTCTACAAATCCAGCACTACAAAGGATAATAAATGGTAAAGCCCAACATAAGGAGGCAAGCTATACCCTAGAAGAAGCAAGAAACTAATCGTCTTGGCAACAAAACAAAGAGAATGAAAGCACACAAACATAACCTCACATCTAAATATGAATATAACGGGAAGCAATAATCACTATTCCTTAATATCTCTCAATATCAATGGCCTCAACTCCCCAACAAAAAGACATAGATTAACAAACTGGATACGCAACGAGGACCCTGCATTCTGCTGCCTACAGGAAACACACCTCAGAGAAAAGACAGACACTACCTCAGAGTGAAAGGCTGGAAAACAACTTTCCAAGCAAATGGTCAGAAGAAGCAAGCTGGAGTAGCCATTCTAATATCAAATAAAATCAATTTTCAATTAAAAGTCAACAAAAAAGATAAGGAAGGACACTTCATATTCATCAAAGGAAAAATCCACCAAGATGAACTCTCAATCCTAAATATCTATGCCCCAAATACAAGGGCACCTACATACGTAAAAGAAACCTTACTAAAGCTCAAAACACACATTGCACCTCACACAATAATAGTGGGAGATTTCAACACCCCACTCTCATCAATGGACAGATCATGGAAACAGAAATTAAACAGTGATGTCGACAGACTAAGAGAAGTCATGAGCCAAATGGACTTAACTGATATTTATAGAACATTCTATCCTAAAGCAAAAGGATATACCTTCTTCTCAGCTCCTCATGGTACTTTCTCCAAAATTGACCATATAATTGGTCAAAAAACGGGCCTCAACAGGTACAGAAAGATAGAAATAATCCCATGCGTGCTATCGGACCACCACGGCCTAAAACTGGTCTTCAATAACAATAAGGGAAGAATGCCCACATATACGTGGAAATTGAACAATGCTCTACTCAATGATAACCTGGTCAAGGAAGAAATAAAGAAAGAAATTAAAAACTTTTTAGAATTTAATGAAAATGAAGATACAACATACTCAAACTTATGGGACACAATGAAAGCTGTGCTAAGAGGAAAACTCATAGCGCTGAGTGCCTGCAGAAAGAAACATGAAAGAGCATATGTCAGCAGCTTGACAGCACACCTAAAAGCTCTAGAACAAAAAGAAGCAAATACACCCAGGAGGAGTAGAAGGCAGGAAATAATCAAACTCAGAGCTGAAATCAACCAAGTAGAAACAAAAAGGACCATAGAAAGAATCAACAGAACCAAAAGTTGGTTCTTTGAGAAAATCAACAAGATAGATAAACCCTTAGCCAGACTAACGAGAGGACACAGAGAGTGTGTCCAAATTAACAAAATCAGAAATGAAAAGGGAGACATAACTACAGATTCAGAGGAAATTCAAAAAATCATCAGATCTTACTATAAAAACCTATATTCAACAAAATTTGAAAATCTTCAGGAAATGGACAATTTCCTAGACAGATACCAGGTATCGAAGTTAAATCAGGAACAGATAAACCAGTTAAACAACCCCATAACTCCTAAGGAAATAGAAGCAGTCATTAAAGGTCTCCCAACCAAAAAGAGCCCAGGTCCAGATGGGTTTAGTGCAGAATTCTATCAAACCTTCATAGAAGACCTCATACCAATATTATCCATACTATTCCACAAAATTGAAACAGATGGAGCCCTACCGAATTCCTTCTACGAAGCCACAATTACTCTTATACCTAAACCACACAAAGACACAACAAAGAAAGAGAACTTCAGACCAATTTCCCTTATGAATATCGACGCAAAAATACTCAATAAAATTCTGGCAAACCGAATTCAAGAGCACATCAAAACAATCATCCACTATGATCAAGTAGGCTTCATCCCAGGCATGCAGGGATGGTTTAATATATGGAAAACCATCAACGTGATCCATTATATAAACAAACTGAAAGAACAGAACCACATGATCATTTCATTAGATGCTGAGAAAGCATTTGACAAAATTCAACACCCCTTCATGATAAAAGTCCTGGAAAGAATAGGAATTCAAGGCCCATACCTAAACATAGTAAAAGCCATATACAGCAAACCAGTTGCTAACATTAAACTAAATGGAGAGAAACTTGAAGCAATCCCACTAAAATCAGGGAGTAGACAAGGCTGCCCACTCTCTCCCTACTTATTCAATATAGTTCTTGAAGTTCTAGCCAGAGCAATCAGACAACAAAAGGAGATCAAAGGGATACAGATCGGAAAAGAAGAGGTCAAAATATCACTATTTGCAGATGACATGATAGTATATTTAAGTGATCCCAAAAGTTCCACCAGAGAACTACTAAAGCTGATAAACAACTTCAGCAAAGTGGCTAGGTATAAAATTAACTCAAATAAATCAGTTGCCTTCCTCTATACAAAAGAGAAACAAGCCGAGAAAGAAATTAGGGAAACGACACCCTTCATAATAGACCCAAATAATATAAAGTACCTCGGTGTGACTTTAACCAAGCAAGTAAAAGATCTGTACAATAAGAACTTCAAGACACTGAGGAAAGAAATTGAAGAAGACCTCAGAAGATGGAAAGATCTCCCATGCTCATGGATTGGCAGGATTAATATAGTAAAAATGGCCATTTTACCAAAAGCAATCTACAGATTCAATGCAATCCCCATCAAAATACCAATCCAATTCTTCAAAGAGTTAGACAGAACAATTTGCAAATTCATCTGGAATAACAAAAAACCCAGGATAGCTAAAGCTATCTTCAACAATAAAAGGACTTCAGGGGGAATCACTATCCCTGAACTCAAGCAGTATTACAGAGCAATAGTGATAAAAACTGCATGGTATTGGTACAGAGACAGACAGATAGACCAATGGAATAGAATTGAAGACCCAGAAATGAACCCACACACCTATGGTCACTTGATTTTTGACAAAGGAGCCAAAACCATCCAATGGAAAAAAGATAGCATTTTCAGCAAATGGTGCTGGTTCAACTGGAGGGCAACATGTAGAAGAATGCAGATCGATCCATGCTTATCACCCTGTACAAAGCTTAAGTCCAAGTGGATCAAGGACCTCCACATCAAACCAGACACACTCAAACTAATAGAAGAAAAACTAGGGAAGCATCTGGAACACATGGGCACTGGAAAAAATTTCCTGAACAAAACACCAATGGCTTATGCTCTAAGATCAAGAATCGACAAATGGGATCTCATAAAACTGCAAAGCTTCTGTAAGGCAAAGGACACTGTGGTTAGGACAAAACGGCAACCAACAGATTGGGAAAAGATCTTTACCAATCCTACAACAGATAGAGGCCTTATATCCAAAATATACAAAGAACTCAAGAAGTTAGACCGCAGGGAAACAAATAACCCTATTAAAAAATGGGGTTCAGAGCTAAACAAAGAATTCACAGCTGAGGAATGCCGAATGGCTGAGAAACACCTAAAGAAATGTTCAACATCTTTAGTCATAAGGGAAATGCAAATCAAAACAACCCTGAGATTTCACCTCACACCAGTGCGATTGGCTAAGATCAAAAACTCAGGTGACAGCAGATGCTGGCGAGGATGTGGAGAAAGAGGAACACTCCTCCATTGTTGGTGGGATTGCAGACTGGTAAAACCATTCTGGAAATCAGTCTGGAGGTTCCTCAGAAAATTGGACATTGAACTGCCTGAGGATCCAGCTATACCTCTCTTGGGCATATACCCAAAAGATGCCTCAACATATAAAAGAGACACGTGCTCCACTATGTTCATCGCAGCCTTATTTATAATAGCCAGAAACTGGAAAGAACCCAGATGCCCTTCAACAGAGGAATGGATACAGAAAATGTGGTACATCTACACAATGGAATATTACTCAGCTATCAAAAACGAGTTCATGAAATTCGTAGGCAAATGGTTGGAACTGGAAAATATCATCCTGAGTGAGCTAACCCAATCACAGAAAGACATACGTGGTATGCACTCATTGATAAGTGGCTATTAGCCCAAATGCTTGAATTACCCTAGATCCCTAGAACAAACGAAACTCAAGACGGATGATCAAAATGTGAATGCTTCACTCCTTCTTTAAATGAGGAAAAAGAATACCCTTGGCAGGGAAGGGAGAGGCAAAGATTAAAACAGAGACTGAAGGAACACCCATTCAGAGCCTGCCCCACAGGTGGCCCATACATATACAGCCACCCAATTAGACAAGATGGATGAAGCAAAGAAGTGCAGACCGACAGGAGCCGGATGTAGATCGCTCCTGAGAGACACAGCCAGAATACAGCAAATACAGAGGCGAATGCCAGCAGCAAACCACTGAACTGAGAATAGGTCCCCTATTGAAGGAATCAGAGATAGAACTGAAAGAGCTTGAAGGGGCTCGAGACCCCAAAAGTACAACAATGCCAAGCAACCAGAGCTTCCAGGGACTAAGCCACTACCTAAAGACTATACATGGACTGACCCTGGACTCTGACCCCATAGGTAGCAATGAATATCCTAGTAAGAGCACCAGTGGAAGGGGAAGCCCTGGGTCCTGCTAAGACTGAACCCCCAGTGAACTAGTCTATGGGGGGAGGGCAGCAATTGGGGGAGGGTTGGGAGGGGAACACCCATAAGGAAGGGGAGGGGGGAGGCGGATGTTTGCCCGGAAACCGGGAAAGGGAATAACACTCGAAATGTATATAAGAAATACTCAAGTTAATAAAAAAAAATCAAAAAAAAAAAAGTAAACACCTTAATAAATTATTAGTATTAACTATCATTAAGAGAAAATTTTTCATGGTAGAACTTAGATGGTTAAAACATTTCTTCAATAAAATTCCAAAATTATGTAGCATACTTGTTTAATATTAATTTCGTAATGTTCTTAATTTCATACTAACATTCAAACATTACAATTAAAAGCAAAAAGTTAAATTATTTTGTTACCATCTCCATGAATTAATGACAGCCTTTTATGCAACTTTGCAAAAGAAATGTATAATAATAAAAATCTTCATGGGGAATGGTCACTTATTAAAATTCCCAACTCAATAATTAGAATTTTAAGTGCTGTGCTAGAGGAACATAGCTGCCAGGAGCTTAGCTCTGTGTTGGGTCTTCTCTGAAGCACCCCATTTGGATGTGGAGTTTTGGCAGAGGCAAGACTTGATCTCATGAGAGATTAAGGTTGCTTTCTTTATCATCATCATTGTCGTCGTCGTCGTCGTCGTCGTCGTAATCATCCTCATCATCATAATCATCCTCATCATCGTCTTATTTATTTGCTTAACATACCAATCCCACAATTTCTTTCTGTCCCCTTCCATTCTCCTCTGAGTGGGTGGGCTCCCCTCTGAGTATCCCCCAACCCTGGCACATCAGGTCTCTCTGAGGCTAGGTATACCCTCTTCCACTGAGGTTAGACAAGACAGCCAGGCATGATTGCTTTTTATAATAACATTTACCTGTCTTGACTCTAAATTACTCTAAAGCCAGATGCTGCAGGCCTCTGGGCAGACTAATACCTGTTGACTAACAGCTGGGGATTAAGTAAAGGATTAATTGGTAGGGACTTTTTTTTTTCTCTTGACTAGAATGCTTACCTCTTCCTTGCCAGGAAGGTGGGAAGTTTGGAGCAATAAACTTGTATTGAGCCAAAAGAAGAGAGTCAAGCCGGCAGAAAGAAAAATGTTTACACAAGCAAATATGCCTAAGTACACATACATTCATAGACACATATATACAAAATCATATACTTACTTGTTGGGTCCAGCAGTCTTTCTAACCAACTCACATACACAGACACATCTACACGTATTTACATATGCATCATTCTGGATGAAAAATAAGCTTCAACCTTTATTGTACAGAGAAAGAAAAAGCTTCTACCCTCTTAGTGCTTAATGAATTAAACCGAAGTTTGTAAGACAAAAATCTGGTTCTCTTTAGCCTTGCTTTTAAGGAAAAACTTGTTCCATCCCATGGTAAGGAGAAGTCTAACTGCTTTTTCTGCTCCCTACAGCTTCTTTGTCTCTCTTTTATACTACACTTGATCTTAGCCAAAAGGCCGAGAAGCGATTTTGTCTCTCTTTTATGTCTCTCTTATACTCTGTTATATTTTCCTACGTTCTGCTGTCTCTCCTGCTACTTGTGCTTCACCTTTTCTTCTCTTCTCTTCTTCTATCTTCTACTTTCTGCCTCAGTTTTAATTCACTTTTTGCATTCTGTGTTTGTCTCCTAATGCCACCATTTGTGGTTTTAGTACTTTCCCAGTATGATCACATGGTATTCCAATTACCAAATGTTCTTCACCAGTTTAAACATAGATTGAAATCATAAATTGAATAAGAAGTTTACAACAGAGATGTTTATATGTGTTTTGATTCAGACTAGTTATCTAGCTAGACCTTCATTTTCTATTCATTGATAGGCTAAAACAGTAATTCTTGTGTCTAAGTTAACACTGAATGTTTGTATAGGTAAATCATCAATATCTTATCTTCTGTCCTTGTGCCTACGATAAATAGTTTGTTCTCAGTTTATGATCTTTTCTTTGCAACTTAAAGGAATGTATTTCTAACTTGTAAATGCCTGCTTTCTACCTCAGAAGCAATTAACTCATGAGATGTGAAAACTAGCAGAGTTCTAATTGCAGTTTTCATATCAGAGAGATCTCTAATTGCAGCCCTAATTATAAAGGGCATAATAATTACTAGTATCATTTTAGGAATTCTCATAGAATCATCATTAGGAATTAATCATCTTAGCCAACTAAGTATTCAACCCATATAAGAATTTATATAAATGTCAACAATAAAGGATGCTTTTGTTTCTTTTATTGTGACCAAGTTAATGTTTAACTCTAGAAATTGAGAATCATTTTTATCTGAGTTCTGTGCTTTCACTTTCTGATGAAATGCCATCAATGGCCTATACGAAATTCATGTTTAAAAATTCTATACTTTAGTCACATTTATGATGCTATTTCATGGTGATAAATGGTGTTTACATTTTTCATTCAATTTCTTGAAGCTTTAAATTGGATTACAAGAAAAAAGACAAAAACTAAATATAGGACTATGTGAGAAAGTATCTTGAGTATGGTGACAAAAATTGGTGTTTTTTTTAAAGTTAAATATAAATTTAAAGGACAGACATGTTCTAATGTATGATTCTATCTTATACATGCTATAACTTTCAACACTAGGTCACTAGCTACCAGTGGGTATTAAGTTTTAATAATAAAATTAAATACATTTTAAACCTAAACTTGTCAATTTGTTTCTTTAAACATTCTCTGTGGCTAATCGGTACCTATTTGATAAAGTAAAAAAATTCCCCTGATATAGAGGGTTCGGTTGTACACAGATTATTTCAAAATGTAATACAAGTACAGCTATTATGTGTGAAAATTTGCCTATACTATGTTTTTAAATAATAATTCAGCTTTCCAGATGCTTATTTGTGTTATGTACCTTCTTCATTGTTCATTTTTCTGTAAAACAAACTTCATTGGTTACACTTAGTATAGTTCTGTGACCATTCATGGCACAGAATGTGTCCCTCACAAGCCATACCCTGTGACCTTACTGTTCACCATGTTTCAATAGCTTATGACAGGAGTGAACAAGAGATTATTTTAATTTTTTTCTTTTCTTAAAAATAGATTTTTTTCATACAATATATTTCATTGAGCTTTCCCTCCCCAAATTTCTTCCAGATCTTCCTCATCAAAATCCAGAGCCTTCTTGTTCTAGTCATTAGAAAACAAGCAGACTATGCAAAATAAATAAATGATCAGGAAAAAAATATCCAAGGAAATAGCACACGACAACATAAGGATACTGATGTTCACACACAAATCCACGAACAAAAAAGATCCCATAAAAACATAAAAGCAGAAACAATTAATTGCAAGCCAAACACCTGTAAGTTACCAAAACAAAACCACAAAAACCTCCAAATCCACCTGAATACCAGTAGTGGAGTAGGCAGGGAAGAGCTGGTCCTCCTTCTCTCCAGCTAGTCTTAGGATTTCCTCAGTCAACAGATTTGGCTTGAATGTAGACAGAAAAAGACCCGTTTTCCTGTGGGAGGAGGGTTCGGGGGAGAGCTAGTCACTAACAATTTGACCATGCTTCAGTGAGTATGCTTTTTCAGTCTAGTGGGAGGGTGTCACATAGTGAGAGAACTGGGAGGGAAGACATGGGAAGACTGGAAGATGATTGCAATTGGGGTATATGATATGAAATTCCCAAAGAATCAATTAAAAATAAAATTAAAAAGTAGTATTTAGTTCATTTTCTGTTGGCTGTCTTCTAGGTCATCAGACCTGGCCTTAAGTGTGGTTTGTATACTCAGTGAGACTAACTGGGGGAGAGTAATTTACTTTGCAAACTCTTATCAATTAGAGATAACCTCTGGGTTAAAGATGGGGCATTTGTATCACTTTTCACTTCTGGGTCCCCATCAAGTTTATACTTGTGTAAGTCTTCTGCATGCTGTCACAGTCTTTCTGAGTCCGCACCTGCATTTATCTTCTTGTATTTAAAAGGCCTTGATTTTTAGTGTCTTCTATCCCCACTGGCTTTTTCAACCTTTCCTCCTCCTCTTTCACAGTTTTCCTGATCTGTAGAATTTGATGGAGGCATCTCTTTTATGAATGAATGGTTAAAGGTATCTCACTGTAAGTTCATTGACCAGTTGTGCATCTGAGTATCAACTTCCATCTACTGTAGGAGGAGGCTTCTCTGTAGATAGTTAAGTGGGACCCTTATCTAGCAGAATGTCACTACTAGTCGTCTTATTGCTACATTCTTTTCTAAAACAGTCACATTTGGTTTTCCTCTCAGACTATGACCACGAATAGAAAAAGTTATGTGGCATTTGTCTTTCTGGTTGTAGGTTCCATCACTGATGATAATATTATTTTCTAGTTCCATCAACCTGACTACTTCTTATATTGACTAAAACCCAAGTGACTGTGTACAATAATAAGGAATTTTTCTCAAATACTTAATTTTAAGTGGAAAGATTCATTTTTAATCCAGATCTTTTGAGGTGTAAAGATACATTTTTTTTAATCTGGGTCACACTTGTGGCAGTTTATATAAGGACACGGAGAAAGGAAGCCTTTGTTCTTTGACTGCTTGCTGGCAAGTCAATTCTATCCCTGGTGCTGGAGCCTCCATATTCAGGATTCTGACATATACTGAAGATCAGCTGAGACATCTAGCCACATGAACAGAACAACTCTTGGATTCTTGGACTTTCCATTGGTAGGTAGACATCAGTGAACCATAGCCTGTAAGCCACTCTAATAAATCCCATATATTAGAAAAAGTAAATTGAAAGAACCAGTTTGGGGAAAGGCAAAAAGATACATATATTAGCAATAAAAGCACTTATCAACCAAGAGCCACATGCCAGGAAGGTATGTGATAAGAAGATATTCAAGGAATAACACCACCTTAAATCTCTGAAGGTCATGACCAACATGATTTCCCAGAGGGTGCTCATACTGGAACCAAGGGTTGACACCCTGAAGGAATGAGGCAAAAAGGAGTGTGGGATAATGTTACATAGTTATAAAGTTATACGATTAGACAGATGGGAAAGAAAGAAGTGGGAGGAGGTTTACATTAAAACCAATCTTGAGAAAAGAAGAGGACACATCTCTCTCAACTCCAAAACCAGAAGAAGAAGAAGAAGAAGAAGAAGAAGAAGAAGAAGAAGAAGAAGAAGAAGAAGAAGAAGAAGAAGAAGAAGAAGAAGAAGAAGAAGAAGACAAAGAAGCAGCTACGATTACAGACAATAGGCGCCAAAATTCCTGCTGTTCTGACTGTACTTCACCTGTTCTCACCACAGTTGAAGGGGTTATTCTGACCATTTCACAAATTGATTATTTACTTAATTCTACACTGTGACTATGACTGAATATGCATGATTTCTCCATCCTTTGTATTCTTAATTAATTGATCACCTACATTTAAAAGACTGCATTGCAGGCTTTATAAAACGTGCCATCAGAAAAAGACGAATGCATTTCATCTTCTAAGGAGACAAAACACAGTTCATTCTACTGATGTATGATTGAGGCAGTAGAATAAAATGATCAAGATTTACCTTATTATAATAATGCAAAATATTTATAATTATGAAATCCATATATTATTTTACATCAAAATTGAGATACACAACGAATGCAATAATATCATGGGAGACAAAATAAGATTTAGTGAAAAGAGGAAGTCTTTCATCTTAGAAAGCTAGTTTAAACAGATTTTCTTTCATTACATATCAATTGCCATTTTTTCCCAGTACAGTGAGTTGAACCTCCTGCATACTAATTAACTGCTCTCTTAGGGAGTTACATCTCCTCCCCTCCTTCACTTATTTTGATGCTGTAAGTTATTCTGTTTCTTTAATACAGAATCCTGTCTTGAATAGCATTAGGTCAGGGCTTATGACAGACATGGCAAAACACTGTGTATTTTGTCCATGAAAAAAATATGAACATATTACAGTTTCTGAGAATAAGGCTAGTATGATAGGAACTGTTTTGCCAAATACATTACTTTTAATCATTCAATAAAATTTTATAACAGAGTATAATATTTCCTTGAGTGCTAGAACACTGAAGGCAAGGTTTCCTTTTTCAATATTAGACAGAAATAAAATGTTAGCGCATCGGCATATTTATTTTTCATGGCTTAAAAGCCTTTTAGTACTATTTGCAAATTTTACTTCAATCTTTAAGATGTTTTTAGGTTTGCAAAACTACTTTTGCAGAACTGTTTATAAATAGTCCATGTTTTATTTCCCTGTCTGATATTAAAATTTCATGTATTATATTCTCATGCATAACAGAATAAGAGTAAGAAACTACACTGTGATTATTTTGCAGCTAGGAAATAACTCACTGGTTTCTAATATGTCATCACTTTTGTACTTTAAGAAAAACACTCTATTCAGTCAATATCAATTAATAATACATCAATTAATTTATTATACATGAAAAGTTCTGGTTTCTGTGTTTAAATATGGAGAGCTTGTTTTATAAGCAAATGTATTAATCCTCTCTCAAAACATCTCCTCAATGATATAATAGCTTTAAGCACATATAAAAATAGTTGGCTGACTATATAAATTCATTTGTATTTCTATAAAAATAAAACATTATCAACTATGGGGGTTATGGATGAGATTAACTAGGAACCACATAGTGATCCAGAACATCATGTTTTTACCTTATGGCAATGTTATAAGATATTCATATTCTCTAAGACTGGAGTCCTTGGTAAAACAGATTCCAGAGGGAGGTGACACATACATATTTGGGCAGCACAAACTGGTCTTATGGAGAAAATGACACCTAAAGTGGTAAGGGAAAGGAAGGGGGTGATTCTGAGAAGTATTGGGAAAGTGAGGATGGAAATAATAAATAAAAACAAAATAATTATGTAGTACTTCTTATATAAACAATGTATGTTTGTGTATAGGCAGGTATACAAGAGTGAGAGAGAGAGAGAGAGAGAGAGAGAGAGACAGAGAGAGAGAAAGAGAGAGAGAGAGGAGAGATTATAAAGCATAATGGTATCTAATATCTTATAAGATGCCTATTAGAGAGTACAAAGAAAGATATGATAATATACTCTTCTAGGCACTAAGTTGCTGTCTAGGATCATACCATATTTTTAAAGTAAACAATGAATTTCTCAACCATTATTTCTATTTTCTACAATTATTATTTAGCCTATTTATAGAATCAATACTATGAAATAAATTCATGTAGACAACTAGCCTGCAACATGTATTTTAAAAGATATTTGTATTTTATTTCAAATTTTGCTAAAAAAAAAAAATAGAGAAATTAAAGGGCTGAACTAAGGAAAGGAATAAGAAAAAACAAATAGGAAAAACAAAGAACTAACTCATGAGCATTTTGTTAAGTTACCCAAAAGTGTGATTGGTAGAGTCTTCCCTTTGCAGCTCTTGAAATTAGGAGACGGTTGAAGAGCTCTAAGATCAGAAAATCATAGTGAGATGAAGTAATGATTTATTTTCCGGAGCTGGGGACCGAACCCAAGGCCTTGCGCTTGCTAGGCAAGCGCTCTACCACTGAGCTAAATCCCCAACCCGTAATGATGTTTTCTTAACGCTGTGCTGCCCTCTATGTTAAAGGAACTTTTATTCACCTGGTGTAACTGTTGTCCCCGAGGCTTACTGCTTCAGTCTGCTAACATATGTCTAATCTTGCAAGATTCTAGCCTCTGTATAATCTAATCCAGGCCTAGAATGTTTTCTGCCTCTGAAATTTACTGCTGAATAAACTTACCCTTTCTAGTTCTTTCTGAGCTCTAACTAACTGGTCAACTCAGCGGTTCTGGCACAAACTTCAATCTGGATTCTCCTTTTCAGTCTCTGATTTGCTCTGCTTGGCCTCAAACTAATTCCAGCAATATGTTCTAATCTTCTGGCTCCTTCTAATTCTCTACCTCTTTCTGGCTTCACCTGTGCCTAGTTTTTACTCTCCTCAATCTGTCACTGTGTAAAACTCTCCTGGTAAAACGGCCTCCTGCTCCTCCTCCTCCTCTCTCTCTGCACTAGCCTTTACATAGTTTCTCTTTCCACTCTCTATTCTGTCAAATCTTTCTCTGCTTTGTCACTTTGTCAGTCACTAAGTTGGACATCACTTTCAAGCATGGGGGTCTTTCTACAAACAAACTTTACCCTCATTGTTTGTGATTAAAGGTGTGTACTAAACTCTGGATATGGTCTCTACAGATTCTCCCTCCCATATCCCATAGTTAGGCAGGACCTAACTGGTTGGGCGATGGGACCACCCATTCATCTCCAAGTTTCTAACCCAGAATTGCTCCTATTTAAAGGAAATACGGGGACAAAGTGTGGAGCAGAAACTGAAGTAAAGGCCATCCAGAGACTTCCCTATCTAGGAATCCATCCCATATACGGATACCAAACTCAGACACTATTGTGGATGCCAGGAAGTGCTGCTGACAGGAGCCTGATATAGCTGTCTCCTGAGAGGCTTTGCCAGAGTTTGACAAATGCAGAGGTGAATGCTCGCCTCCAACCATTGGACTGAGCACAGGGACCACAATGGAGGAGTTAGGGAAAGGACTGAAGGGTCTGAAGGGGTTTGCAACCCCATAGGTAGAGCAACAACATGAACTAACCAGACCCCCAAGAGCTCCCAGAGACTAAACCACCAACCAAAGAGTACACATGGAGGGACCCATGGCTCGAGCAGCATATGTAGCAGAGGATGGCCTTGCTGAGCATCAGTGGGAGGAGAGGTCCTGGGTCCTGGGAAGGCTCCATGCCCCAGTGTAGGGGAATGCTAGGGACGTGATAAGGAGTTTGTGAAGGGAAAACTGGGATAAGGAATAACGTTTGAAATGTAAATAAATGAAATATCCAATAGAAACGTGTGCAGTAGGAAGTTGGAAAACTGGAATGAAAATCCTATCTGCTCATAGCATCTCCATCACTATGCAATGAGTATTTTCAAGTCAACAAATTGATCCTCATGCTTTATATATTTTAAAATAAGAATTGGCCTACTGAAAAGGCAAAATTATGACACAAGAAAATAATTGCAGAACACATCCTATGCTACTCCAGATGATCTTTCGGCTTAGAGGGGCTGTGGAAGTTATCAAATACACTGCGCATTCTGAATAAAAATGAAATTAAATAAAGCATGGGGGGAAAGTGTGCGCTAATGGAGTGTCTGTATCCCAACCAGAGGGATTGGAGCTGTGTGCTAAGGCTGAGCCACAGGACTGCTAGGACCAAGTTTTTTTCCAGTAAACAGCACAATCTCTGGTTACACCATGTGATCAAATATCTTACAACACTCTTAAGGTTATGTTACCTCCTTCAAAATTTACGAACTGATTTTAAATCACAGGAGTCAATACAAACCTTCTCTCCAAGAATGTTTCTTTATCATTAAGTGAGGCCAATGAGAGTTCCCACAAATCATTTCTAAACTAAACTAAACTAATTAAAAACTAAACTAAACTAGGCAAAAAAATAAATAAATAAATAAATAAATAAATAAATAAATAAATAAATAAAGGATGGACACCAGAATTCAAGAAAAGCAGTGACTCACCAGTGTAGATATTCTGATTCCTTAAGAAATTAATATTTACAGGCACAGATAACTAAAGGTTCAGTATATCAGTGTTTGGGAGAAATTGTAGAAGAGAGCAATTTTAAGAATAATACAATTGTATTTTATAACAAAGATAAAAATATATTAATAAATTAATATTAATATTTAAATATATAGCTTAATAGCTCACTACCACAGTGCAAAAGAGAATTGTTAGCACAACAGAAGCCCTTAGCTACAATTGATCACAACTAATGAAATGGACAGTATGAGAGGAAGTCAGAAGACAATGCAAGCAGAGAAATACTCCAATACATGTCTGATGTGCATTGAAAATATTCATCAGAGATGCTGCTGAAGAGCTACTGGATGACAGTGCTTTAAAAGTGATGAAAGATAAATCATCAAATTCATAAAATTCATAGGGAATTTTATATTGAATTAGTCATAGTCCTCTTATGAACTCCAGTGAAAAACATATTAAGGTAGCAGATTGAGTCATTAAAATAATTTCATTATGTAATAGAATTATTCTTTAAAATGTTCAGCATATTTTTACCATGACACTTATTTCCAGATCTATTAGGAATCCAATTCAGATGTCAGTCAAACAGTATTTGGAAATGTACCTTATTTCAAGATGCATTTCACTACAATGTAGTTTCACTATCTCTCCCTTCTTTCTGACTTCTTTGAGCCACGATAGAAGACCTTAATATTTTCTCACAAATCTGCAATGCTTACAGACCAAGCTGGATTTGATCCCCAGTCTGGATGAAGCTATTCCTAACTTATGAAACCAGAAAAATAGCACATTATTATGTATAAACACCTTAAAAGTCATGTTAACAGAACAATGCTTAAGATTAAAGTGATTTTAGAAAATGATTGTGGGTAAAGCACAGTTAAAAGAACATCCTGATATGCAAGACCTTGGATTAAATTCCTATTGGCAACAGGAGAAAGAAAATAAAAGAAAAACAACTATTGGTGATATGTATCCAGTCAAATGACTAAAGAATGAGGCTTATAAAAACCCATAGGAGAATGAAGGGAGAATTGTTAAAACACTGAAGTCATGAGCCCTGGTTTTAAGAAATACAGAGACATTTAGATCTTTAAAACTATCTCCTGAGAATTCCATAAAACATGTTACTTATTATGTCCATCCTCCCTTTCCCAATACTTCTCAGAACCACCCTCTTCTTTTCCCTTACAACTTGGTGTCATTTTCTCCATAAGACTAGTTTGTGCTGCCCAAATATTCTTGTATGTGTGGCCTCCCTCTGGAATCTGTTTTACCAAGGACTACACTCTTACAGAAAATAGACCATGCTCACAACAGTGAAATATTACCAATAGTTTCTTCACTAGGAGTAGAAACTGGTGTGTTATCACTCTCTGCATGTTGGGATATTGTGTTGTCATAGGCTTCCATGGGTCTTGGGCACGCTGTCACAAGCCCTGTAAATTCATAAGTGCATCATCCATTCTGTATCCCAAAGACACTGTAGTGATCTACTGACCATAGACATTCTTTCTACACCCTCTTCTGCATGATCCATGAGCCTTTGCAGGAGAGATTGCATAATAAATATACGTCTTATTTGGAGCACACCATTGCTAGTCCCCTAGTTGTCATCTAAGCCAATTGTGAGTCTGTCACTATCAAACACAATTGTCTGATGATGCTTGAAAGATACCTTAATCTGTATATTTGATGATAACTCATTAGGAGTTGGTTTGATTCTAAAATAATTTACAGCACACTATTAGTAGATTCTACCCTAGAATGTATACATTGTGCATCCAAGTGTTCTCTGACTGATAATGATGCCATCTTTATTGGTTTCATCTTATGGAGTTGGCCTGACATTCTAAAAGAATGTAATTGGATAACCTCCTGTTTGTTCCAGTATTGCGTCGATGTCTTCGTTTTTCTCACTCAGTCATGATTGTACTTGACAGCAGCCAGAGATGACTAATATTAATGTTTACTTTTCTCTTTTACTAGTGTGCATAGCACTTTACAACCAGTAGAAATGTAGAAATGAAGCTATATATATATATTTTTCACACTATGAGATCTTTGCTCCATGCAAAGTTGATTTTGTTTTTTGAAATGATAGATGTTGATATAATTTCATTTTTCTATATGTGGATACCCAGTTTTCCTAGCATAGCTTGTTTTAGATGCTGTCTTCCATCCAGTATGTAATCATGAAATCTTGTCAAACAACAGGTGGCTATAACTTTGTGCACAGATAACTGAGTCTTATGTTTTATGTCATTGTGTCATTGATCTACATGGCTTTGTTGTTGTTCTAGCATCATGTTTCTATTATTAAGATAATCAAATACAATGGCTTTTAAAATCATTTATATGTTTTATTATAACTATAGGCTGATATATTTAAATCATCCCCACAACTTCAGTACATCAATGTAATCATGGTATGTGGACTTTTCTCAATGCACCTGTATTTGTTTTGCAATATTATACTTAGGCTTTTTATGTCTATGTTAATCAGGAAGATAAGACAGTAGCTTTTGATGTAGATGCATCTTTACCTAGTTTTGATGCTACTGCCTTTAAAGGAGTACGGAGGTTATCTTTCTATTTCATTATTTAATTTATGAAAAATTTAAGTATTTTTCAATGCTTTTTTGAAAGTCTGTCATAATTCTGCTATTCATATATATGAACCTGAAGACCTTTTTAATAAGAATGGTTTTTATTACTTTTTCAATCTCTCATTTGCTATGAGTTATTTTAGGTTGTTGATTTCTCCTTTGTTTAACTTTAGTAGGTGAGATGAATAGAGAAATGCATTCATTAGTTTAGGTATTTTATTATTATGATTATTATTATTAAAATTTTATTTTTCTTGTGCTATTTTGTGTATTTACATATCAAATGTTATCCCTATTTCCCCCTCTCCCATAGCCCTTCCCCAACCTGCTTCTAAGAATATGCTCCCACTCAAACCCATCTGCTCCAACTTCAACACCCTGGCATTACCTTACATTGGGGAAATTATCACCAGGACCAAGGGCTTTTCCTCCTATTGATGCTGGACAATACTTTTGACCCTGTATTTCCTCACATGAGTATTTTATTCTCCCTTCTAAGAAGGAATGAAGCATCTACATTTTTATTCTAACTGGATTGACTATAGATTTAAAATTATTTCCTGACAGGTTTTTACTGCTGTGAGCAGACACCATGACCAAGGCAACTCTTATAAGGACAATTGGCTTATAAGTTCATCAGTTCAGTCCACTATCATCAAGGCAAGAGCATGACAGCAATCAGGCAGGCATGGTGCAGAAGGAGCTAATAGCACTGCATATTTATCTGGAGGCTGCTAGAGGAAGATTGGTATACAGGCAGCTGGGGCTAGTATCTTAAAGCCGTACCCACAGTGTCACACTACTCCATCAAGGCCACAACTAAAAGGGCCTGGGCCAAGCAAGTACAAACCATCACATTTCGCTCCCTGGCCCCCATAGGCTTGTTCAACACATGAGACTATGGGAGCCATAACTTGCCATATCATAATGAAAATGTACAATTTCCAAAGTCCCTATAGTCTATAGCAATCTCAATGTTAAAATTCCCAAGTTCAAAGTCTCTTCTGAGAGTCATCCAATCACTTAACTGTAATCCCCAAAGCAAGACAGGAAACCAGATGGGCAAACTCCAAACTCTGCATCTCCTTATCTGATGCCAATTTGGTCTTTAGATCTCCAACTTGTTTTTCGTCTTTGGTGACTGCAATAATCTTCTTTCTCCTAGGCTGACTCCACTCCCTGTTAGCCGCTGTCTTTGGCTGGTATACCACAGCTATGATATCTTTCACATCTTGGAGTTTCTAAGGCAACTCAAACTTCACAGCTTCCAGTGTCTGGGATGATCTTCTGGGTTGTAACACATGATCTTCTGGGTTCCTCCAAAGGATTTGGGTCGCTTCTCCAGCTCTGCCCTCTATAGTACTCTAGGCTCTAGTTTAGTCCACTCCACTGCTGCTGCTGTTCTTAGTGATCATCCCATGGTACTGGCATCTCCAGTACATGGGGTCTTCACCTATGACTAGTCTTCACCAATAGCATTTCATAGGCCCCTTTCATGGTGCCAAGCCTCAACTCCTTTGCATGACCCATTCAGTCCAGGGCTGTCAACGGCAACTGAGGCTGCACCTTCACCAATAGCCTTACCTGGCCTCTCATAGTTTTGAGCCTCAGCTGCTCTCCAAGACCTCTTTATACCTTCAAAACCAGTACCACATGGGTAATTCTTACATCTTCCCAAGTCCAGCTACAATGCAAGGTACAAACTTGGCTATCTCTCAAATACAGTTTATTTGTATTCCTTGAAAATACTTCCCCAATTTTATGTCAGTGATGCTGGTTTCAACTTAGTAACACTAATTTCTTAATTCCAGATAACCAGCATCATTTGTCCCAGTAGTTCCTTTTAATTTTGGCTCTAAAGCCAGGACCACATGTCTGATGCTGCAGAGTTGCAGCTGCTTGCTCAGGCTGGAACATGTCCCTCCAGCTCCCTTATTCAATTACCAACTTTCTGTTTCCAATTTCCTTAGTGCCTAGGCTTGGCTGTCCTGGAATTTGCCCTGTAGATTGACCTTGAACTCAGATATCTCCATGGGTGTGCCTTCTGGCATTAACAGTATATATCACCACACCTGGATTTAACCTTTTCTTCACCTAGGACTTGTTCTGTTCCAGGCTGACTTTGTACTCAAGTCTGTTAGGCTTTGTCTCTTGGGATTAAAGAATTGTACTACTATGCCTAGACCTAAATTTAGCTGGATGGGATCTTGCCCAATGGTCAACACTCCTTTAATTTAATTTAATAGCCTTTAACATAGGATTGAGCTCCAATTCATGTCCTGGTGTCAATTTAGTACTCAAACCACTTGATTTATATTTTCCCTTTCTAAGCTTGCTATATTTCAAAATGCTCTTCATGAGACTTAACCAGAGAACAAAGTCTTTGCTGGGTTTTTTTGAGACTTCCTTTACCAATGCAATTAACATAAATCTCTTTATCTTAGCCTCAGGTATACTCTTTAGACAACAGCAAAAAGCAGCAACATTCTTCACCGAAATATCATAAAAGCAGTCTCTAAAACACATACGGAATTTCATCTCCACTGAAACCTCTTGGGTCATGTTTGAACAGCTGAAATCATTCTCAGCAACAAAGTTTTCTATATTCCTACTAGAATGACCCATTGAGCCCAACTTAAAGCATTCCATTGCTTTCCAAATCCAAAATCCCCAAATCCACATTCTTCTAGACAAAAACATGGTCAGACCTATCACAGCAGTACCCTACTCCTGGTACCAACTTCTGTTGTAGTTAGGGTTTTACTGTTTTGAATAGGTACTATGACCAATGCAAGTCTTATAAGGAAAACATTTAATTGGAGCTGGCTTAAAGGTTCAGAAGTTCAGTCCTGTATCACTAAGGCAGGAATATGACAGTATTGAGGAACACATAGTGCAGAAGGAATTGAGAGTTCTGTTATCTTCATCTGAAGCCTGCTAGGTGAGGACATCTTCCAGGCATCAAGTAATGGTCTTAAAGCCCACACCCACAGTTACACTCTACTCAAACAAGGCCACATTCCCTAACAGTACAAATCCCTGGGCCAAGCATATAAAAACCATCACATTCCCTTACAATATTTCTTTTATATGTGATATAACTAATTCTGTTATTTTGAGACCATTCTTTATTTTGAGTTATTGGGCTTTGGGTCTGTCAATTTTGTTTACTTTCACAATGAACCAACTTTTATTTCCTTAATTCTTATAAAATTTCATTGTTTTTATTTTATTAATTTCTGTTGTCACATTTATTTATTCTCATATAGTGGATTTTTTGTTAGTTTTTGCTCTTATTTTTGCAAATTCTTCAATTCCATCATTAAGTAACATATTTGTGCTTTCTTGTATTATCTATTTGAGATACGTAGAACTATGACTACCACTGTCAGTACTCCTTTGCTGTGTTCCAGATGTTTTACTGTGTTCTGCTTTCATTTTCATTTAACTACAGGATTTTTTTCTTTCATCATTTCTCCTTTGACCTACTCATCATTCATCAGCTTAGTGTCTATACATTCACATGATTACTCAATATTCTTGTGATGATGAATTTAACTTTACTAAACTGTGCCTATATAGGTTACTTGAAGTTATTTCAATATCTTTTGAGCTCCAATATGCAGTCTGTTTTAGAAAAATTTATGTGAATTTATGAGTAGTTTGAGGGTTTGGGTAGAATAATCTAGAGAAGTATACAAGTTTTATTGAATGTATGATGTCATTTAATGCTGTTTTTTCTCTGTTAATTTGTTGTTAAAATGATGTCTTTTTTGGAGAAAGTGGTATATTGACATCACCTAGTACTACTGAGTTGGAGTAATTTCAATATATTAAAATTCAGTAGTATTCTTTTTTTGTGAAGTTCAGTGCTCCAGAGTTTGGTACACAAATATTTAGGATTGTAATGTCTTCTTGTTCAATTATCCCTTTGATCAGACTGAAGAATCTTTGTTTACTTATTCTGATTCATTTTAATTTGAAGTTGACTTTAGCAAATATCTGGATATTGAATTCTCCTTGTTTCCCAGATCTATTTGCTTGGAATATTTATTTCTTTATCCTTTCTTTCTGAGGAGTCTGTACTTGATGGTGCGATAAGTTTCTTCTAGACAACAGAAAAGTAAACCCATTTCTTAATCCAACTATTATTGTTTAACTGAGGAAGTCGAAGCAATTAACGTATAAACTTGATGGTCACTGGTGTGAGTAGATTGACTTTATTTTGTTTTAACTTTGGCATTGTCTTCTGCATTGTATTTTCTATTTCAGTAATTATAAATGCCTTTTTTTTCTTTTTGTACCCTTTTGGCTATTCCACTCTTCAATCCCAAGTACTGCATTCAATATCCTCTGTAGGGCTGGTTCACCCACGTCCATGAATTCTTTTAGTGAGTTTATATTACAGACAGTTTCATTCTCCTTCAACTGAACATAGAGTTTTGCTTATTAAAGTAGACTGACTTGACATTTTTGGTCTGTGATAATTTGAAGGACATATCTTCAGTCACTTCTGCTTTTCTAGTACCTATTAGGAAGGTGTTAATCTTATAGATATATTTTTTAATGCGACTTGGTTCTCTTGCTGTTTAATACCTTGTCTTTTTTATTTATACTTAATGTGTTAATGTGCTATCCATCAAGGTTTCTTTTTGGTCAAGTCAATTTGGTATTCTATGTGCTTTCTATACATGTATGGATTAGTCTTCCTTTTAACTTGGGGCTTTTCTTGATACTGTTGAAGATATAATCTATGTCACTTACCTCATAATCTTGTGATCCTTCTTTCCACAGAATTTGTAAATGTGTTCTTTTCATGGTACTTCAAAGTTCTTGCATCTTCCCATAGTGTATTTCATTAATTTTTTTCATATTCTTTGATTTAGTGCTTTAGTTACTCTACCTTTTCTTCAAATTCTGATATTCTTTCTTCTGCTTGATCCATCCTATGGATAAACCTTTCCCCTGATTTCTTTGTATTATTTAAGATTTCAATTCTATTTTCATTTGATCTTAGACTTTCTTAAGTATATTTCTTTCTCTTCTTAATTTGGTTTTCAGATGCATAGTTGTCTTCATTGTCTCATTTAGTCAACATGGTGTGTTCTTAAACTTCATTGTCAAATTTCCTCAGGTCCTCCAGGTTTATTAATGTGTCTATTCCTGTCTTTTATGAACTCCTTGAATTCTCTGCATGCACTTTTCATTGTTCTTTTCAAATATGTGTTCGGGTTTCATCATAGTAATCCTCATGGGAGAAAATTTCTAAAGAAGAACTGAATATAGGGATAGAAACTGAGTTTAGTTTCCTATTTCTTGAATTTTTGTAGAACGATCATTGAATGTGGATCATTCTGCTGTTGGTTATGTGCCTGATGTGTGATTGTAAGTTGCTTTTGATGAATTAATGATGTTAACTTTTATTCACTATATGTTATTGTCATCTTGAAGGCTTAGTGCTAAATAAGTCTATCCTTTCTAATTTTTTCTGAACTCTGGCTGGCTGGTTCAACTCGGCTATTCTGGCTCAACATCCTCTTCAAGTAATCTGTCTTCTCTAAGCTTCTGTTTGAATTCATCTGCTTCACCTCAAACTAACTCTGGCAATTTATTCTAATCTTCTGGCTCCTTGTTATTCTTTGGTTTCAACCGCCTCTGTTGACCAACACTGAACTGCATGGACTCAGGAAGGAAGTGAACTCCCCTGCACTATACTAACTGCACTGACTCCCAACTCACTGATGCACTCACTCTTCCTTTCCTGCTTTTACATAGCTTTCTTCATGTGAGTTGGGCGTGTTCTATCTCAGACTCATTCTGTCAAATCTTCTTCTGATTCAACACTTCATCTGCCCACCATTGTTAGGGATAAGGGTGTGTCTAAAGGATTCCAGCTAGAGGGACTAGAGGTGTATACTAAGAGGATGTCTGCATTCCAGACTAATCACACAGACCTAGCAGGTGTTTGTATGTGATCAGAGCAGCCATGTTGCTAGGTAATCATTGCTCTAGAAGGAGTAGAAGCTAAGTTCTCCTACTGATGCTCTACATGTTTGGCTGATTTAAGATTAAGCATGAGGATTTTGTAGGTTGATTCTCTAAATACTCAGTGTTGATTTATTTTATTTTAATTGGTATAACAGAGTGATTCCAATCAGTTGCAACTATTACCGCATTCAAATGTGCCTACCAGCTCTGTCTTCACTGTGGAGATATGGCCCAGCTGGCTAGCTTCCTGGGAGCTCATTAGGTTTGACAGCTGCATGAGTTGTATAATCCAAACTAGGCCTGGATATTCAGTGATACGATAGTCGCAAACTATCTGAAGAGTTCACTAAACTGGGCAGGTGAATGAGCCTTGGGATGAAAGCTAAAACTTTAATTCTGGAAAGGATGTTGGAAGACTATGAAAATTTAATAGTGGGTATATCTCAGAAAATCTGTGTGCCTCATACAATTGGTCAACTTTGTGTAAATTAGTAGAATGAGGCTCAATGTATCCTAATTGGCACATCTCTAGGCTTGATATAACCTAATGATATCTTAACTAATCTGAAGTTTTGGGCATGAATGTTATGGGGAATAGTTCAGAATTGTTTTTTATAGAAAATTGAAATTTCTTTTTCTTCTTATTTCATTTGCTTAGTGTTATTCACAAATAGTTTGACCCACCAATCTTGACATGGAGAGGGAAACGATCCAAATCTATGTCCATGATTCACACAGATAGGACACCTCTTATGGTATGCTGCACTCTGAGGTTCTTTAATTGATTCATCTTAGTCGATTTTTATGCAAGTGTGCAATGCACAAAACAGAAGCATAATAGACTACTATAACCACTGTATAACACCAAGGAGACAGGCATTATCAAACAGCAACTTTAATGTACAAAAGCATTCCTAGAAGTGAATGTCACCATGGGGAAGGGGTTCAGTAAGAATATTAGACTAGAAATGAATGAAAAGTTAGCTCTTAATATACACTCTGTATATCAGGACTATTTAACAGTCTAATAAAATTATGAACCCAGGATTTGAGGACATTCTATTAACAATCCATACCACTACATTAAGAAAAAACAATTTTAATAATTAAATCATTTGCTTGCTGAAGGAAATTTAGTTTCCTAATTTTCTTGTTTTTAACTGGGTTGAATAAGAGAAGAAATAGGAAAAAAAGACTTCATCCTTGGAAGCAGAGACAAGGAATACAAATTAAACCATGTGATACTGCTTGTTCTACTTAAAAGCATTTCAGCAATCTTCCCATGAGGGGTTAAAAAGTAAAGAACAAAGTAAGGAGAGGTACCCAGACCCCTAAGGTTTCTGTGATTTCAACACAAATCTAGAGCCCACCCAAGAGTGATTCACTTCAAATGTGCTCTGTACATTTCATCCAGTCAAAGTGTTTGTTGACTGAAAACCATGTGTCATACATAACACAAACTGTAGTTGTTTAAATGTCTGCATAGAGAAATGTTACCCACAACACAATCCAGGCTTTGGATAGTTCAGTCAAGTGGAAATTTGGACACATCGTGAATAAGCAAAGCAGAATACCAACGACAAGTACTATAATAGACATCAAGCTGACTGCTTAAGGAAGTGGAGGGCAGGAGTGGAATTTTAACTAGAATAGTAGGAAGAATGCCTGGGAATGCAGCTTTGAGATGGGATTTGAAAAATGAGCATTTCAACTGTCATCCAGCCAGATAATAAGAAGTGGACATAAATTATACTATACGCAAAAAGAAACTAAAACTGAGAATGAAGAGAACAAAGAAAAATTTGAGTAAACACACATTGTGAGATGAAGCTAAGCAAGAAAAAGTGGATCATATCATAGGATACTTATATGTTACAAATATGAATTTGTCTAAAATGTAAATATTAAGAGATATTTTATTTTAATGTTAGTATGTTGACATATATTTACATTAAAAATGTTTAGAAAAGTAACACAGTATAAAACTAAGAGTGAAGAGTAAGCAAATATTGTGCATAGAGGGCAAAAGTTTGTCAGAGCCTGAGGATCGGGACTTTCCCTCTTAGGTTATGTTTCCTAGTAATAGTAGAAGATAACGCTGTGAAGCCTTATCAACACAACCATGCTAAGGTGATCTGAATAATGAAGAGACCAACAACCATGCCCAAGTGGGTGGTGGAAAGCACAAGAGGCATTAACATAAAGTACTACAATGTAAGCAGCTGTGTAAAACTGGAAGAGGAGGTGTTCCTCCTCAGAGAAGAGCCAACCAATTGGCTGTCCAGTGGTAAAGAAATGGTCAGGCCTGAAAATACACATAAATGTAATGCTATATTTACCCAAAAGGTTATATCTAGTAATACCTATGTATGTCTGCATGCGCGTGTGTGAGTGTGTGCGTGTGTGCGTGTGTGTGTGTATGTACAGGCATGCATGCATGTTGACACATGCATGTGTGCAATAACAACTAATGTAAAAAGAGGGCATATATTTGAAGGGGAGAAGGAAGTGGTATGCGGCAGGATTTGGAAGGAGGAAAGGGAAAATACTGAAATTAATTTACACACAATAATAAAAATAAATAAATTACAAGAATAGAAGACCCACAAATCTAAAGCTTCCTGATTCTGGACAAAGATGTCAAAAACACATCTTGGAAATAAGAGTCTCTAAATAAAATGGTGTCATGAAAGCTGGATATCTACATGGAGAAAAATGAAACTCAATCCTTTTCTCACCTTGCAATAAGATTAATTCCACCTGAAACAAAGCCTCATTGTTAAGCCTGGACTTCTGAAACTCTGGATAGGTACTGTCAGAATACAGGTAATCATACAGGCACAACTAAAGGCATTTTGAATAGGACTCCAGTTGTTAAGGCAATAGAGCCAACACTTGACCAATCTCACAAAATTAAAAATGAATTTTAATGAAACCATATCCACTATGAATGAACAGGACAGAGGAGTTAAATCCTTATTAGCTCAACATCTGTCAGAGGACTGTTGTCTAAGATGTATAAAATTAATAGACTATAAAAGAAGAAAGCAAAAATCCTAATTAAGAGTGGTATTAGGAACAAAATGGGAATCTCAAGAAGAAACATGAATGGTTAACAAGTCCCTTCAATATCCTTAGCCACCGTAAGAAAGCAAGTGAAAGATCTTTATGACAAGGACTTCAAGCCTCTGAAGAAAGAAATGAAAGAATTTCTCAGACCTCCAATGGTTATGGATTGGCAGGATTATTATAGTAAAAATGTCCATCTTGCTGAAAGCAATCTGCAGATTCAATGCAATCCCAAACAAACTTCCAACTCAATTCTTCACAGAGTTAGAAAGAGCAATTTGCAAATTCATTTGGAATAAGAAAAATCCCAGGATAGCAAAATTATCCTCAACAATGAAAGAACTTCTGACAGACTCACCATCCCTGACCTCAAGCAGTATTACAGAGCAGTAGTGATAAAAAACTGCACGGTATTAGTACAGAGACAGCCAGGTAGATCAGTGGAATAGTATTGAAGACCCGGAAATGAACCTGCATACCTATGGTCACTTGATCTTTGACAAAGTACCTAAAACCATCCAGTACAAAAAAGATAGCATTTTCAACAACTGGTGCTGGTTCATCATATAGAATAGTGCAAATTGACACATTCTGATTGCCCTGTACCAAGCTTAAGTCCAAGTGGATCAAGGACCTCCACATCAAATCAGACACACTCAAACTAATAGAAGAAAAAGTGGGGAAGAGCCTCAAACACATGGGAACAAAACAGAAATGGCTTATGGTCTAAGAAAAGAATCAACAAATGGGACCCCATAAAACTGCAAAGCTTCTGTAAGGTAAAGGACACTGTCATTAGGACAAAATGGCAACGAACAGATTGGGAAATATCTTTACCAATTCTAGATCCAATAGAAGGCTAATATTCAAAATATATAAAGAACTGAAGAAGTTAGACTCCAGAGTGCCAAATAACCCTACTGAAAAGTGGGGTACAGAGCTAAACAAAAAATTCTCAGCAGAGGAATATCAAATGTCTGAGAGGCACCTAAAGAATGGTTCAGTATCCTTAGTCATCAAGGAAATGCAAATCAAACCAACCCTCAGATTCCACCTCAAGCCAGTCAGAATGGCTAAGATCAAAAACTCAGGTGACAATAGATGCTGTTGAGGATGTGGAGAAAGAGGAACACTCCCCCATTGTTGGTGGGATTGCAAGCTGGTACAATTACTCTGGAAATCAGTCTGGAGGTTCCTCAGAAAATTGGACAGTGCACTACTTGAGAACCCAGCTATACCACTCCTGGGCATATGCCCAAAAGATGCTGCAACATACAAGGACACATGCTCCACTGTGCTCATATCAGCCTTATTTGTAATAGCCAGAGGCTGGAAAGAACCCAAATTCCCTTCAACAGAGGAATGGATACAGAAAATGTGGTACATCTACACAATGGAGTACTACTCAGCTATCAAAAACAATGACATCATGAAATTCATAAGCAAATGCATCCTATGACCTGAAACATATCATCCTGAGTGAGGTAACCCAATCACAAAAAAGCACACATGGTTTTCACTCACTAATAAGTGGATAGTATCCCAAAAGTATGAATTACCCAAGATACAATCCACAGACCACATGAAGCTCAAGAAGAAGGAGGACCAAAGAGTGAATGCTTCAGTCCTCCTTAAAATGGGGAACAAAAATATTCATAGGAGGGGATATGGAGACAAAGTTAGGAGCAGAGACTGAAGGAATGGCCACTCAGAGTCTGCCCCACCCGTGGATCCAGCCCATATATATATACAGCCACCAAAACTAGACCATATTGATGAAGTCAAGAAGTGCATGCTGATAGGAGGCTGATATAGCTGTCTTCTGAGAGCCTCAGCCAGAGCATGTCAGATACAGAGCAAATGCTAGCAGTAAACCATTGATCTGAGAAAGGGGGCCGTGTTGGAGGAATTAGAGAAAGGATTGAAGGAGCTGAAGGGTCTTGCAACCCCATAAGAACAACAATACCAACCAACCAGAGCCCCCAGGGACTAAACCACTACCCAAAGACTACACATGGATGGACCCATGGCTCCAGCTGCATATGTAGCAGAGGATGGCCTTGTTGGGCACCAATGGGAGGAGAAGTCCTTGGTCCTACAAAGGCTAGACTCCTTCAGTGAGGGGAATGTCAGGGTGGGCAGCAGAAATGAGGGATGGTTTGGGAGGGGGAACACCCTTGTAGAAGAAGGGGAGGGGAATGGTATAGGGGGTTTATGTCCTGGAAACCAGAAAAGGGAATAACATTTGAAATATAAATTAAAAATATCCAATTTAAAAAAGTCCCCAGGAAGAAAAAACAAGGTGGGGAGGGGCTTAAAGAACTGCAAAATCAGGAAATAATGTTTTAACTCTTTGAGATGACTTTCATCTAAAATAAAAATTAAAAACTTTGATGAAAAAGAAAGCAAATTTAAATAACGTTGAGAATTTGTTATTTCAATCATAATATGTATTATAATGAAAAACAAAGGCACTATGAGCGTTGGTAAGAATGTAGAGAAGATCCACTATTAGAGGTTATGTAAGTTTGTACATCTCCTATTTAAAACAATATAAAGTTTCCCCCAAAAGTTAAAGATTTCTACCATATGACCCACCTCTATTGCTCCTGGAAATATTCAAAGTATCCATACACGATTACAGAGACAAGCACCTCTTTGTGTTTATTACTCCTCTACTCATGACCCTAGAAAATTGCACCTGCCTAGAGGTTCATCAAAGAGGAATGAATAGTGAACATGTAATACTTACAGAGAATGGAATTTTATTAAGCAGTATAGGAGAAAGAAAGTATAAAATGTTTAAGAAGCCATCACTCTTAAAGAGAGCAAAAAGTAGAAGGGAGAAAAACTAAGGAGAAATGATGTAATTATATTAAATCACAAAAACTAAAAGAAAACTTTACAAAAAACTGTAGATCTTGAAATATTCTAAGTGAGGAAAGCAGGCTGAGGGAATAAAGTCTGTCATTCTTTATGTCCTGATAATAATTAAAACTTTTGAAGTACTGTGCTTAACATTTAATAAAAGCAGATTACTACGTTAGTGATGTTTGTGGTATAACACTTGACTATTTAGTCACTTTTAATGTAGTTATTGACACATGTAATTCCACTTAATAATCCTCCCTCATTTTTAAAGCAATTATAAAACATGTAAGAGGATAATACTGTTTGTTTTAATGTCTAATAGTAGATATTAGTGTCCTCTGATTTAAAGTACAAGGATAGAAGAAACATTAAGAAATAATATAAGGAAATAGATACAAAGAAGGTATAAATGACCCTCATTTTCTCATAGCGGGGCCCATGGAGAAACAGCCACAAGAGAACACAAATGGTCTATTAAAATCTTTGTTTCGAGTAAGGTTTCCTACATATCTTTTCTTAAATAAAGAGTAGATTTTGCTGGAGAAGCAGAATGGAAAACATAACTACTAGCAACTACTCAGCTGCGTGGAATTGTATGATTTCATATCTCCTGTTAGATAACTCACTGAGTTGTCACATTTTTAATCACATATGCATTTATTCGTAATACAGTAAATATTATATAAAAGGTTATAATTTGGTCCTAAGATGCATCCGTAGTGGCCCTAGTCTCAAAGTAAACACTGTTCAGATTTATAGGGAAAAAGAAGGCACTGATTTGGCAGTGAACATGCTGTACTCGTAGGAACTTCATTGGCTTAAAAGAACTAAAAAATTGGAATGGCATAATAATGCAGTTTTATCCACATGAGTCTATTGTAGAGAACTGCTCATCACCTCTGATAGCTCTGTTTATAGTTCTAGTAAGTACAAAGATTGCTGCTGCTACCCTAGTAAAAATTTAATCTGGATATAAAAATTTAATTCTGAGAGGAAATTTAGTGGAATAAGTAGAATGGAGCTGAGCCAGGGATAGAACTTCAATAGGCTCCCTATGGTGAGGGCAAAGTGAGCTGACATGTTGCAAACAAAAATGTACAATGATTAAACCAGCAGTCCTAACACGTCTATTCCTGTATTAGATAAAGAGGAACTGCCTACTGGCTGTTGACTTTTAAATTTACTTTACATTGGTCTCAGGTTCTTTCATACAGCAATAATTCTTACAATAATTTCACAGCCCATCACTTAAACACACCAATATGATATCCATTTCATTCTACTTATACTCATATGTGTTCATTTTAAGTAAGTCTAGTAACTCAAGGGAAGGCAAATAATCGCATAAGTCTTATGAATCTAAAAACCGATACACATCAAATACTTGGAAATAATGTAAATGCAAATTCAGCTAAACAACTATTCACAACTGTTGAATTATGAGAAACATTTAGTTTTTTTTCTTTCCTGCTTTCTATTTTTTTTAATTTAATCTCTTTTTACAGTCCAGACTTTACGCTCCTCCCGATCCACACTCTGAGAGTTCCACATCCCATACCTCCCTCCCCCATCTCCATGAGGATGTCCCCACCACCCCACCAGACCTCCCTAATCCCCGGGGCCTGCAGTCTTGAGGGTTAGGTGCATCTTCTCTGAGTCCAGGCCCGGGAGTCCTCTTCTGTGTATGTGTTGTGGGTCTCATATCAGCTGCTGTATGCTGTCTGGTTGATGGCTCAGTGTCTGAGAGATCTCAGAGTCCACGTTAATTGAGACTGCTGATCTTCTTATCGGGCCACCCTCCTCCTTAGCTTCTTCCAGATTTTCCCTAATTCAACCACAGGGGTCAACAGCTTCCGTCTACTGCTTGGGTGTAAATGTCTGCATCTGGCTCAGCTGCTTGCTGGGTGTTTCATGGACAGTCATGATAGGCCCGATTTTGTGAGCATAGTAATAGTATCAGGCCTTGGGACCTCCACTTGAGCTGGATCCCAGTTTGGGCCAGTCTCTGAAACACCTCTTCTTCAGGCTCTTCTCCATTTTTGTCCCTGCAGTTCTTTCAGACTGGAACAATTCTGGGTCACAGTTTTTGACTGTGGGATGACATCCTCATCCTTCTACTTGATGCCCTACCTTTCTGCTTGAGGTGTGTTCTACAAGTTACCTCTCCTCACTGTAGGGCATTTCATCCAAGGTCCCTCCCTTTGATTCCTGAGAGTCTCTTACCTCCTAGGTCTTTGGTACATTCTAGAGGGTCCCCTCACCTCCTACCTCCTGAGGTTGCTTGTTTCCATTTTTTCTGCTAGCCCCCAGGATTTCAACCCTATTCCATCCCACCCAATACCTGATCATGTTTTCTTCTTTCCCTCCCTGTCCCCTTTCCCACCCTGGTCCCTCTCTCTCTCCCCCTCCTGTGATTTGTTTCTTCATACTGTCAAGTAGGATTGAGGCTTCCTCACTTGGGTCTTTCAGCTTGTTAAGCTTTTTGAGTTCTGTAGATTGTATCCTGGGTATTCTGTATATTTTTAGGCTAATATCCACTTATTAGTGATTACATACCATGCATGTCATTTTGGGTCTGAATTACCTCACACAGGATGATATTTTCTAACTCCATCCAATTTGCCTGCAAAGCTCAGGATGTCTTTCTTAATAACTGAGTAATATTCCATTGTGTAAATGAACCACGTGTTCTGTGTCCATTCTTCTGTTGTGGGACATCTGGGTTGTTTTCAGCTTCCGGCTATCAAAAATAAGGCTCCTATGAACATAGTGGAACATGTACCCCTGTGGCATCTTCTGGGGATATGCCCAAGATTAGGATAGCTTTGTCTTCAGGGTTCTATTTCCAAGTTCCTGAGGAATCTCCAGATTGATTTCTGGAGCGGTTGTACCAGTTTGCAATCCCACCAGTAATGTAGGAGTGTTCCTCTTTCTCCACATCCTTGCCAACATGTGCTGTCACTTGAGTTTTTGATCTTAGCAATTCTGACTGGTGTGAGGTAGAATCTCAGGGTTGTTTTGATTTGCATTTTCCTGATGACTAAGGATATTGAACAATTTTTAGATACTTCTCAGCCATTCAATATTCCTCAGCTGAGATTTATTTGTTTAGCTCTGTACCCCATTTGAGAAGTATGTTGTAATTCTGATAGGGTTGCCTTTATATGTTTCTTGGCCCTTTTCCCTTGCAGTTTTTAATATTATTTCTTTGTTCCGGGCAATTAGGGTTTGATTATTATATGATGAGAGGATTTTCATTTCTGGTCCAATTTATTTAGTGTTCTATAGGCTTCTTGTACATTTACGACCATCTCTTTCTTTAGGTTGGGTAAGTTTTCATCTATGATTTTGTTGAAGACATTTTCAGGTCCTTTGAGCTGGCAATCTTTACACATGTCTATCCCTATTATTCTTAAATTTGGTATTTTCATTGTGTCCTATATTTCCTGGATGTAGGTTTCTTTTTAAAACCAAATTATTATTTTATTAATATTAAATTATTAATCATTATCATATTTCTTTCGTTATTTATTTTTGAGATTTTATTTTAAATACAAGTTTTTCCCTTCCCTCTCCTCTCTCAATACCCTTCCACATAAATCTCTTTGCTCTCCATCAAAACTATCACCCCCTTTTTAAATCATAGTACGCTTTCAAATTATCTACATTGGATTTTATTACTACAAAAACACAAATATTTTATGTGTATACATGGGATGTACAAGGTATCTTCCATGTGTAGCTATCCAAAACAGTAGTATTCTTACTGGATATAATAAGCACTTGTCTGAAACAGTACTTACTAGATAATCTGTGCTGTTAACAAAATATTAACATGTAACATAATAGAAATGATCTAGTTGATTTAAAGTGATTTAATGTTTTCAATGATGGCTGTCTACACTACAGGAATACTCATGGAGAAATGACTAGATGTATTTTTTTTACATATTTCTTTTTCTTTTTTTTTTTCTTTTTCGGAGCTGGGGACTGAACCCAGGGTCTTGCGCTTGCCAGGCAAGTGCTCTACCACTGAGCTAAATCCCCAACCAATTATTTTTTAAGATTGTTATAGGATTACATCATTTCCTCTTTTCTCTATTTTGATGCAGAAATAAAACTTCATTTCTAGATAAATAATCTAAGTTGAGTGTAGAAATGAACTGAAAGGGAACTTAGCTGTACTCATTTTATGCAACAATATCTAGAAGAATAAAAATGTTCAAATTTGGAAAATTATTTTAATAATAAGGTTGTATCAAATCTTTGAATGCATTTTAAAAACACATTTTATTTTATCTCATTTTATTTTTATTGATTATTTTATTTACATTTTGAATGTTATCCCCTTCCCAGTTTCCCCTCCAAAAACCCCTCATTTCATCCCTCTCTCCCTGCCTCCACAAGGGTGCTCCCCTACCTACCCACGCACGCCTGCCCAACTGCTCTATCATTCCTCTTTGCTAGGGCATCAAGCCTTGATAGGACCCAGGGCTTCTCCTCCAATTGATGCCAGACAAGGCCATACTCTGCTACATAAAGGTATGGATGTGAGTGTTGTAAATGTGGAATATTGGCATATATATATAGATTAGATAGATAGATAGATAGATAGATAGATAGATAGAGATATATTATCTTTGATCATTTCCATTCATACCTGCATATAGTTAGAATAGTTCAAAATAGCATTAGAAAAGTTCTAATATAATATAAACCCATGCATAATGAAACAAAAAAATCAAATCCTAATATTTAGTGGATAGGTGATGTATATATAAAATAATATATTATGAAGCATACAGATTTAAAACAGTATAACTAATACTCATGTGTATGAGAAAATGTGATATTTGTCATTTTTCTCCAGTTTACCTCACTTACAATTATTGTTTCTAGCTCAATCTATTCATATGAAAATTTCATAAATCATTATTTCATGATGGACAGCTGAATGACAATCTATTGTGTAAATGTACCACATGATTATCCGTTAATCGGCTGATAAACAACTAGGTTGTTTCTACTGCGTGGCTATGATAAACCAAGCCAATAATGAACTTGGTTGAGCAAGTATCTCTGTCAGACATGGTAAATTCTTTGTGTGCATTCTCAAGGGTGGCCCAGCTGCATGTTGTGGTAAATGTATTTTCATCTTTGGAGCCAGTATCTGCTCTCATTCATTTTATCAATGATAACCATTTTTACTTATTTTTACCAGATTACAATAGCTACATTACCCCCTTCCCTTTTCCTCTATCCATGCCTTCCCGTGTATACACCTTGCTTTCTTTCAAATTCTTGGCCTCTATGTTTTAGTTATTGTTTTTGGTGGTAGTGGTATGTGTACATATACATTTCTGACTGCGTACAAATATGACCTGAACAAAGGAGACACCAGTAGACGTGTTAACAGGATGGGGAAAGTCATGGCCATTCTGATTGTGGTAAGGTGTCTAACCCAAGTAGTTCTAATTTTCATTTCTCTGCTGGATAAGGACATTGAATACTTTCTATTTATTTCTTAGAGGTGTGTTTTCCTCTCTTGAAAAATATTTATTTAATTTTATACTCCATTTGTAAATTGAGTCATTTGTTTTCTTTTGTCTAGGTAACTAGTAAGGGACCAGGGAGTAAAGAGGTTCTTCAAAGGAAGGGAATATAGAATATAATCCTATGAAATGATGTAGTTGGACTTAGAACAGGAAGATTAAAGGATGTTGGATGGTAGGTTATAACATGGAATATGAGGATGGATGACTAACAATAAATATCTTTCAAAAATCCATATTGAAGCCACTATTCTAGAAGCTTCATATAGAATTATATATATTCATATATATATATGTATATATATATATATATATATATATATATATATATATATAATAGTGTTACCATATAATGGAAGGAAACAATACCCCCAATTAGGTATCATATGCTTTTAAATACACTCCCAGCATGAAGAATGAGTTAAATATTTTGGGAAATTGGCAAAAGGAATCCTCTAGACTCCCAAAATTCTACAGGCTATAGCTAATGTTATGCCTATTCTCCATATCTTAACAGTAAAACGAGATTGGTTGCTGAAGACACCACCGTCTTATGGCATTGAACAGGGAGAAGTCTAGCTTCACCCATTCTGGGTAACAGTCCTAGTGCGAGAAGATGCTATACACACTACCATAGGTGCAAATTAATCATCAATCTCAACAAGTTATGGCCCTGCAAGCTATAATAACCACCTATATACTGATTGCTACAAAAATTGCCATAGTGATAGGAAAATAAAAAATCTATTTCTTTTGGAGTAATGGTCCATTTTATGCAATAGGATGCATTTCTGATACTGTTGAAAAGGCTAAGAATTGGAGACTACAAAGGTCATCAACCCTACAGAACACACAATATGATTATCTTCTAAAGAAACATACAATGGAAATGACACCTGCAACATAGTACTATATGCACAGATGTGTATCACTCAACACTTACCAGGGTGTCTTCTTGCCCTGTAGGTGGTAATTGGTAGAGTCCCACAACTGGGCAGTGAGCAGAAAAGGAGAGACTGAAATGCTTATTCCTGAATGGGATATTTTTTAACACATTCCTGACCTCAAAGCATCTAATTGGACACATAAAAATAACCACAATGGGAAAGAGAGAAAGGGGAGGAAGAGAGAGAGAGAGAGAGAGAGAGAGAGAGAGAGAGAGAGAGAGAGAGAGAGAGAGAGAGAAGGCTTCAGGAACCCAACTTGAATACCGTTTACTTCTTTGCCTCAGCCACTGTACAATTCACAGAAGATTCCCATATGGGCAAGATGAACAAGGTAGTAAAGACTTCAGTGATAAGTGTGTAGGCTTCTAAACTTCATCAACACATAGCAAATACTATTTGCTCTAGAAGAAATAATCGGTGTGCAGCTGTGTAAACCTGATTGCCATAGACTATGTCATTTTTGGACTCAATTCAGTAAACTACAAGAAGATAAAGATGATGTGTTGTGAATACACAAGACAAGTAAACTGTACATGTGATAAGAATACTTGTCATATCCTCTATGTGGATAGAAAACTTATGAGTTGAATCAACCAGTATATACAGTGATCAGAAGAGATAGATTTGAGGAAATACTTAATAATTAAGACTGAAAGTTGCCTAGACATTCCCATTGAAGCTGCATGGATTATCTGTGCCAGCAAGCATATGTATCATTAAGAAAGGCTTCTTTCTTTCTATACCCTTGGTTACAACCATAAATTGAATTGGATCTGCTGCCATCAGATGGTTAATACCTGGGTATAAACATTGAAGAATTCCTTTCGACTGTAAAGTTATTTTGAGACACCATCTTTTTATTCAGTTCAAGCAAATGTCAATGCAATTTGCCTATTGATTTATTGATATAAACTTAGATAACATGCACAGAGTGATTTCACGTGTTCTTACTACAATGGTGTTTTTGTTTGATTTTGTTTTTGTTTGTTTGTTTCATACATATTTCTTAGGACAGTCCATTGGTCTTACAGTCTGACAGAAACGTAACAGTGAATGCAAGAAACCACATGGGGCAGCTCACGGGACAGCTGACAGTCGGTGAGTGTTTGGAGGTAAAGCTTGCTCATTCTGTCTTCTACATTCAGTGGTCAAGTTGAAATCCTTGCAACTGTGTTACATTTCTAATGATAGGCAGACCTGTCATTGCCTCCCATTTGACTTGCACATGATCTAATGTGGCCCTGAGTTAGTTATAAATTCCAAAAGTGAGTAGTTATTAGTTGGTATGGTACAGCGGGACTAAATTACAGTGTCTATGGTAATCATTACGCCTAAATTAAAAACGTACACATTATTCTAAAGTATATTCATGGTATATCAAAATACATTTAGAAAACACATGAGGTTGTATGACAGCCAGATGTAACAACATGATGTCTATGTATCTTTTATTTTACAAGAGTAATTTTCTGATGAGAGATTATATATACGTATATGTATATATATAAACAATTTTATATTTCATTATTGTAGTATCAGTACTTTCACTTTCTGACAAATCTTTTTGTTGAGATTTTATATGAAGGATTTAATAATTTAAATACAAATTAAAGAAAATAATACTAATTTTGTTTGCTTACTTCTTTTGTTTACTGATAGAAAGTCATGTAGGCTAGATTGTCCTCAAATTGACTATGTAGCTCAGGATAACCTTAACCTTCTGATCCTCTTCCCTGAACCTCCCAGATGTTGTGCTTACACTGTACCCAGTTCAATACTATGGACTGCCCCAGAGGTTTTCTGCATACAAGCAAACACTCTACCAGAAAATACCCTCAGTTCTACTGCATTTTTCTATTCAAATAAATATTAATTATTGACATTTATCAAGATAGCATGTGTAAATAATTCACTCAGTTTTTTTATAATGAAAAAGGCAAAGCCAAAGTCATTTGCAACTATGTAAATTATACATGGATAGCTATATAATTCTAAAATATTTTTGATATAATATATTGTCTGTGTAATAAAATTACATGACACTGTCAATTGTTGACTCATGTTTGACCTCGTTGGCTCTATTTTCTACAATTCAGAATTTATTCACATCTTTTATAATATGTTTGCTATATATATGTAGTACAACATGATTGATTTTCAAGTGTGAGGAATGAATTACCCATTTTTAGCAACACATTAATATATTAATACATTAATATAATATATTAATAATTCTTTAAAATATATGTTTCCACTATTTCTAATTGAATTTTGAAAATGTAATAGCTACTTATGTGACATGAATAAGTAGGAATGCTAAATGTGTGCACCTCCTTCGTGGAAATATGAGATACATTGATAAATTGTATGCTTTAATTAACTAAAAGGTTTAGTGTGTCAGTAAATATCTATTAGTTGTCAAACTACATATTTTTAAGAAAATATGTTGCTTTCTTATAAAAGGAGGGACTAAAATAAATTTATTAAAATTACACAAATGAAGTATTTGTGTTTATGCATAAGAGTGCCAGATTCCTTAAGCTCTCACTGTTGATTTCAATAGCACTTTGTGACTGCCTCAGAGGAGTGTAAACTGGCATGAATAACTGGGAGGTTTTCCAAGTCAAAATTTACTCATAGTGAAGAACTCCTAATAAAACAGGATCTTACATTGCATTCAGTTCACCATAGCTGAAGTAGATCTTAGTGGAACTGTCAACAGATAAGTTAAAAACACAGAGACTGTATTGCAAAAACACTGTCAAATAACAGTTCCATAATTCCTGCCTATAGCATGAAGCAGCGGTTTGATTACAGGGTGTGTAGAAAAATGCCATCTGCATTTCCTTTTATGCATGAAATATAAATGCTTGCGTTATAGCCATTCTAGAAAACTCTGTCAACGTAATATTAATATTATTTAAATGAGAGAAAAGAGAAAACTAGGAAAACATTAACTTAAATGGATATATCACAGACGATTGTTTCTGTAATTAGAAATACATTTAAATTAAGAAAACTAGAAGCAAAAACTGGGGATTTGGGCACACTGTTATGGACTCCTGTATTTTTTTATTCCTTTGTAACTGTCAATAAAAAGTCAAAAGCACATTAACTATAGAGTGGGCGATAAATACATTAAGTAATCTGGTATATCCACGTGTGTTGAGACACTCTCTTAATCCCACCATGTGGACCGTTGAAGTAATCAGATATCTGTGACCTTCAGGCTACCCTTGTCTATATAGTGAATTCCTGGTCAGTTAAGAGGACTACACTGTGAGACCTTTTCTTAAATGCAGAGTTATATGTATGAAGTCAAAGTATGTCTTTATATCAACCATTTCAGTGAACTCTAAGAAAACAACTTACCTCTTTCAGAGATCAAGTTTACCCTTTTGTAAACTCATGACAGTTACTTTGAATGCTGCTAGGGAAAATGGGAGTGGCTTCAGTGTCCTTAAATGGGAGGTCATAGTTTTATGTTGAATATGTCATTATTTTCGTGGTGGTGATTGTTAATATGATGACTTGTATTATAATGCTGTGGTATTCTGTGAACAAGTCCATGATGACTTTCTATCACATCCCGTGTCTCATGGTAGTTAAGGTAAATGGGGTCCATCATGACTGCTGCCAAATGCCTACGTGAACATCACAGATATTGTACACACCACAGAGTAAAGCCTCAACTTTGGAGAGAGAATTATCCATCCCATAGTCATTAAAAATCAATACATTCTCACAATATATTCTATCAAGTTTTACTCTTAGAAAAAAAAGTTGGTGACATGGGTGACATTTTAAATCCTCTTCCCTCAATTTTTCCTTTCTATTCAGATTTTGTTTGGTTGCATGGAATTGATTATAGTTCTTAGGTATAACAGTATTTGTTAATATTAAAATATAATACCTCCAAACCAGCATTTATTTGTGGACTATAGTTTTAGTTATTCTGCAAACTAAGTGTATTAATAGTATATGATTTCTAATATAAACTAAAATTGCATTTCAACAGATATTAAATACTTTTTTCAGATTTTTATTACTCTAATACATTGGAAAAGAGAAAACTTAGCTCATTAGTAGCTTTTCCTTCCATTGAGTCCTTCAAAATGCTGATGAAGCACTAGGAACAAAACAGATACTTGTCTACCTTGAGTATTTCTTCTTCATTATAGGCCAACTTTCTCCCTTAGTTCATGTAAAAAGAGACCTGTTCTGTAACCCAGAGCTGTGACATGTGTGGTATGTTAATTCTAACACTAACTGTTTTTCTACTTTTGAAATAGAAATCAAATTATTCCCCTTCCATAAATGCATAGGAAATGCTATATACTTATATTTGAATGTATAAATGTATGTATGGATACATCCACTTAGGTATGCATAATCTAATCTTTTTAGACTTTGAGTAAAAGTTTAACTTTACAAACATTTTTGGGAACTTGTAAAGATACAGGTTTATCTTCAAATAGGCTATTTAATATCAGAACCTGCCCACCATATCTATGATTCTGATTTTTCCATGACTGTTCTAAGTTTGGAGGAGATAAATGAACTTAAGTTTCTTTCTCCAAATTTCCCTTCTTAGAATAAAGCTGAAAGAAAGGAATAAGAGTGTCATTGAGAAGGTTAAAGAGAGTACAGCATCCCCACAGGTCAGTCTTCTTGAATAAAAAAACAACTTTCCTAAACAAGTCCAGGGTCAACATTTCCTACATTTGGTTTATAGTTACATTTGTTAGCAAAGCACTTATTTTTCCATAGAGAAAATAGAATGTGGTTTTAGACATAATGTGGCCATGTTTTTGTTTTTTTTTTTAATTAACTTGAGTATTTCTTATATACATTTCGAGTGTTATTCCCTTTCGCGGTTTCCGGGCAAACATCCCCCCCCCTCCCCTTCGTTATGGGTGTTCCCCTCCCCACCATCCCCCCATTGCCGCCCTACCCCCAACAGTCTAGTTCACTGGGGGTTCAGTCTTAGCAGGACCCAGGGCTTCCCCTTCCACTGGTGCTCTTACTAGGCTATTCATTGCTACCTATGAGGTCAGAGTCCAGGGTCAGTCCATGTATAGTCTTTAGGTAGTGGCTTAGTCCCTGGAAGCTCTGGTTGCTTGGCATTGTTGAACATATGGGGTCTCGAGCCCCTTCAAGCTCTTCCAGTTCTTTCTCTGATTCCTTCGACGGGGGTCCTATTCTCAGTTCAGTGGTTTGCTAGCAGCCTCTGTATTTGCTGTATTCTGGCTGTTTCTCTCAGGAGCGATCTACATCCAGCTCCTGTCGGCATGCACTTCTTTGCTTCATCCATCTTGTCTATATGGGTGGCTGTATATGTATGGGCCACATGTGGGGCAGGCTCTGAATGGGTGTTCCTTCAGTCTCTGTTTTAATCTTTGCCTCTCTCTTCCCTGCCAAGGGTATTCTTGTTCCCCTTTTAAAGAAGGAGTGAAGCATTCACATTTTGATCATCCGTCTTGAGTTTCATTTGTTCTAGGCATCTAGGGTAATTCAAGCATTTGGGCTAATAGCCACTTATCAATGAGTGCATACCATGTATGTCTTTCTGTGATTGGGTTAGCTCAATGTGGCCATGTTATGATAAGGTTATTAATAAATTTCTTTCAAATAATAGATTCAGCTATCGACTATCTTTGTGAAACATTTGATATTCTTTTTTATCATGTGGAAGAAATCAAACAAAGAAGGACATACTTTTTATTTTTGTATTTACAAAATTATCCAAAAAAGGGAAGTCCAGAGAGATAAGAAGTAGTTTTTGGGGTTCAGAAATCGGAATTTGAAGTAAACTCAGTAGCATGCATATTTCAGTTTACCTCTGTGTAGATGACAAGAATATCCCGTAACCGTATACTTCTGAGAGCAAATGCAGTTTAGCTATATGAATTTACAAAACTTACATAAATTATACCTCAGTGAAAAATTGAAACTTATGTTGCTTTCTGACTAAAACCTTCTGGAAGGCCAGGTACATTGTTGATCGATGATTAGAATATAGGAACTTGTGAGAGAGCATCAGGAGAGTCAGGCAGACACGGAGGGCTCAGGCCATGCTCTGATGGGGCCATATCCTTCCTATGGGAAAGTAAGGGAAGGGAAGCAGCACTCAGGGGCATTTTGGGTGATATAATTAGGTAAGCAGGAAGTCTCAAGGACTCTGTAAAACATAAGCTTCAGACGGCCTTGGCAAACTTTTAAATATGCCATCCCCTTTCTTCCTGACAGGAATCGTTAGCCTCTTTTCAATAAAATGGCTCCCTTGACTGTGCTTTTCAATTCCCGCCTCTTTCGTCTTTCCAAGACAGTTAATTCTTTGGTTTTTGGATAAAAATCAGTTATCACCCACATCCCAATTACGTTTCCTAGACGTTCTGCTACCATATTGGAAGATGCTTGCTCAAGTTCAATGGGACTGACTGAAAAATTAAAGGAAAGGACTCAAGAATGACAGAAATTATCTAGCATCCTGTTCCCCTTGGCCAACGGGGAAATCTCCTGGCCATCATGTCCGTGGATGAGCTACCTACTCAGTCCCTCTTACTTTCTGAGGGGTATAACAAAAATGAGAGGCCTAATTCCTAAGGAGGAATAGAGTTTGGCCCCAATACTTTGGCTTCTGGGCAAGCAATATGGGTTTAGTGCTCCAGTCAGTGTGTAAGAAGCATTGCCTACTGTCGTCAGAAAAAGGCCACACTCCTGAGAGGGAGGTCTCCCACCCTTATCTTAATCCCAGGTTGACTTCCTTCTTTGCCTCTGGGGTGCTTGATTTGCTGTCATCCTAAAACCATGGACATGATTTATGAAGAATTTAAACCATAATCGAACATCTAGTGCCATATACGGGCCTGCTCCCAATAGTTTTTTATACGGCCCCTATTGTTGTTGGCTTGTTACCCATTATTAGTCTCCCACTTTCCAGATGACTCCTGTTAACTGAACTATAATCTGCTTCACCAACCTCCCACATTTTTTGGTGTGATCTAGGGAATGGAGATGCAAAGAAGACATTTTAATTATGACAACAGACAGGCTTCCCGGCAGATATTTACCAGTTTGTCTGAAGACAGATTATATCTCATACTGCCTGGTGTTGGGGCGCTCATTTTTCTACAAAAACCTCCAAATCCACAGAAGACATGTGTCCGTTCTTTTCTAAACAGTCTGCAAACTTGAAATCACTTTATTTTTTTAAGACATTCCTCCAAGACATCAGGTGGCAGATGTTTAGTTTCTGGAAATGGCGATTTCCAAAGTATCTGAGACGGGAAAGACCTTCCTGTCCTTAATGTAATAATAGATTTAAGTACATTTATAGTTAAAGATAGAAACGTTGATTTCAGCTAATGGTTGCTCTTAGGTGTCAGAAATGAATGTTTCCTTTTTATATCATAGAATCTTTTATATTATTCTTTTTATACATACACTGTCCAAATATTTCTGTAAAACATTCTTTGTTTCTCTTCCAAGTGATATGATAAAATACCCTTAGAGTAGTAAGTCAGTGGAAATCATGGTTGGCTTGTCACTGCAGGGTTGTCAAGGCACAAACATTGCGAAGCAGCTGGCCCTGTCACATCTGTGTTGAGAAATGAGCTCAGTAAATGCATTGGATTACTTCCAGACCTGACCTCTCTGCTTTCTCACTATAGAATCCAGTACTGCCTTAGGGAATGGTGTCTCGTTAATAATTATAATCAGGTAATTTCTCACAGGCATGGCCAAAGGTCCATCTCAGCAGATTCTTACCGAATGGACCATTAACAGTAATAGCAATAAATGAAAGGGTGAAAGTAACTTGATTTTTACCCTCATGTGACTTTGTCCAGGATATACATGAAGGATACGAATAAGATGATTAATTGAGACGTTTAGCAAAGAACATCAATATCTAGAACTTGTTTATAAATATTCAAAATACTCAGTAGCCTCCTCTTACTTGAATGTCATTGGGGACTGTTAAAAAAACCTTGAATGGCTGTCTGTATAGTTATGTCATAAGAATAGTGATAATTCCTAGCATGCCAAAGTTTACTTCATTATCTGAATGAAAGCATAAAGGTATGTAGTAACTGGAATGCCATTCTTAATATTTAATTTTAAAATGTGCTTAAAACCACAATCCCGTGCCTCACGTAGCATCTCACATTTTCCTATTCTTCTCTTTATTTAATTTTCAGTCAATTTGGAAAAATGAAATCACAACAAATTAGCTTCTGGCCACTGCTAGTGTTAGTTCTCAGATTTTTTTAGTCCTGTTCTGTATTATTAATTTCCAATTAATAAAATGCAAGGGTGTAAAAAGTTGTATTAAATGCCTAATTTCAGCCAATCTTCTCATTCTCAGTTATTATCTGTAATTATTGTGTGATTTAATCATGAGTATCTTAATAGGCCTGACTCAATGGCAATTAAAAAAAAGTCATGCCATTTGCAAGATATTTAAAAAGTGATCTGTATATTTAGTAGTTTCCTTCCTTATTTCTTCTTTCCTTTTGAATGTCTGTCTTGCAGTTTATGCTTGTAGATATAAATAGTATGAGTATTATGGTAGTCAGCTCTCACAGCAGAGTTGGCTTTGGCTGAGTCAGAGGACTAGAAGTACTTGCCTTGTCTGTCCAAAGTCAGAAGACAGAAATAACAACTCATTATCTATAAAGGATCAAGATATAAGCTCAGTGAAATTAGTAATCGTGTGCATGTAGGTAGATTTATCACTAGTTATATTAGAAATAAATTTGCATGACATGCATTATATATCAAGATGTTCCAGAAAACAATCTCTAGTTTTAAAGGGAACATAGTTAAACAATGAACAGTATTTAGCCAGGTAAATTCTCTCTATATGATTCCCAGATGCTGGAGGCAAGACTCCTGGCATCTATGCACATAATACATGAGTATATCTCCTAAAGCAGATGTAGAAAATTTAAAAAGGAAGTTCCTATGAAAGTTTTAGAATGTTCTCTGAATTATGGTATATATCATGTATTGATAGTGATTGAAATAGTCAATAGGTCTTCATTTAAATGATTCTGAAACGTTGACTGTAACCCGAAGAAGTTCTTATGAACAACATAACTATATTTTGGTAGACTGTCTCTACAGCTGTTCTTTACTATCTCAAAATAAAAAGCTATTCTTAGTTCTAGCACGAGAAATTTGTTTGATGAACCTTCCGACTACTTACATAATTGCTCCTCATTATTTAGAGGTCCTAACCAAAATGACATTGTCTTTCCTATGCATCATGGGCTTTTATTTTCATACAGGCAGAATTTTAAAATTAAAAATGTAAAGAAAAGGTGACAAAGTCAGCATCCTAGATATCCTCTTTTATTCTTCAACTCTTGGCTCTTAAAAAAAAGATTTTAATTGAAATTTAATCCACAGAATAATTCAACTCGTCCGACTAACGTTTTGTACGTCATCGCTATAACACCAGCATGTTCTCTTCCTAGATGAATGGAGAAAATGTAGATGAGGGTTTTATAATAAATATTTAAAGAGTCACAGAGTGACACGTAATCTAGAGTTAAAGCAATTACCATGAACACCTGGGAATCATTTAAGTGACTGCAGATGGTGTAGGACAGATACAAAGTAGAAGGTTACATATTACTCTCACATAGTAAATTTATGGGTTTTGTCACTGACTTATGTTGCATATGACTTAGATATACTGGAATGGTTTTGAGCAAATTAATAGGAATGAAAATATTTTCTAGGAAATAAGCTATGAAATTTTTAGAGAATAGACCAAAAGTGAAAAGAAATCCCCTCAGGTTTAATGCTACCTGCTAATTTTAAGAGATTAATGGGTTGTTGATTTTGATCATTATTAATTGTTTAATTAGCTCATCAATATTAGTTAAGTTGATATGAATTGGTTTAATATTAATTAATCACTTTGGAAAAGTTGTAAGTGGAAACAGATGCTTATTATATTCAAGAGCAAGATGATGGGATTAAAAATTAGGATGCTTAATTTAAATAACTAGAAGAAAAGACACTGACACACAGGTTTTGAAACGTTTTAAAAGAGAATTTCGAACATTTATATTTCTTGTTTGAATTTATATTATTTGAATTATATTTCTGTAATTGAATTTACAGTCATGGGTGTTTTCTTTGTTAAAAACTTGTTTGGAAATTACATGTACGAAGAACAAAATTAGTATACATGAATGCTAGTTATATATATATATATATATGTATATATATATATGTTGTGTGTGTATGTGTGTGTATGTGTGTGTGTGTTTGTGAATGTGTGGTGTGTGTGTGTGTGTGTAAAAAGAAATATAAGAGAATATCACATGAACACTCAAACGTGCTTATTTCTAAATGTATTACTATTTCTGAAACAGGAGAAATAGGCTTTCCTAAGTATTTGTTTAATTAGCCCCCTTTTAAAATAGTAAAAACACACAACTAAGGAATGATCTTTTATTTCCTGCCAAAGTTGGACACAAACAATTCAAGTGGTCACTCTTCAAGCTATGCCTACATTCTTTTCAGGTTCCCTGAGCCCTTGTCTAAGATCTGCCACTTCTTGGACTGTGAGCCCAGCTCTGCTAAGATTGATGGGTGTGAATCTGCTAAAGACTGTTTGGGAAGGAACTGATCTCTGCTTCAGAAGGTCAACAGTGTACAATCTGAGAAAATAGTCCATCCTCTTATGTCAATAGATGCCCATGCTTTCACTGTTAGAAAATAGTCTGAAATTACCCTCTTTTCAGACAGAATATATCCTTTAACATATAGCCTGTGGTAATCTGTCATTCTCAAAGGAGTAAATTGACTGTTTGGGAATAAGGGCAAATGGAACAGGTGATAAATGGTACCTCTTTAAGAACTCATCATAAAAGTGGCACATTACTCAAGATTACCAGTATCTGTGGATGCCAGTACCCTTATATATGAGGTAAAAGAAATAAAAGACCCACAATACAGTATAATGCTAGAACGCTTGTTTAACAAGGGCATCACCTTAGGTTTGATTCTGGTATCTCAGAAAAAATTAAATTAATTTGAATATACATAATCTAAGTAATTATTTCTAAAGTTATAATGTTGAAGAAATGGAAGAATGAATAGCCACTTTCTTTTTTTTTAGTTCTTTTTTCTTTTCTTTTCCTCTTTTTTTTGAGCAGCTGTATTGTTTTATTTACTAAATTTAAACTGTACTCTAGAAATCATATATCGTTTTTCCTATAACACTAAATAATTTTACAAAGTACATTGTGTCAAAGGAACAGAAGCACCAGCACTGAAAACCATAATTGTCAACTTAAAGTAAAACAGTATGAACAGTGTTTCTCTAATGTCAACATTAGAAGCACACTAGTTTGTTTTCCATTTCTACTACCAAATGGAAATGGGGAAACTGCAAAAAAAGAGATGTGTCCCCTTTTACTTCCTGTTTAAAATCAAAGGGAAAACAAGTGTCCTTTCAAAGTAACTTAGACAAATTACCAAAAACAAAGCTGTGTTCACAGTAATCCAAACACAAACTCGTGATTGACATCTCACAAGGCTGCTTGATGGTCCTCAGGAAACATCACATAATCCCTAATAATTGTGCATCTGTGTGCAGCATCTATGCTGCTTTACCCACTATACAATGAAAATGGTACTAGCCTACATAACTGTCAACCGATGAATGCTTGATGAAAATGTACACACACACACACGCGCGCGCGCACACACACACACACACACACACACACACTGGAATTCTATTTGTCTGTGTGTAACTTGGAATAACTGTATATACCTGTAAAGTATAAAAGGACCATTGGAGGGGAAAGAACTCTAGGGCAGTGAGGACAAAGGTGTAAAGAAGAGAATGCTGGGAAATGGGGGGAGACTTAACTAGGGATGTATAAGAGGGTAATAGACAACATGAGAAAGAAAAAATAACACTAAAGGTATTCAAAAATCTATGCTATATGCTTACTTTAAAATACATGTATAACATACATACATAAATACACATATATGCTGTTTCTTAACTCTGACAATAGACTGTGTTTATTTAAAGGATGATTAGAGCTTACCATCTTAACTTAAATTCTGAGGAGATGTGCATGCACTGGAGTGCATGTAGAAGAAACACAAAGGTTTGTAAAGAATTAAAACGTAGGGAGGGAGATAAGCAAATTGGAAAATGGTACTTTTGTACTTCATATTTTACACTTTAAGCTCAATGACTATGTGGCAACTGGAACTGATGAGACTGAAGCTTATCATAAGACCAAGCTTTGTTTTTAATAAACAAAGCTAATTACCAATCACAGGCAAGAGGGAGGTAGACCCTTGGGGAGTGATTGCAACCTGTATCAGTGTAGCTCTATTAGCTTACAGTAGTTGTTATCTAATAGTTTATTATTCTTTTAAAGGTTTTTTTCAAAGTATCATATATGCATATATGTTTGTGTGAATGTATGCCACACGTGTGTATTTCTAAAGAAGCCTGAAGACAGTAGAGAAACCCCTACAGCTGGAGGTACAAGGAGCTGTAAGATCCCAGGTGTGGGTGCAAGGAACCCAGTGTGGATTCTCTTCTTGACCAACGACCTCTCGTGTTTCTTTTCAGTCTGTTCTTATGGGTACTTTTGGAGAATTTCCAAGTCAAATAGTATGTATATCAGAAGAATAAATGACATTTGGAATAGAAAAATGACCAGGGGAGGAGGAGAAAATGGAACAGTTCATGTCTCATTTTATTATTCTATTTGCCTTTTATTAATAATACATAATAGTTCATAATAATGAAACAGCATTCTAAGATTCTCTTCTGACTTTCTTTTTTATTTTTTGGTGTGAATATAATTTTACCTTTTTAATTTTGCTTTTCTTGGATATTTTATGTATTTATATTTCAAATATTTCCCCTTTCTCCCATCTTCCATATCCCCTCCCCCTGCTTCTATGAGGATGCTCCCACTCCTACCCACCCACTCCCATCTCAACACCTTGGCATTCCCCTATATTGGGTAAATGAACCTTCACAGGGCAAGGGCTTTTCCTCCCATTGATGTTGGACAATGCCATTCTCTGCTACATATGTGGCTGGAGTCTTCTGACTTTCCAAGATTTAAGATTTTTTTCACCTTCCATTTGCTATGTATGTAGCACTAAGAATCAGACTCAGGACCTTCTTGATTGAGGTCAATCATTCATCACTGATCTACAACCCCAGCCACTGGCAGCTGCTGTTTCTTCTTCTTCTTCTTCTTCTTCTTCTTCTTCTTCTTCTTCTTCTTCTTCTTCTTCTTCTTCTTCTTCTTCTTCTTCTTCTTCTTCTTCTTCTTCTTCTTCTCCTTCTCCTTCTCCTTCTCCTTCTCCTTCTCCTTCTCCTTCTCCTCCTTCTCCTCCTTCTCCTCCTTCTCCTTCTCCTTCTCCTTCTCCTTCTCCTCCTCCTCCTCCTCCTCCTCCTCTTCCTTCTCCTTCTCCTCCTTCTCCTTCTCCTTCTTCTCCTTCTCATTCTCCTTCTCCTCCTTCCCTCCTCCTCCTCTTCTTCTTCTCTTCCTTCTCTTCTTTCTTTTTCTTTTCTTCCTCTCCTTCCCTCTCTTCTCCTTCTCTTTCTCCTTTTCCTCCTCATTCCTTCTCTTTATCTTCTGCTCTTCCTCTTTTCTTTTTACTTTTCTTCTCTTTTCTTCATTTTCTGGATCTTTGCTTAAAGTTCCCAACCCAGGCTGACATTGGAATTGATATTCTTCTACTTCAGCCATAATTACAAGTGTGCAGAAATTTCAGGCCAGCACCATCATATCTAGTGAATTAGTGTGGTTAAATTAAAACATCTAAATAGGTCTTAATTCCATTACAATTTCTGCAACATCATTACTAGAAGTTTGACTTTGTGTTTTAATAAAGTCAAGAATATCTGATTATGATTCCATATACTTCCTTTGCCCTATGCAGAAAGGGAATGTTTTGGTCATACTTTTATTGGAGTTTTTGTTGTTCCTAGTCTCAGTTTACATTTATACTGTATGTTTTGAAATGTTATCTCACTACAAAGCAACAGGAATATGTTAGCTAATCATAATTTGCCAGACTTGTTGGCACACGCAAGTAATCCCAGGACTTGGAAAGTGTAAGCAGACAGACCATCCATGTTCATATAGTGGAATTGCGACCATCCATGTTCATATAGTGGATTTGCGACCATCCTGATCCCCCAAAATTTAAGACCTTGCTTTCTCCTGTTGTGCTATTTAGAAAATAATCCCAACAACAGAGAATGGTGGGTGGTTATTTTTCCCTGTAATTGCTTTGATGAGAGTCCCTGTGATTCTCAGTACCAGATTACTTGCACACTTGCTAAGTGAGCTTAAAAAAGATATTTTAAATGTTTTTACATCCTAATAATACTAGAGTACTTTAGATATTCGTATGTAAGGAATAAATCTTCCAGCAATTTACACTAAAAAATTAACCATGAAATTTACACAGCTTTGAAGTATCATAATCACAAAAATTACAAGAAAAATAAAATTTCTTGAAAATCCTTATGAACGGAATGGCGTTAAGCTGTGGTAACTCTTATAAGGGCACTGTGAGAAGCATTTGCCTATACTATACATTGAAATATGTGACACAGAAATTCTATTCCTAGAATTCTATAGACTAAATTAAAATGTGTGTTCATATAACATACATCATTAAATAAGTGTTTCTCATCTGTTCTATGTAAAACTGCCAAATTCCTGAATCAACTAAAATATTCAAATACTCCTTAGATGAATACATAATCACTCTGGGGTACACTAACACAGTGGAGTTGTATGAAAGAATTGGCAGCAATGGCAAATTTTAGGAAATAAATAACCAGAAAACCTATCCATATTACATTGAATGAAAAACGTTATTTGATAATTTATATTATATGGATTTTGTTTGTTTTGAGGAGGCAGTCTATCACAGTGTATTCTAAGCTAACTTTAACTCATGGAAATTCCCCCAGCTTAGACTGCCAATGGCTAGAAATTATAAGCCAGAGGAACCACACTAGACTGTTGGTTACATCATACAGGATTTCCCAAGAGGGAAGGAGAAGAGGGTATCACCCAGCCACTGATCACTGTTGATGGTAGAAGCCAAGATGGTCTTAAAAGATTTGATAAAACATCTACCTGTGATTCGCCTTTCTTAACAAAGTTAGAGACAAAACTCAGGGATATGGCTAAATAATACATTGAGAGCAAGTTGTATTGTAGGATGAAAAAAAAAAAAACCACTGAAGAGAGATAGCTGGTTTCTAAAGAGGCAGTTGTGGTACCTAGGTTTTGGATAGTTTCTTAACAGCAAGATTTAATGGAAGGCAGAATTGTACATGGATTAAGACAAGGAAATGTACAGTTCTCTGCACCCAAATCCCGTGGGAGGGAGAGCTAAACCTTCAGAGAGGCAGACAAGCCTGGGAAACCAGAAGAGACTGCTCCCTGCACACACATCTCGGACGCCAGAGGAAAAAGCCAAAGACCATCTGGAACCCTGGTGCACTGAAGCTCCCAGAAGGGGCGGCACAGGTCTTCCTGGTTGCTGCCGCTGCAGAGAGACACTGGGCAGCACCCCAAGAGCGAACCTGAGCCTCGGGACCACAGGTAAGACCAAATTTTCTGCTGCAAGAAAGCTGCCTGGTGAACTCAAGACACAGGCCCACAGGAACAGCTGAAGACCTGTAGAGAGGAAAAACTACACTCCCGAAAGCAGAACACTCTGTCCCCATAACTGACTGAAAGAGAGGAAAACAGGTCTACAGCACTCCTGACACACAGGCTTATAGGACAGTCTAGCCACTGTCAGAAATAGCAAAACAAATTAACACTAGAGATAATCTGATGGCGAGAGGCAAGCGCAGGAACACAAGCAACAGAAACCAAGACTACATGGCATCATCGGAGCCCAATTCTCCCACCAAAGCAAACACGGAATATCCAAAAACACCAGAAAAGCAAGATCTAGTTTCAAAATCATATTTGATCATGATGCTGGAGGACTTCAAGAAAGACATGAAGAACTCCCTTAGAGAACAAGTAGAAGCCTACAGAGAGGAATCGCAAAAATGCCTGAAAGAATCGCAAAAATCCCTGAAAGAATTCCAGGAAAACATAAATAAACAAGTAGAAGCCCATAGAGAGGAGACACAAAAATCCCTGAAAGAATTCCAGGAAAACACAATCAAACAGTTGAAGGAATTAAAAATGGAAATAGAAGCAATCAAGAAAGAACACATGGAAACAACCCTGGATATAGAAAACCAAAAGAAGAGACAAGAAGCTGTAGATACAAGCTTCACCAACAGAATACAAGAGATGGAAGAGAGAATCTCAGGAGCAGAAGATTCCATAGAAATCATTGACTCAACTGTCAAAGATAATGTAAAGCGGAAAAAGCTACTGGTCCAAAACATACAGGAAATCCAGGACTCAATGAGAAGATCAAACCTAAGGATAATAGGTATAGAAGAGAGTGAGGACTCCCAGCTCAAAGGACCAGTAAATATCTTCAACAAAATCATAGAAGAAATCTTCCCTAACCTAAAAAAAGAGATACCCATAGACATACAAGAAGCCTACAGAACTCCAAATAGATTGGACCAGAAAAGAAACACCTCCCGTCACATAATTGTCAAAACACCAAACGCACAAAATAAAGAAAGAATATTAAAAGCAGTAAGGGAAAAAGGTCAAGTAACATATAAAGGGAGACCTATCAGAATCACACCAGACTTCTCGCCAGAAACTATGAAGGCCAGAAGATCCTGGACTGATGTCATACAGACCCTAAGAGAACAAAAATGCCAGCCCAGGTTACTGTATCCAGCAAAACTCTCAATTAACATTGATGGAGAAACCAAGATATTCCATGACAAAACCAAATTTACACAATATCTTTCCACAAATCCAGCACTACAAAGGATAATAAATGGTAAAGCCCAACATAAGGAGGCAAGCTATACCCTAGAAGAAGCAAGAAACTAATCGTCTTGGCAACAAAACAAAGAGAATGAAAGCACACAAACATAACCTCACATCCAAATATGAATATAAAGGGAAACAATAATCACTATTCCTTAATATCTCTCAATATCAATAGCCTCAACTCCCCAATAAAAAGACATAGATTAACAAACTGGATACGCAACGAGGACCCTGCATTCTGCTGCCTACAGGAAACACACCTCAGAGACAAAGACAGACACTACCTCAGAGTGAAAGGCTGAAAAACAACTTTCCAAGCAAATGGTCAGAAGAAGCAAGCTGGAGTAGCCATTCTAATATCAAATAAAATCAATTTCCAACTAAAAGTCATCAAAAAAGATAAGGAAGGACACTTCATATTCATCAAAGGAAAAATCCACCAAGATGAACTCTCAATCCTAAATATCTATGCCCCAAATACAAGGGCACCTACATACGTAAAAGAAACCTTACTAAAGCTCAAAACACACATTACACCTCACACAATAATAGTGGGAGATTTCAACACCCCACTCTCATCAATGGACAGATCATGGAAACAGAAATTAAACAGTGATGTCGACAGACCAAGAAAAGTCATGAGCCAAATGGACTTAACGGATATTTATAGAACATTCTATCCTAAAGCAAAAGGATATACCTTCTTCTCAGCTCCTCATGGTACTTTCTCCAAAATTGACCATATAATTGGTCAAAAAACGGGCCTCAACAGGTACAGAAAGATAGAAATAATCCCATGCGTGCTATCGGACCACCAAGGCCTAAAAATGGTCTTCAATAACAGTAAGGGAAGAATGCCCACATATACGTGGAAATTGAACAATGCTCTACTCAATGATAACCTGGTCAAGGAAGAAATAAAGAAAGAAATTAAAAACTTTTTAGAATTTAATGAAAATGAAGGTACAACATACTCAAACTTATGGGACACAATGACAGCTGTGCTAAGAGGAAAACTCATAGCGCTGAGTGCCTGCAGAAAGAAACAGGAAAGAGCATATGTCAGCAGCTTGACAGCACACCTAAAAGCTCTAGAACAAAAAGAAGCAAATACACCCAGGAGGAGTAGAAGGCAGGAAATAATCAAACTCAGAGCTGAAATCAACCAAGTAGAAACAAAAAGGACCATAGAAAGAATCAACAGAACCAAAAGTTGGTTCTTTGAGAAAATCAACAAGATAGATAAACCCTTAGCCAGACTAACGAGAGGACACAGAGAGTGCGTCCAAATTAACAAAGTCAGAAATGAAAAGGGAGACATAACTACAGATTCAGAGGAAATTCAAAAAATCATCAGATCTTACTATAAAAACCTATATTCAACAAAATTTGAAAATCTTCAGGAAATGGACAATTTCCTAGACAGATACCAGGTATCAAAGTTAAATCAGGAACAGATAAACCAGTTAAACAACCCCATAACTCCTAAGGAAATAGAAGCAGTCATTAAAGGTCTCCCAACCAAAAAGAGCCCAGGTCCAGACGGGTTTAGTGCAGAATTCTATCAAACCTTCATAGAAGACCTCATACCAATATTATCCATACTATTCCACAAAATTGAAACAGATGGAGCCCTACCGAATTCCTTCTATGAAGCCACAATTACTCTTATACCTAAACCACACAAAGACACAACAAAGAAAGAACTTCAGACCAATTTCCCTTATGAATATCGACGCAAAAATACTCAATAAATTCTGGCAAACCGAATTCAAGACCACATCAAAACAATCATCCACCATGATCAAGTAGGCTTCATCCCAGGCATGCAGGGATGGTTTAATATATGGAAAACCATCAACGTGATCCATTATATAAACAAACTGAAAGAACAGAACCACATGATCATTTCATTAGATGCTGAGAAAGCATTTGACAAAACTCAACACCCCTTCATGATAAAAGTCCTGGAAAGAATAGGAATTTAAGGCCCATACCTAAACATAGTAAAAGCCATATACAGCAAACCAGTTGCTAACATTAAACTAAATGGAGAGAAACTTGAAGCAATCCCACTAAAATCAGGGACTAGACAAGGCTGCCCACTCTCTCCCTACTTATTCAATATAGTTCTTGAAGTTCTAGCCAGAGCAATCAGACAACAAAAGGAGATCAAGGGGATACAGATCGGAAAAGAAGAGGTCAAAATATCACTATTTGCAGATGACATGATAGTATATTTAAGTGATCCCAAAAGTTCCACCAGAGAACTACTAAAGCTGATAAACAACTTCAGCAAAGTGGCTGGGTATAAAATTAACTCAAATAAATCAGTTGCCTTCCTCTATACAAAAGAGAAACAAGCCGAGAAAGAAATTAGGGAAACGACACCCTTCATAATAGACCCAAATAATATAAAGTACCTCGGTGTGACTCTAACCAAGCAAGTAAAAGATCTGTACAATAAGAACTTCAAGACACTGAGGAAAGAAATTGAAGAAGACCTCAGAAGATGGAAAGATCTCCCATGCTCATGGATTGGCAGGATTAATATAGTAAAAATGGCCATTTTACCAAAAGCAATCTACAGATTCAATGCAATCCCCATCAAAATACCAATCCAATTCTTCAAAGAGTTAGGCAGAACAATTTGCAAATTCATCTGGAATAACAAAAAACCCAGGATAGCTAAAGCTATCCTCAACAATAAAAGGACTTCAGGGGGAATCACTATCCCTGAACTCAAGCAGTATTACAGAGCAATAGTGATAAAAACTGCATGGTATTGGTACAGAGACAGACAGATAGACCAATGGAATAGAATTGAAGACCCAGAAATGAACCCACACACCTATGGTCACTTGATTTTTGACAAAGGAGCCAAAACCATCCAATTGGAAAAAAGATGGCATTTTCAGCAAATGGTGCTGGTTCAACTGGAGGGCAACATGTAGAAGAATGCAGATCGATCCATGCTTATCACCCTGTACAAAGCTTAAGTCCAAGTGGATCAAGGACCTCCACATCAAACCAGACACACTCAAACTAATAGAAGAAAAACTAGGGAAGCATCTGGAACACATGGGCACTGGGAAAAATTTCCTGAACAAAACACCAATGGCTTATGCTCTAAGATCAAGAATCGACAAATGGGATCTCATAAAACTGCAAAGCTTCTGTAAGGCAAAGGACACTGTGGTTAGGACAAAACGGCAACCAACAGATTGGGAAAAGATCTTTACCAATCCTACAACAGATAGAGGCCTTATATCCAAAATATACAAAGAACTCAAGAAGTTAGACCGCAGGGAAACAAATAACCCTATTAAAAATGGGGTTCAGAGCTAAACAAAGAATTCACAGCTGAGGAATGCCGAATGGCTGAGAAACACCTAAAAAATGTTCAACATCTTTAGTCATAAGGGAAATGCAAATCAAAACAACCCTGAGATTTCACCTCACACCAGTGAGAATGGCTAAGATCAAAAACTCAGGTGACAGCAGATGCTGGCGAGGATGTGGAGAAAGAGGAACACTCCTCCATTGTTGGTGGGATTGCAGACTGGTAAAACCATTCTGGAAATCAGTCTGGAGGTTCCTCAGAAAATTGGACATTGAACTGCCTGAGGATCCAGCTATACCTCTCTTGGGCATATACCCAAAAGATGCCCCAACATATAAAAGAGACACGTGCTCCACTATGTTCATCGCAGCCTTATTTATAATAGCCAGAAGCTGGAAAGAACCCAGATGCCCTTCAACAGAGGAATGGATACAGAAAATGTGGTACATCTACACAATGGAATATTACTCAGCTATCAAAAACAACGAGTTTATGAAATTCGTAGGCAAATGGTTGGAACTGGAAAATATCATCCTGAGTGAGCTAACCCAATCACAGAAAGACATACATGGTATGCACTCATTGATAAGTGGCTATTAGCCCAAATGCTTGAATTACCCTAGATCCCTAGAACAAACGAAACTCAAGACGGATGATCAAAATGTGAATGCTTCACTCCTTCTCTAAAAGGGGAACAAGAATACCCTTGGTAGGGAAGAGAGAGGCAAAGATTAAAACAGAGACTGAAGGAACTCCCATTCAGAGCCTGCCCCACATGTGGCCCATACATATACAGCCACCCAATTAGACAAGATGGATGAAGCAAAGAAGTGCAGACCAACAGGAGCCGGATGTAGATCTCTCCTGAGAGACACAGCCAGAATATAGCAAATACAGAGGCGAATGCCAGCAGCAAACCACTGAACTGAGAATAGGTCCCCAATTGAAGGAATCAGAGAAAGAACTGGAAGAGCTTGAAGGGGCTCGAGACCCCAAAAGTACAACAATGCCAAGTAACCAGAGCTTCCAGGGACTAAGCCACTACCTAAAGACTATACATGGACTGACCCTGGACTCTGACCTCATAGGTAGCAATGAATATCCTAGTAAGAGCACCAGTGGAAGGGGAAGCCCTGGGTCCTGCCAAGACTGAACCCCCAGTGAACTAGTCTATGGGGGGAGGGCGGCAATGGGGGGAGGGTTGGGAGGGGAACACCCATAAGGAAGAGGAGGGGGGAGGGGGATGTTTGCCTGGAAACCGGGAAAGGGAATAACACTCGAAATGTATATAAGAAATACTCAAGTTAATAAAAAAAAAAAAAAAAGACAAGGAAATGTAGAGAATTCCATGAATAGAATACATTGGTCTCTTCGTACAATAGAACTTACTCCCTTTTCTTTCATGGAAGACTTAGATGTGTCATGACAATATATGATGGGAGAGATGGATTTTGCAAGGCTAAAGATATGGAGTTGCCGTTGTAATGAAGCAAAACACAAGCTGTGGTCTCTCTGGTCAGTCGTTTTGGCTACAAGTGGTCGGATAGTCTGTTGGTTGGTTAATTGTTTGCTTTGCTTTCCACGTGGGGTCTTTTGCAGTAATGGTTTGTGGTTGAGTTCCACATAATCAACTTCTCCATCTATAAACTCAGTGCCTGTCTAGTCCATGTTACCATTGTGGTTAAAAAGTATACAATTCTGGGTAGCCTCATAAAGAATGAAGATTTATTTAGGTCATGGTTCTAGAGTTTCAAGATCAGGGTGATTGTCTGTTACTATGGAGGCCTCATGATAGAAGCAGCATAGGGAAAAAAATACTGTGGGATTGACAATTCATACAGCAAGACAAGATGCGAAAAAGTGGCTGAAGACTATCTGGGATCTCAAGAAATTTTCATGAATCTCTTCAGAGGGCACATCTTCAATGTACCTCATAGTAGGCATTGCCTTAGTAATTTTCCACTATTTCCACATTACCACATTGATAAACAATCCTCTAACACAAAACACCGACAAAGAACACAGACAGGCACTACCACAAGGTATGGGGAATGGCCTGTCTACAGAGGAAAAGAACAACAGAGTTTTCTGAATGGTGGTAGATTTATTCTGTAACAGATTATGTCGACAGTTACACATGGTTAGCAATGACAGAAGTATATGTCAAGAAAAATGTCAGCTTACCAGTCCAGTATGACTCCTTAAAGGAAAGTATGGAAGATGGGAATGTTATTAGTACTTTATTTTTTCCTATACACTAATACATGAAATCAATGTCCACACTATTTTAACTATGCCCTTTACTTCCTATACTAAATTTTTTGCAGTGGTGAAACAGAAAGACAAACATGATTTTATTTTTAGTTTTTATAATTCAACGGAAGGATTGATTTTATTGTGAACATTAGGAAAAACATTGATTATTCAGTTGAAAGCACTCACCCTCTTCTGTAAATAAAAATAAGTTACTAATTACTTCCTCTGCTATATTACTCGACTAACAGTGTTAGCCATGCACTCTGGGACCCTTATTAAGTAAAGGAGAGTTAAAAGAAAATACTACATCATCCTGACCACGGATTTGATAAGAGAGTAGGTTCTGAGCAACTAAATGGGCAAGCAACATCTACAGAGGATCAACCCTGTTCCAATGAATAGCTCCCATTCTCAGTGAATTAGAAATTTCGTTACACGCACACAGAATGGCATGCACTTGAAAACTCATGACCCACTTACTCTGGAGATTTCTACTTCATGATTTTGAATCAAAATTGTGCACCAGAATGGCAAGGGTTGCTACATATTGTTTAAAGCACAAATAAAATATTATTGAAAACTTTCTTATGTAAGTATATCATATATACATGCATATTGTACATATGTACTTACCTTGTATTTATGTGAATATATGTATATTTTAATTATGTGAAATTATACCTTATTACATATATAAATACATATTATATAACTTTAAAATATGAATATTTATATAATTTCTATGTGCTTACTTGAGACACTGAAGAATTTATCTGCTTAATCTTCTTAATTATTTATCTTCTTAATTAATTATCTTCTTAATCTATCATGTCTGGTACGATCTAAACATATAACATGTCACATGTGTGCAGATGTCTTCCAAATAAAGCTTTTCACCTTATTCTTCAAATGCACAAATTAACAAATGGACAGTTTATTGGCCAGGTCTCAGTGTCGTCCATGTTAATTTCAAACTCAGTGTGAATCTACATCTGGGTGCTTTCAAAAACCTATCGAGCATTTTGTTGTTGATTCAAGTTCAAATGTTGAAGATGGCAGTGTTAACATTCCATTTAGTGCTTTTTATTAATTGACATTTTCTCCTTTTTTTATTAAGGGAACAAATTAGATTTCCTTCAGAGTGATTTTTTTTTCTGCTTCTCACCCGTAATGAAATGACGTTTAGTACACCCTGTAAATCTTTTGAAGACAAGCTTAAATACTTTGCCAATTTTACATGCCTTTTTAAGCATGTGAAAATAGAAAATATATACCATATTTAAATTTTGAAATCACTGTAATAATAAGAGAAAATATTGGTAATATGTAGCTAATGAAAATTAAATGCACTCTACAAAGTACTTTTTATGCTTTGTTTATATATATAGATATAATAAATTTGTGAGAAAGCAAAGGTGAATGAGAGGGGTTGGAAGGCAGAGGTAATTTAATTATACTACAATTTTAAAAATAAAAATATTATTACAAATGTTTATAATGTCACTTGATAAGCACAGAAAATAATAAATATCAAAGCCCCATTTAAAAATAAATGTTTTTCTTTCCTTTATTGAATATTTTCTTTTTTTACATTTCAAATGTTATCCACTTTCCCGGTTTTCCCTCCAGAAACTCCTATCCCTCTCCCAACCCCTGCTTCTGTGAGGGTGCTCCCCGACCCACATACTCCATCCTACCTTCCTGCCCTGACATTCCCCTACACTGGGCATCAAGCCTTCACAGAACAAGGGCGACTCCTCCCATTGATGCCCTACAAGGCCATTCTCTGCTATTTATGCAGTCGGAGCCATGGGTCCTTCCATGAGTACTCTTTTGTTAGTGGTTTAGTCCCTGAGAGCCCTGGGTTGTCTGGTTGGTTGATATTGTTGTTCTTCCTATGGGGTTGCAAACCCCTCTAGCTCCTTCAGTCCTTTCTCTAACTCCTCCATTGGGGATCCTGTTCTCAGTCCAATGGTTGGCTATGAGCATCTACTTCTGTATTTGTCAGGCTCCAGCAGAGCCTCTCAGGAGATAGTTACATCAGGTTCCTGCCAGGATGCACTTCCTGACATCCCCAATAATGTCTGGGTTTGGTGACTGTATATATGATGTATCCCCATGTGTGGCAGCCTCTGGGTGGTCTTTCCTTCAGCCTGTGCTTCAAATTTTGTCTCTGTATTTCCTCCTTTGAGTATTTTGTTCCCCCTTCTAAGAATGACTGAAGCATCCACCCAATGGTTTTCCTTCTTCTTGGGCTTCATGTGGTCTGAAAATTATATATTGGATATTCCGAACTTTTGGGCATACCATGTTTGTTCTTTTGTGACTGGGTACCTCACTTAGGATGATACTTTCTAGTTCCATCCATTTGCCTAAGAGTTTCATGAAGTCATTGTTCTTAATAGCTGAGTAGTACTCTGTTATGTAAACGTACCACATTTTCTGTACCCATTCCTCTGTTGAAGGGCATCTGGGTTCTTTCCAGCTTCTGGCTATTATAAATAAGGCTGCTATGAACATAGTGGAGCATGTCTCCTTGTCGCATGTTGGAGCATCTTTTGGGCATATGCCCAAGAGTGGTATAGCTGGGTCCTCAGGTAGTAGGGTGTCCAATTTTCTGAGGAACCACCAGACTGATTTCCAGAGTTGTTGTACCAGCTGACAATCTCACCAACAATAGAGGAGTGTTCCTCTTTCTCCACATCCTCGCCAGCATCTGTTGTCACCTGAGTTTTTGACCTTGGCCATTCTGACTGGTGTGAGATAGAATCTCAGTGTTGTTTTGATTTGTGTTTTCCTGATGACTAAGAATGATGAACCTGTTTACTTTTCTTACTGGCTATTTTATTTATTTACATTTCAAAAGTTATCCCCTTTCTAGGGTTCCCCTTTAGAAACCCTCATCCCATCCACCATCCCCCTGCTTCTATAAAGGTGCTCCCACTCACACCTACCCATTCCTACCTTACTGCCCTGCCTTTACCCTAAAGTGGGGCATTAAGCCTTCGCAGGACCAAGGGCTTATCATCCCATTGATGCCAGAAAAGGCCATCCTCTGCTACAAATGCAACTGGAGCCGTGGATCCCTCCATATGTACTCTGGTTGGTGATTTAGTCTCTGGGAGCTCTTGGGAGGTCTGGTTGGTTGATATTGTTGTCCTTCCTAGGGAACTGGAAACCCCTTTAGTTCCTTCAGTTCTTTCCCTAACTTCTCCATTAGGGTCCCTGTGCTCAGTCCAATGGTTGGCTGTGAGCAGCCACCTCCATATTTGTCAGGCTCTGGCACAGCCTCTCAGTTGATAGCTAAATCAGGCTCTTGTCAAGCACTTCCTGGTATCCACAATAGCTACTGGGTTTGGTGTCTGTACATGGAATGGATCCCCAGGTGGGACAGTCTCTGTATGGCCTTTCCTTCAATCTCTACTCCACACTTTGTTCCTGTATTTACTTTAGATGGGATCAATTCTGGGTTAAAAAATTGGAAATGAGTGGGTGACCACATCTCCCAACCAGAGGCCTTGCATAACCTCTGGATATGTCTGTACAGGTTCTCCCTCCCCTTGTTGGGTATTTTCCTAATCTCATTCCTATTTGGTCCTGGGAGCTTCTTGCGTTCCTGGTGTCTGAGACTTTCTGGTGGCGACTCCTAGTCCCCTATCCTCCATTTCTATACACCTCTTCCCAATATCCTGACCCTCTGTATATCCCTGTCTCCTCCCATACCTGATCCTACTCCCTCTTTTTCCCTTCCTCCTCCTCTCTTCCTACCAAGTCCCTCCTACCCTCTATCTCCTGTGAATATTTTGTTACCCTTTCTAAGAAAGACTGAAGCATCTACACTTTGGTCTTCCTTTCTCTTGAGCTTCATATGGTCTGTGATTTGTATCATGGCTATTCTGAGCTTTTTGCCTACTATCCACTTATTTGTGAGTATCTAACATGTGTGTTCTTTTGTGGTAACCCAGTAAATATTTATGACTATAAATATTTCTTTAAATGGAGAATATTTATTGGATTGTGAGAGATGTTAAGGAGGTAACAGAATAACTGAGAACCAATAGATTTGAATTAGTTTGGTTAAAAATTTTAAAAAGAATATTAAGTGGCAGTACATATAATTTAATAATAATCATAATTTACACTATGCTTCCTAATATGTTCCCATCCTCTCTTTGTTATGTATTTTCCTTGTGATCATTTTATAATATTTGTGATATGTTAATAAAAGGATAATTCTGTAAGATCATTAGGAGGTATGAATTTACATGCTTATTTTTCTCTGTAACTGACAAAATAAAATCAATAATATAAAGCACTATTAAGTTATTCTGTCTGGTTGTTCTTAGACATAATCAGGAAGCACGTATTTATTGGTGCTTCTATCTGTCAGTCTAAGATCATGGAAGCTACTATCAGAAACTTTAAATACTTTTCTGATTCACCTTCCTGCATCCCTCTATTCTTCAGTGTTAGGGAAAAGACTTTGTTAGGGAAATGACTTCTGTTTCTGAAACCAAGTTTACATCTACCATACTGCCAGTGACAATCTTGTCTGCTCAAAAGGAAAATAGTAAAACTTAATAAAAATAATAAAATTGATTGTTTTGACCTTGGTATTTTCATAATTTACTGTATACATTCTGGCTATGCTAAATGATCACTTATTTTTATTTGTGAAGTAAAAGTCCATATCTAAGGGTAAATATTGGGGTGTGGCTTTAAAAGCTCATTTTTTCCATACCATATTACTTTCAGTCCAATAAGGTTGAATGGACTATGTTGGTTTTGAAAAATTATTTTAAATTTCAACTGACAAGATAATCTCCAAAACATGCTTTTTTTTATTAATTAGAACAGGATTAATGAATGAATGTAGTGGCTAACACATGAAGTACAGATACCATGGCTTTAGATTGTGTTCCTGGAAACTGAGTAAGACAGCTGCAGACATCATATAGCAGAGTGCTTTTGAGTAGTGTCATTCAAGCAGCTGCAGAAGACAAGAGGGCACCATGGGAAAAGAACAAAGTGGCCTTCTCCCCCTGAAAATTATCCTTCAGCTAACATTACAAGGAAGATATTATGAACACATTTCAGGTAAGTGAGAATTAGCTCACACCAGGGTGGAAGGCAAAATAAAAAAGCCAAAAAGTGCATAAGCTCGAACTTCATGCTACCATGCATAAATCATTAGATTAGGTTAGTTTAATAGCCTGCTATGTTCTAACCTTATGGCTGCAAATGGTATCACATTCTCTCTGACTTTTAGGATATTTTGATGATTCAATGAGTTTATGAAGAAATTCACAGCACATCTAGATACTGTAGAAGGGCTAAGTCTTATCATTTTAAATGATAGTTGTTTCTTAGTGATGAAAGCAGTCAAAGATCGTTTTGTTTGCTCAATATTGTCCTAACACAGATTGCATATTGTGGATGATCAACTAACAGAACACTTAATTCTAGCACCTCAGGCTTATTAAGGGTTATAATGATTTATCAGCATCAGCAGGTGCTTCTGCAGGTCACGACTTTTGAGAAATTGCTGCTGGGTTCTAAGCACAATTAAATTACCCATAACATCTGGCACCATAACAAGACTCTGACAGGACATTAAGGTTTTATATTTATTCCCTTTTAGGTTTTCTGACAAGCCAATGGTTCATTAATTCTGATAAAAATATATTATTCTGGATGTGACTGTTTTAGATGAACATAAAAATGAATAGTGAATTTAATGTCTCCATCAATTGAATTATCTCACATGAATATTTATTAAACATCTAAAAAGTAATCTGAATCCTGTGACACATACTTTTATTTATCATAATTATTAGTTTTCCTTATGTTAACTAACAAATATAAAGCAACTCTAATGATTATAAAGTTAAATTAAAAAATTAAGAAAATCTCACATGTGCATATCAAACGCACAGGCATAGTAATTAATACAATTTAAGATTGGTATAGAGATGGACACATTAATGCTAACAAAAGATGATAAAATCCTGCAAACACATCATATATTTATAAAAAGCCAATAAAAGATGGAAATGCTTTTTCATACTACTAACAAAATGTTTTTTTAAATAAATACAGATGATACTCTTAGAATCAAAGCTTAATTCTTTACAGACTTTGTACACAAGCTGAAGCTGCATCAAAAGTCAAATTGTTCAATAAGGCTTTAAGTCTAAAGCAATAAACTGTAGAAACAAGATTGATGATATTTTGGGCTAAAATGGAGACCGTCAGTCTTGAACAATGCATGCACTGTCTCAGGAGCTGCAGATAGGAGAGTTACTAGTGATTTAAATGCTCGAAAAAAAAATTAAAATTTCCACAACCTTTGAAAAGCCCATAAACAAAAGGAGGTCCACATTGTATCCATCTAAAGAGGAGCTGAAGAGCCACATAACCACTTCACATTATATACAAGGACACCACTGAAACCCATATGACCTCTCAAAGTCCCTATAGTCGTCCTGAGAATTAAATCCACCAGTGCATAGACGGTGATTTGGTATTTACTAAGTAAACATGCTAGTCCATCTTAGCTCTTGTGAATCACTTACTACAACTATTCAAGGTTTTGTATTTATTTGCCAAAAATACACTTGGTGCTGGCTTACACAGGAAACTGTGCTGAGAACGGAAGTACCCTGGTTGCAGGGAATAAGCCATGAGGGCACCTAGTGGGCACTGCAGGTGATACTCAACTGTCAGTTCATCTCCACGTATCTATACATGGTAAGTAAAGAAAATCAGTAACATACATTATTTTACAACATATGAATTTCCAGTTGAGAATATGGAGTCTAGGTTATTATGTATATAAATACCATATATGTATATATATAGACTCCATATTCCATTCCATATATATATACATATATATATGATTCAAATATTAACTACTCCTACATCTTTTGGTCTATAGCAGGAGTTCACATTTTTCTTTTGGTTTTTGTTTCTTCACAGTTCTAACCTCCCTAGCTTATGTAGCTTCTCTTGCCACTGGGCCTCATGAAGCTCAGGCTACCCGTGAACACAACCATTCCAATACTAAGATCATAGTCATGTCTTATCTAAACTAGCCAGGGCCATGTGCCATTATTTCAGAACCTCTGCGTCCTGAGCCAAAGACTCCTGAATATACCAACCTCACAATAAGTAGAGCGCTGTAACAGCTGCAGCAAATAACCCTTAAATGTTTGAGCTTCTGTTTCCCTTTCTTACATCTCACAGGCTTAGTTGGTAAATGTGGTGGTAGTTTTAACTGTGTATAAAATGGGAACATCTTAGAAGTTTAATACAAACCAAACTCAGCTACATAATCAAGATTCAGACTAGGGTACTAAACATGATTACATCTCTAAGTCAAATTTGGGATCTCATTGTTGCTGTAAAAATAATATAAATACTGTCTTTTACCCTGCACTTGGTCTGGTACCACAGTGCTCCAAGATATCCAGTAGATAGCTTCATCTCAGTCAGCAAAGCCTGTCACCTGCTTTGCTCTATCTCATATCACACTGCCGATGGCTTCTCTCTGAGCCTCGCAGCCATCTCTTTACCCATTTAGTTCCCAAGGCAGGCTGCCACCATAAACATGTCTCTAGCCACCACATACTCTCTTGAACTTAAATCACATGAAAGAACACACAACACAATAACTCCTGATCCAATATATAAGATATAATTTGCTCATCTAGACACACAAAGCCCTGTATACATCCATCCCTTAAGAATATTCATAACAACCTGTAAAGGTGCAGAAAGGAATCTTAACATCTGCCTCCATGTTCTCCCGGCTGCTTCTCTCTCTTCCAGTTCCAGTCTCCTCCTCTTCCCTCAAACATTTTCCTGCCCATCCTTCCTTCTCGTCCAAAGACAGGCCTCGTTCTATCTTGTACCTGCCTTCACCTCTATGACATCATCCTAATCTCATCTCTCATGTATCATCTCCTCCTCCTCCTCCTTCTTCTTCTCTCTCTCTCTCTCTCTCTCTCTCTCTCTCTCTCTCTCTCTCTCTCTCTGTTTTTACTTTCAGATGGAACCCCGTTTCTGAATTTCTAAGTTTAAAAGAGAACTCGCACATTTCATATTTTGCTGTGTCATCTGCAATGATCAAGCAGGCAGCACCTCACTTCTTCATTTCCTATAATAATTCTTTCATAAATATGTAATGATACATGTACCTATTTCCTAGTGCTATTCAGTTCGATGGTGTTTTATAGAAGTATAAAATTATCCTTAAGCCTTTTAGTTATCGAGTCTTTTGTATATTTTCATGAATTTTCTAGAAACAAATAGAGTTCTATATGTTGATTTTGGGGGGGGGAACATTTCTTTTGTAATTCTCAGTCTGTCAGTCATGAGTTACAGAGTGCCCACCATTGAAGAGATCTTTTCTTGTTTATTTCAGCAATTTCGGTCTTCAAAAAGTGAACTTGAAAATCTTTCATGACTTTTATTATTTGAATTCTTTCCTAAAGGTTTGTATTATTGAAACCAGTACAAAACTATATATTTTGCTACTTGTTAATATAAGCAAATCACTCTGTATTAAAACCATGATAAGACTATATGGCATCAAAATGATTTTCAATAAAAAACACCTCCACTTAGGAATTTTAAATATTTGACTATTAATTGGTCTTAATATTCAGTGAATGAAATTATACTACTAAAGTTAATTAAACATTCATTTCTTCGCTTTTGTTTTCTAAATTTTCTTCTCTTACACATGCTATCATTTTTTCTTAATCATCTATGAGCTAACCCTCTGACACCTATCTATGCCCTTTTATGATTTCACTTCATCTAATTTCACTACTGAGGTTTTGTTTTCACATTGTTTGATTACTGATTTGTTGAAGTTTTCACTTCATTCTTAGTGGTAGTTCTTTGTTTCTGGTTACATTTTTATCTCTTTTTCCTCTGTTTATCTCCCCATGAGATACTCAACCTTCATTTTTACAATTCAATCTTGATTTGGTTATGGTAAATTTTAATATACTGTTATATATATTTTTCATAGAATTTTTGCTATGGATTAGCATATATTGTCAAACATATTTATATAGAGATATAAAAGGATATAGAATATTCATAACATACATTGAAATATGCATATATAAATGTTTGTGCATATACATACACACACATATATATATATACACACACACAATTTGATAATGTACAGATTTTAATATTACTATTTAACTATAGTATTGAAAATGTTTCCAAGTAGAACTCCTTAAACTTCTCATTTATTAATTTAAATCAATTTCATTTCATTTAAAATACTGAGCAATAATCTAGTTCTATGTAGTTTTCATTCTTTCTTCTTCGTCTTTCTTCTTCCCCTTGTGAGCCCCGGGCATTCTCCTCATAGTACATGCTCTCTGCTTCCAAAGCCTCTTTGCAACTCTTCTTTATGGTTAGATGTGAGAGTAATGAATCCCTCTGTTTTGCCTGAACTGTGAGAACTCATACACTGCTCTTTCCTGCAGGATAAACTAACCGCATGTAGAATCTCATGTTTCACATTCTTTTTCAAGGCCACTTCATTCTGGATTCCCTGTTTTCAGATGATAAATTGTCTCAGAGGGGAGCAGGTGTTTTCTGATGGCTAATATATTTCTTCAGTTTGGCTCATTTTGGTGTTTTGTTTATCTTGTTGAGAAATGTAATTTCCACATGTCAGTTGGCTTTGTAGTTATTCAATTTTAGCTCATTGAATACCTGGTTCATGATGTTCTCCAAATTCAGGGAGATTTCATACATTATTTCTTTGAAAACTTTTCTATCCTTACTCTTTATCTCCTTATGAAATGATTCCATTGTCCCTACAACCCTGATCACCACTGTACATTACCCAGTTTACCTCTTGTCTCATTCTGACTCATTCTATTAACACTTTTTTCATTTTTTAACTGAAAATAGATTCTTTCCTCATCCAGTATATTTTGATTATAGTTTTTCCTCCCTCTACTCTCCACAGTTTTTCCATAGCTCCACTCCCCTCTTGATCCACTCCCTTTCCATCTCTCATTAGTAAAGAGTGGTCTTCTAGGAGGCAACAATCAAGCATGACAAAATAGAATATAATAAGATGAAGCAAAAACTGTTAAAGTTTAATTTCTCATGTTTTCTTGTGTGTAGTTATCCTCCTTGGGTTAGAGTTTTCCTTCTAGTATCCTCTGTATGGTTAGTTTATTAGAAAGTTGTTGTTTAAATTTGATTTTATCATGGAATATTTAGTTTCTCCATCTATGGTGATTGAGTTTTGCTCGGTATGGTAACCTGCGCTGGCATTTGCATTCTCTTAGCATCTGGATGACATCTGTCCAGGATCTTCTGGCCTTTACAGTCTCTTGAGAATTCTGGTGTAATTCTGATTGGTCGGCCTTTATATACTACTTGGCCTTTTTCCCTTACAGTTTTCATTATCTTTCTTTGTTCTGTGGATTTTAGTGTTTTGATTATTATGTGAGGAGAGAATTTTGTTCTTTCACTCAATCTATTGGATGTTCTGTAGACTTCTTGCACATTTATAACCATGTCTTTCTTTAGGTTAGGGAAGTTTTTTCTATGATTTTTGTTGAAGATGTTTTCTGGCACATTCTGGCACCTCTTCTATTTCTATTATTCTTAGGTTTGATTTACTCATTTTGTCCTGATTTTCTTGCACATAGGTTTTAATTTTGTCCTAAATTTCCTAGACTATAGATTAATGTTGATAGCTTAGAAGGAAAGCCCCTTCTTATTTACTTACTCACTGACTCCATGTAACTGGGTATAGCCATTACAGGATTTTCTATTATGAATATTATATAAACACAAATAATAAGTATAAAATTGATAAAAATTAAATACTTATCAGATATGAATTTATATCATCTTTTTTCACTTATATATTCTAAACATTTTCTGTCATATTATATATTCATCAAAAGCATGATGTCAATGTTCACACAGTATTCTCTTGTTTGGTTATTCAGTTGATTGTCAGTCACTGTAAACATGATGAGAGAAATACTCCCTTCTATATCTGGATAAATTCCATTATTATAAATAATGTTAACATTAACAACACTTGAGGACATACCTTGAATAAAGGCCATAACACTGCTATGGGATACATTTACAGTCAATTATTAAATCAAATTTTAATATTTTTTGATTAAAAACAAACAGTAATTAACTGCTCTAATTTGTTTCTTATAAAGATAACCTCTATTTTCATACTAATAAAATGAATGAAACTATCAAAATCCATTCTAATCTGAGGACAACTTTGATCCAGTAAAGCAAACTGACTCTTTTGGCCACTTGATGGTGAATGAGATTTCATTGCTTATTTTCTTTTAAGCTGCTAATGTGGCTGAGGAATATGCTTTTGCTTTTACCTCTTCATATTTGTTTTTTTCTCCCCTCTATGCTTACTTTAGACAATTTCTCATTGTATGTGTGTAATTTCACTTCCATACAGAGTCCTAAATTACCACCTATTGAATGTTTTATGCTGCTGGATTTCTACTCGAAACCAATGCAATTAATGTCTTCAAAAGTGATACACACATTTTCAGACGTTAGTTAATCATGTTAATTATGTGTATTTCTTTTGAATTATCTGTTCTCCTTTGAAATCAGCATGGAAATTTAGTGTCTGAAACTTTCAATAGAGCTGATTGGTTGTCTGGCAAACTTCCACTATAATGGAGTTCAATAAAGGCATTTCATTATGTTAAGCTAAACATGGTTAGTAAGAAATACATTGAATGTGGGCATTTAGACTTTTGGAGTAAATGAAACTTGATTAGATTTAATCAGTTTCATTTTCTCTTTGTGAAAAGGAACCATTAACAGAGCATCCCACTGCGTATAAATGGAATTCAGCATATTTCACCTTGTTCAGTGGCAAGAAAATCTTCTAGAGAAAAAGCTCTCTGCTTCTCTTCACCACCAGACCGTTCAAACTCAATGTGGCTGTACCAACCTTACCTTAAGCAGCTTCTCCACTATTTGTACTTAAACAAGCTAAACAAGTCGGGCAAAGGAGATCCTCCCCTGAATTGACATAAGTTTTTAGTCTATGAAAGGTGGCTTTGGTGGATAGAATTCATTTTAAAAATCTGTTTTTATAGTCCAAGCTAATATATTCTGTACTACCAATCTAGTTTGGTTCATATATCTTCTATTTAGTGGAAAACCCATCTCCCATATACAAAAAATTATATTGGGGCCTGAGGGTTTTTAATAAATGGGCTTTATTTTAATAAGAATTATGGTAAAAATTAAATAGAAATATTGCTCAATATTGACTCTACTTGCACAAGCATAAGCCACAAATACTTAGATGAGAAAAAATTTGGAGAGAATTCCTGACTATATATCTTTTACACAGCTTACCTCTGAAACAGTAATGATTGGGACAGACCTTCCTGCTATTGCACCACAGACATGAGATAGTTTTAAGGATCATGAGCAACAGAGCTCATATTTATGAAGAAACTCCATCAGTAAACAGCCATTTTCATCAAAGTTTATCAAAAGTTACATTTAAATTGAGAAATTAGTTGAGTGAAACTTGATTGACAGTTAATTTTATCCTCCATTGGAAAAGTCAGACTGCCTCTCAAACTAATTTAAGCCAAGGAGAAGAAATAAAATGAAAATGTTAAATATTAACCCTTTTAGGTCCCATCATCATCTAGACTCTGTGAAAATTGTTTCCTCCATTGTTATTATAAACTGTAGCTTTAATTTAGCTAGGTGAGTTATTAATCACTCAATGCAGGCAGAGTCCATAGACATGTTACAAAGTTAGATGCAAAATTTTAACTGCACGTGCCCATACCCATGGGACATGGCTATTCTGGACAAATTGCTTATCTACTGTGAATAGAAGGCTACTAGGCGTATCCCTAGATCATCTACCATCTCCAAAACTATGAGATTCAGACTCTGGAAGAGACTCTCAAAAAGGTTGTCTAAAATGAGAGGAATAGGGATGGACAAATTTACCTGTTTCTAGAAATAAAACGGTTTTGCAATGCTTAAACATGTGATTTGGGATAATCATTCTTACAAGTTACAGGACACCAGAGGCAGCCGTCCAGAAAGAATAGCTGGTAAATCCATGGGACTGATGAGGAAATGAACATGATTCTAGTGAAACTTTCATACTTATTTACCTTTCATCAAAAGTCATAGCATGAGCTGCCAGCCCACCCCTTCAAATCTTCTAACATGTGACTTTAATAATAAAATGACTACAGAGCTGGGCATTAAATGTTCCACTTTATCCTAATATGGTTGATTTTTTTTCTATGAATTTTGATACCCTCTAATGTTTTTATTTAATATTCACGTGAATAATTCTATGTGATTATAATCGAAGTAGGTATTCTTATTCAGTACTGATTATATGTTTATGCACCTTTTAATTTGAAAAGGGATGAAAATATTGAATGACCTTTTGACTGTACATCACACAGTGCTCCTCACAATAAGTGTTAGCTATATACATAAACAACAGGAAATTTAATTTCTATATTATCTTATAAACAACATTTACTAAAGCTAAAAATGTGCTTTAGTTTGTTTTTTATTGCTATGATAAACATGATGTAGAAAAGCAATATGGGAAAATGGATTTAATTCATCTTACAATTTCACGTACCTCATAGTCACTGAAGGAACTGTGGATAGGAACTCAAGACAGAAATCTGTTGGCAGGAACTAAAGCACAAACATGGAGGAAATGGTTCCTACAAAATGATGACAAAAACAATGTGCCTTGATCACACTTTAAAGTTATATTTTAAAGTGATATTAAGGTTACCTTCTTTCTCTGGAAACTTAATATACTTATATCACTAAAGATGATATTTAATATTGACTTTTAAATGTTTAGTTATAAAATACTACAAAGAAGAAAGCATTACATTAGGCAGGAAAACATGTGAGTTTTTAGTATGATCTGTGATTTGTTAAAGAATTCTGGCCAGTTTTCTTGACCTATTTGTACCTCAAATTATAGTTAGAGTAAAATACTGTAAGAGGCTATGAAAAACAAAATTAGTTGGTTTAATTTCTTCGCGAAAATAACATGCAAGTTTTAAAACATTTATTGGTGAAATGTATAACCTGTGGTGTGACAAACATGCAATTTTTAAAAGAAATAACACAGCTAAGGAAAAAATTAATTTACTAATCAATTCTGCCACAGTCAGTAAGCTAGTATTTGGAAATGAGAATTAAATTTGACTTTAAACTTGCTCTGGACTTGCATTAAAAACACAGACCACAAACTAGACTAAGTTTCCTATTTTTTACTTTATTGTTCTCTTTTATACAATCAGGAAAAAATGCTGGCTCATTAAAGAATAAATATTCTCCTCTATCCATGAGCTGTAGGTTAATCTTGGCTTAATGAACCTTGAATAACATAATAATAGACAATAATTTAGAATTATTGCCATTGATTAGAGTTAAAGAATAAATAGATAAATGATAAATAATGATATAAAAATAAAGACATCAATTATAAAGCATAGGGTGTAGGGGACACAAAGAAGATAGTTGAGAGTGAAAGTTGACTGATAGATATAAGACAGATACTTAGATACATAAATACATTGATTTAGATATAGATAGTTAGATACATACATGTGTATAATACAAAGGCACATGTATATAAATATAAAGATAATATATAGATGATAGACATAGATATCATAAATGATAGATATATATTATGTACTTACTGAGATACATAAATACATGGATAGTCAGATATGTAGATAGATAGATAGATAGACAGACAGACAGACAGACAGACAGACAGACAGACAGACAGATAGATAGATAGATAGATAGATAGATAGATAGATAGATATAGATAGGCAGGCTGGCAGAGAGGCAATAAAATAAAGAATAAAATATATTAGATTTTTCCATTTTTCTACTTGGTAAAAGAGAATGAAGACCCTTATAATCATGGGCATGATAACTGGAGAAGCTGAAGCATTAAGAATATGGGTAAATTCACATCCACAAACAGAGCAGGAGATCCAAGAGTGCAGCAATAACTCTGAGGCTAAAGATATGAAGCTCACTGATGAAGGTCCTGGAGTCTGAAGGCTTATGTCCCTGGAGGTCTGAGAAGATGGCATTATGGCTCATAAGAACAAAGGGGAACTCTCATTTACTTGTCTCTTTGGTTTTTGTTTGTTCATTTTCTTCCTTCTGATCATTGTTTCAGTATATGTTGATGTCATGTCCTCATAGATCAGTCTACTAAGTCTCCTTTGGAAGCATCTTCAAAAGACTAGTGAAGTTATGCATTAATCAGAGCTAAAACGTCACACTCTTTGCATCTTTAATCTACTCAAGGGGATAGTTATCACAAGGTTATATAGGCAAGTAGGGATAATTGGCATTTTACTGTACTTGCTACAGGGAAAATCAGCACTAATGTTCATAGACAGAGGGAATGAACTAAAATGCATCACAAGTAGGCACGGACTTTTCATGAGTCTGTAGTCTCTTGAGGAAAAGAATAGGAAGAATGTAGCTCTCCACACCCTGATTAGTAATGGATGAATTGAGTATAAAATAGAGACATGGTGTTTATTATCTAAGAAGGAAGGAAGGAAGGAAGGGGAAAAGAAAGGAAAAGAAAAGAAAAGGAAAGAAAAGAGAAGAGGAGAAAAGAAAAGAAAAGAAAAGAAAAGAAAAGAAGAAAACTGATTTTAAAAAGTTGGTACACAGAGCAATCCAATATCAATACCAGCTACAACAGAAATGTAGGATTTCAGGAACCCTCTCTCCTCCAGTCTACCAGGTGCTAATGGACTAGTGAAGGAACGAAATAATTTAAGTTCCAGAAATATGATCATTAGTGACCAAAATGGACTCAGTTTCCATTGGGTTCATGATTCTCTGCCTCAATCTTCTACATAATCCTGCCTAAATTCCTTGTTCTTCCTCTGTGCTTCCATTGTCCTCTCTAATTCATACTATTAAAAATACGAATTCTGTTGTAATTACCTTGTGTTTTACCCACAAGTTTCTCTAAACTGATGTCTCAGTTGAAAGCATCTTCCTAGTATTCACTGCAATGCCAATTGCTTGCATTCAGCTTTAGATGAACATTGTCATGGCAAATTGAATGTACCATCAAGAAAGTAGTTAAAATTGAGCATTCTAGGATATAGCACAGGAACTCTGATCAAAGTTCTCCATTTTGATAGCAACTTCAGTTTAACTCATTGGAATGTCCATAGAACTATGTGATATATACAATTTAGGACAGCTAAAAATTCATTCTAGAAAATGTATCCCATGAGCATAGAAACAAGATGCATTCTTGGGAGAGTATGTGAATCTTACAAATTATTTATGTGAAAATCCAGAGAGATTTATTAGTATTAGAAATGAAAAACAAATTATATTAACCAAAGTAAATGATTACCTTATCTGTAGCCCCAGTAAAATTACTCATTCATGAAATGAATAAGAAAAAAAGTTCTATCTTGGCTCTGATATTACAGCATACATCAAATTGTTTTGTATTAAATAATGTCTTTTTAATATATCTTTACAGATTTCACTTTAATGAAAAGCCAAAGAGGCACAAATGTGTCACCTGCAAATACAAGACTTATAATAAATGTATTTTTCTAGTATTAATAAAATATTTTAGGATAAGTCTTCCTAGGAAGAAAAAGATGAATTTGTACATATAGAAATGAAATTTAATATAACTGCTACACTAGATTAATACAACAAAATACAGGAAGGTCCATCAATCATAAAATGTCTTCCTGGGTGCTACAGCACATTTCCTTACAGAGTCTTAAATCAACCAAAAATTATTATCCTGTTCTTGGAAGCAGTTGTCACAGTAGTTGTCACTCAAATCAAAGTGTTGGCAGGATAGTGATCGTTTGGGAGGTTACAGGAACATAGTGGCCCTCACTATATTCACGGCAGCAACTGCCAATGGTTAGTAAGCTTAATCTTTTTGCATATCATTATAGTATAACTCTTTGAAGCATTCTAAGTAATTTCATGAACCCTTCTTCTCCTACATTGAGATCGGTCTTCTCCCTAAACTAAGAGTAGACATATATAATTGTTTCCAAACAATATACTCAGAAATTCTAAAATAAGGAAATAGTGATATCACTCCCTCAAAGGACTGACCTAATAATTACATGTAATAACCATTCAGTTGCCCTATATCTGATATGTTACTATGTCTAATAATATTCTTCATCTATAACAACCAATAAAAACCTACTTTATATAATTAAATTAATCACCTTAATATTAGTTGAAGCTTGACCAAAGCATAGGTCAAATAACCTACCACTAAAATCAAGATATACACATATGTGCACAAACCACAATTAATGAAAATAGGCCATGATTCAGAAAGAGAATCAGGAGAGGTGCATGGGAGAGATGAATGGAAAGGAAGAAATTGTGTAATTATATTATAATCTCAAAAAATATTTAATAAAAAATAAACATCAAGCTCCTTAGTGATCAAAAAAGCCATCATGCCCTGAGTTCTGTCAACATTCTCTGATCCTATGGATTCATCAGTTATAAAATATGATGTGAGCGCTAATGTAAAACTTAAGTCTGGTTTCTTTCATTTACGACATGTACATTCATTCATACTTTTGTACTGGTCAGTGGTTTTATTTCTTTATTCCTTTTTACTTCTGAGGATATTTTTTTCTTGGTTGTACCATAGTTTGTTTATCCATTTATCAATCAAAGGACATTTAGCTTATTTCCACATTTTTCAATAATTTTTGGAGATCTGAATTAAAACTACTCTAAGCATATGGAAACAGATTCTGTTTGATAAGGACAAATGCCTCTGACCAAATGGGAGGGCTGTTTTGCAAGGAATGTAAAGTGTTGACTGCCTCTCAGATGAATATCTGTACTTCCTCCATCTCCGCAGCAAATACAGCCAGTATGGTTTAAATTTCTCTACCACTCTGGCATATGTTTAATGGCATTAATTTGTTTCACCTTAATGAGTACTAGTATTGATTCTATTCTTCTGCCTTGTACTCTGCTTGGTTATGATTTTAATTAGATATCTGTGTAACAGTTTGGGGACTTATATTTGTAAATTGTTTGAGAATCACTGAAATTCGTAATTTGGGTTTTTTTTTACATATTTTGAATTTCTCTGAGATCAAATATGTGTTGTTTACTCCTTTTTATGTGGCATCTGCTCACTCCTTTGAGAACATTTTTATTTTGAAAAACATAAATTCATATGTACTTAAATGAATAATATCTGCTATCATTATACAAAGGTGTTTGACTTGTGCAAAGTCACTAAATGTTTCTTCTCTGTTCTGCTCAAGAGTTTTAAGTTGATAAGATATTTGAATTAAAAGCTTTCAGGAATTTTATTACAGGCTATTCCTTGCCTTTAACATAACATTTCAGCAGTGACAAAAATTATTAGACTTTAAAGATATAGCTGTATTTAAGGTTTTTATTTTATTTCCTTAACTAATTTTATGCATACTTCAAAATCATTATTCATAAGGAATTATCTCCATGATGTACAAAAAATTGTTTTCTATCATATTTGCAATGATACTTTTGTACATTTAAGATATTTTAAATTTTCATAAAAGTTCTGAATTTTTCAGACATTTTGCTATGATTTACTGAAGAAAGCATTGAATGTACCATCCTTTCTGAAAATTTGGTTTCTAACATTTATTCTGTTTCTTGAGTGTATAAATTATTTCACTAATTCCAGTTCTTGTCTTTTTCACTTGCTTTTTTCTTTCTTTCTTCCTTTTCTTTTGATTTTTTGATTGGACATTTTCTTATCTACATTTCAAATATTATCCCCCTTCCCGGTTTCCCTTCTATAAACCCCCTAACCTATCCCCATCCCCCTTCTTCTTGAGGGTGCTCCCCAACCCACCCACTACCTCCTGACTCCCTGCCCTGGCATTCCCCTACACAGGGGCATCGAACTTTCACAGGACCAAGGGCCTTTCCTTCCATGGATGCTCGACAAGGACATCCTTTGCTACATATGCGGATGGAGACATGGGTCGCTCCACGTGTACTCTTTGGTTGGTGGTTTAGTCACTGGGAGCTGTGGGGTGTCTGGTTGGTTGATATTGTTCTTCTTCCTATGGGGTTGCAAACCCCTTCAGCTCTTTCAGTCCTTTCTTTACCTTCTCCACTATGGATCCCATTCAGTCCAGTGGTTGGCTTCAAGCACCTGCCTCTCAGGTAACAGCTTTATCAGAATCTTGTGAGTATGTACCTCTTGGCATCCCCAATAGTGATTGGGTTTGGAGACTATATGTGGGATGGGTCTTTCCTTCAGTCTCTGCTCCACACTTTGTCTCCAAATTTTCCCCTTCTATTCTCCCTTCTAAGAAGTTCTGAAGTATCCACACTTTGGCCTTTCTTCTTCTTGAGCTTCACGTGGTCTGTAAATTGTATCTTGGGTATCCTGAGCTTTGGAGTGTTCTTTTGTGATTGGGTTACATCGTTCAGGATGATATTTTCTAGTTCCACCCATTTGGCTATGAATTTCATAAAGTTATTGTTTTTAATAGCTGAGTAGTACTCCCTTATGTAAATGTACTACATTTTCTGTATCCATTCCTCTGTTAAGGGACATCTGGGTTCTTTGTGGCTTCTTGCTATCACAAATAAGTCTGCTATGAACATAGTGGAGCATTTGTCCTTGATATGTGTTGGAGCATCTTTTGGGATTTTTCATATACTTGAGGCTTTTATGCATGAATATAATGAATCCAGATCATATACGTTCCTTGTTCTCCAAAGCTATCCCTTCTTAAACGTGCACAAATCTCTCCCCACATTGCTGCTCCTCATCCTTTTTCCCACCCCTGCCTGCTGCCTTCCTTCCTCCTCCTCCTGCCTCATCTTCTGAGTCTGCCCAATCATGATATGAAGCATGGTGAACCCACCAGTGGCTACATCACCAGAACAAAACAAAACAAAGAGAGAAACAAACAAACAAAAACAAAAAGTTTAAAAAATAAAGCAAAGGGTTGGGGGTTTAGCTCAGTGGTAGAGCGCTTGCCTAGCAAGCGCAAGGCCCTGGATTCGGTCCCCAGTTCCGAAAAAAAGAACCAAAAAAAAAAAAAAAGAAAAAAGAAAAAAAAAAGAAAAGGAAGAAAAAATAAAGCAAAACTGATTCTCCTCACTAGTCCTCCTGGCTACTAGCAACTCTTCTATTAAAGAAGGGCTTGGGATTTTGTGGCTTGTCTGCTTTTTAATTTGAAATTTCTAGCATACAGAACTCAATTCAATACAGAATGTTTATAAAATACCATTAATGCCAAACTTCCAAAACTGCCAGTTAATTAATTACCTTTAATTACTATTTATTGCATTAAATCTTGAGAATTTGCTAAGCAGTCATGACTTCTACTAGATGATTAGCTTTAAAGGCTTCAACATTTCCTGAGTATCCATGCCAGCCCCACAGGTACTTTTATTTTTTTTTCCAAACTTTTATTTTCCCTATTTTTATCATTTTGCTAAACTGTACAGTATGCAGTTGGACAGGAAGAAAGGATGAAATTCCTCGTTTTCATTATTGAGTTTAGGGAGAAAAATACCGAGGCTTTTATTAGTAATGTAGTGTCTGATTTAGAAACTTAATGAATGATTTATCAGATAGAGAGTCACTTTATATTTCCAGTTTAGGAAGGTCATTACAATTAATGGAACATTAATTTTGACAGTGTTCTTTTCTTTTAAGTACTGAGATATTAGATGTTATTCCTTACTACTTTATTGTAAGGTATATGGATGATTTCCAAATAGTGAGCAAACCAGCCAAGGTTTTTAAGTGAGCAAGATTTTTATGCATTATCCATTTCATATTTATTTCAACCTGTTATAGACATGTAGACTCCTCATACCTGCAGACTTAAAGTTTTGTTTTCAGTGAGAAATGGTGATTTGTCCTCATATGATCTCCTTCTGGGTTTTGTACCAAAGAAATATTAACTTCAGAATAGTATATAGTTAGTTGTAAAGTACTCTCTCAATCTCTATTTTCAAGAATAATGAGCTTTTAAATTTGTTTTATTGTTGTTAGCAAAAATAAAAACATTATATAGAGTATAAAACCTTAGGTGCATTGGTTATTACATAAGGAACGTCATTTTGACCTCTAATTTTCTAAGGGAAATTTTCGATTGCTTCATGTAATGTATTTAATTTACTAGATGCTATTGGTTACTTTTTAAAGTATTTACTTCACTGATCTTAAGTGACTTCATACATGAACTCTCACACTTCAACCCACTTTTAATTAAGTTCTATTATTATGTATAACTGTCTATTAGTCGTTTTCATTGATCCCTTTCTTCCTTAAATCAATTGAATGTCTATGAGCGGCATCATTGTTATGATATGAATCAATCTTTAATTACTTTTATTTAAACATATTATCGGGTGAATATCTTTCTCTTATGACCCTTCATGAAACAGTTAATGAGCATGTAGAACATTTTCAGTTGATATGTCCGTAGGTTATCTGTGAGCAAATGTTTGTGTCATATAATTTTTCATTTCTCTTTGATAGATGAGTGGATCTTAGACTGTGTCTTCTAAACAGGTCCTTCAAACTCTATGAAAAAGTGTCTAAATAAAACTCCACTTCTCTCATAAATACAGAGCAATGTCTCTTTTCTGCTTGAATGGACTGTAGTAGTGTGCATCTTCCAAGAAAATTTTTAATTTCATCCATGGTATCAAACTTCTTGTCATAGTCATTTATTTGTTCTTTGATTTTTGGATAGATAACAAAATTAACTTAACATCTGATGTAATAGTTTGTGTCTTCAAATTTTATTGCTCGTATAAATCTGCATACCTACTTATCAAATGTATTAATTTTCTTATTGATATTTTCTACTGCTTTTCTCTTTTCCATTTCATTGGTCTCAATTTTCTCTTTCTGCTATGTGCTATTTTGCTAAATGTTTGGTATTAATGTGTTCTTCTTTTAGTTGTTTTGGAATGAGACTGGAGTCATAGATTTCCGACTCATTCTGTTTTTCCTCAACATATTTAAAAGTTATAAATGTGTACCTAGGCCAGTCTTAGTGCTTATATATTTATTCTGCTCTAAATATTTCCCAATTGATGTTTTTAATATTTTCAGATCCTTGAACCAAATGTTTGAGTCTTTGGTTATGATACAGTTACATGCAGAGAAACACTTTGTAACTTACAAAACTGTAGGTCAAATATCCATTTTATTACTACTAATCTACTAAAGTAGATAGGTGAGCTGCAGTGCACTGTACCATACTGGGCACCTTGGCTCACTGTCCCTACTTGTCCTTGCCAGATCACATTGTGCTGCCTGCACTAGACAAGAGTTTCTCCTAAGTGTCTATTATTTTCCCACAATTTAAAATGTCACAGCCAGAATACAGCAAATACAGAGGCAAAAGCCAGCAGCAAGCCACTGAACTGAGAATAGGTCCCCTGTTGAAGGAATCAGAGAAAGAACTGGAAGAGCTTGAAGGGGCTCGAGACCCCAAAAGTACAACAATGCCAAGCAACCAGAGCTTCCAGGGACTAAGCCACTACCTAAAGACTATACATGGACTGACCCTGGACTCTGACCCCATATGTAGCAATGAATATCCTAGTAAGAGCACCAGTGGAAGGGGAAGCCCTGGGTCCTGCTAAGACTGAACCCCCAGTGAACTAATCTATGGGGGGAGGACGGCAATGGGGGGAGGGTTGGGAGGGGAACACCCATAAGGAAGGGGAGGGGGGAGGGGGATGTTTGCCCGGAAACCGGGAAAGGGAATAACATTCGAAATGTATATAAGAAATACTCAAGTTAATAAAAAAAAAATAAAATGTCAAGTTCATGGCAAACCATCAAGAGGCTACCTAAATTTTAGCTTCTTAATCTTTTCATGGTTAAACTGAATGTGAAAGTCTTAAAACATGCTTCCTTCAGTACTCCAATAAACTACTAATTTGAAATCAAACACATAATGAATCCCCGGTGTTTCTGGATGTGCTCACGCTGGCTGTATTGCCAGAGCTCATACATCCTTAGCTTTGAACACACCATCATGTCTTATTTGTACTGACAGAACAAACAATGCCAACCAGCACAGTCTAAAATCCCTCACCTCAGATGAGAGAATCCTATGTTATGGATTGAGGTAATTTTACAGCACATACCAAGTTTTGTCCTATGGTTTAATTGTTGAAAACATTATTTTAACATTTTTCTACTGTTCCTATTTAGCCTGTAGGAATTGTTAGTTTATTCTCTCAATGGATCATTCAAGAATGACCTCACTATGTACATTATGCATCTCTGCTTATGTGACGATGAACATGTGTTTTGTACACACACGCTCATGAATGCAGAGAGTAGACGTCAGTCTGAGATGTCTCTCTCACTCCTCCATGTACTTGGTGAAACTGGATCTCACGAATCTGGAGCTCACTAAGGGGCTCTGTTGGCTACAAGCAAGCCCTAAGGATCCTCCAGTCTTTGCTCAGGTTCCCCATGGAGTTGTGAACACGGGTCTTTTAGAATTTTAGAATCCATAGAGAGTAAACACAACTCTTTTGGAATTTTTCTAAAATTGATTGGAAATCACAAGAATTATTTAGAGAGCTGACATAGCTCTTTTATGTTTACTAGCAGCTATCCAGATAGAAAGCTGTCTGAAGAGCTAACACAGCATATTTAGTGGAAGGTTTGAAAATCTTTTAAGAAAGACCTCAGACAAAGTATGCAAAAACAAAGAGCATTTATTCTGCAGAAATAGCCAGCATGAGGGTATCAACCATTCTTTGAAATGGCGACCCCAGACAAAGGTACACAGGCCTTCTTATTGGGAAATGAGGAACTAGCTAGAAAGATTAGATCTAAAATATCATTGATAGGTGCTAGGGGAACACAGGTAGTCAATGGTCTGCATTCCTGTTATGAACATTCAACCATGTGATGGAATAGGGGCTGCCGAGTGCATATGGCTCATTCTGAGATAAAATATTTCCCCATTTTTGTGATTATCCCCAGGCTGTTCTTTGGGAGTGGGTTTTATGGTCTTGATCTGAATTTTATGGTCTGTTCCTAGAGCTGGTGTCTTATGACTTAGTTCCTCAGACTTATGGTCTATTCCTGAAGCTAGTGTTTAATGGCCTTTTTTGAAATCAGACATGGTCTTTAAAATGGAGACAAATGGGGTTCTTAAATGGGGACAAAGGGGGTTTATGCGGCCCTTTCATTAGAATGTTTTCTAGTAGCTATGCAGGAGAGAAAATTGTCTGAAGAGAGAACACAGCTCTTAGAATGTTTTTTTTTTTTTTTTGCAGCTATCCAGAGGGAACGACTAAAAAATGTACACAGATCTTTTAGACCTTTTTGCTGGCTTTCTGATTTTGATCAAAAACCCCATGAATGACTCCTAGAATTTTTGTAGCATGATTTCTGACTTGGTCAGAAAATATACGACATTTTTTTTTCTAGCAGACTTTCTGACTTTGATTGGAAAACCCATGAGTTATCCAGAGAGCATTTAGAGTTTTGTTTTCTAGCATGAAAGACCTATTTTGAGTCGAGAACTGTCTCAAGCAGACTACAGAGCCAAGAATGATCTACAGAGAGCTGTCTAGGGAGCCACCTGGAGCAGAACTCAGGCCTTCAGCTTGGACGCATGATTAGACTTCAAGGCATTCTCTTCATTGCTCCCAGACACCCTTTCTGTCAGAACCCTTCTCTAAGCCTGGTCCTTGGCAAATGTTGACTGGCTTGTACAGGTCAGTTTGTTCATAGACAACTTCCTTTATAAATTCAGTAGTGAAGAAGTTCAGTTACATCCAGAAAACACTATTTTTCCTAGTCTTATCAGAAAAAGGCTCTTAGAATCTTTCATTCTCTACTTCCTCTCTGGCCCCTGAGCCTTCAAGGTATTGGATGTACTATATATAGATGTGCTGGTTCAATATAGATTTAAGCATGAATTTAACAGAAAGAGAAGCATCCAGAAAAAGATAAAACACACTATAGCCATGGGGATGGATATCCAAAGAAGGGATATTCTTTATTGTATTTAACATGGTCAGTTCCAATCCAACCAGAGCTCCCAGGGACTAAACCACCACCCAAAGAGTACACATGGGCAGACCCATGGCTCCAGCTGCATATGTAGCAGAGGATGGCCTTGTTGGGCATCAGTGGGAGGAGAAGTCCTTGATCCTACCAAGGTTCAATGCTCCAATATAGGGCAATGTCAGGGGAGGGAGGTGGGAAGGGGTGGGTGGGTAGATGGGGGAACACCCTCATAGGAGCAGGGAGAGGCAGGGTGGGATACAGAGGTTATGGATGGGAAACCTGGAAAGAGGATAACAAGCAATAAAAAATAAAATGATCGTAGATGTTATTTTGGTGGTTTCTCATGTTATTCTCTTCCAACACTTGCTAGTGATTTTAAATGAGATACAACATATCTCATTTAAAAAATATATATGTAACAGGATTATAGCTGATGAAGTAAAGGTCCCATTTTATGAGGATGAATGAAATGATAAAAAGTTCATTGTTAACATTAACAATTAACAGTTACAAGTCTTGTTTGTGAAATGCCTCATTCATTTCTTAAACAAGGTTTAAGATGATACTCAAGGTTGTATATGCTTAGGCTGTTAACATGGTGTTGGTGTATCAATATTTTAATATTATCATTTGACAATCTCACTAAATGTACTGGTTAGTTTTATGTCCTTAGCACAAGCTAGAGTTATCAGAGAGGATGCTTCCTTAATTGAAAAATACCTTGATAAGATTGGGATGTAGGCAAATATGTGAGCATTTTCTTAGTGATTGATATGTGTGGACCTACCGCTAGCTGCTAATCATGGAGTCTATAAAAGAAGCAGGCTTAGCAAATCATGAGAACAAGACAGTAAGTGGCACCATTCTATGGCTGCTACATCAGTTTCTGCCTCCAGATCTCAGCAACAGTTTAGTTCCTGCCTTGGCTTCCTTCTGCATGAACAATGATGTGGAAGGATAGTCAAATAATTCCCTTCCTCCCCTAGTTATTTTTTGCCATAGTGAGTCATTGTGACATAAGTACCACCAGACAAGATACGAAATACAATATTTCTGTGTAGCAAAACTTCACAGAAATTGTGCTAGAATTCTGGACTTTCGGTTGTGAAGAGTCTACATATTTTCCCCTCCTGTTGCCCACATTATTTCCCTTGTCTTTCATCCTGAGTCAGTCTATGACTGACTCATTGAAAACAGGTTGAGTTTTCTCTCTCTCTGACCTTTGAAGTACCTTTGACAAAGGAGTGACTTTAGTCATTCTTGAACCACTGCTTCCTTTTCTGACTTTGCTTGATATAATCCAGAGCCTCTTGGAATATGACATTTTGGCTTTACTGTTTTTATCACATACAGTCAGTAAGTTTCCTTCATAAGGTAGGAATCTGCACTAAAGAATTTTGAGATGTCTTCATTTCATGTGTGAAAAAGTGAGCAGGAATAACACTATCTTAGAATTTAGCAGGCAGCTTTTTGAAGTTTCCTGATATTACATTAAAACACTTCCTTGAGTCTTTAAATCCACTGAGCATTAAAGCTGGCTTTGGAAGTACATAGAGTGGAGCTAGCTAAGGGACATTTGTCCACAAATGAAGTTACCAGCATTTACACTGACCTGAGTGAAATGAAGACAAAAGATCCCTTGGGAAATAACAGTTTGAAAATGCATTAATAAATAATAAAGTACAATATAGAGAAAAAACTGAGAGGTTCTATCAGACGAGAAGTCTTTGTTGACTCTGTAGATGATATTATAGGGATATATAATGAACAAGAAGGACATGATAAATTCTGGTGACCAAGAAAGCAGAAGCCTGCAAACATATTTTTAGAGTTGTTTTTAAATAGGAAAATTGTACTGATAGGAAAGCAGGTTACTGTTTTCGACAGTATCAATGTTCCTAAATACATCCATAAACGGCTTCACCAGAGCCATCGTCTCCCACCCCTGCCCTAGAGATTGAATAAGAAGGATTTGAGCTCTTCATGGTTCCTTCTGAACATTTTTAAATATTAAAAATAACTAGAGGGCTGGGGATTTAGCTCAGTGGTAGAGTGCTTACCTAGGAAGCGCAAGGCCCTGGGTTCGGTCCCCAGCTCCGAAAAAAAGAACCAAAAAAAAAAAATAACTAGAAACATTTTCAAATTCATGTTCATGATTATAAAGGAAAAATAAGAATAATTTTAAATTTTCATGTCTGAGAGTCTCGCACATTTCAAAAAATAATGTAATCAAGCCATTATTTCATCTCCAAGAGAGAAAGCATGGGCTGATCTATTGGTTCTAAGAGAAATAATTAATTGAGATTTTACATGTTGATTTAGAAGACTTGTTATTTTCAGCAGTTTACATTAATAAGTATAAGGAACATATTAGTTTATACCACTGGCTCCCTGGGCTTTGCTAGAGTTGGACTGTTGAAAGAAAATTAGTCTAGTAAAATGTTTAATTAAAAATACCTCTCATCCTGTTTAAATTTATAAAAGTCTCTTCATTAAATTCTTAAATATTTCTTTCACAGCAGGTTCTTTCCTAGGCATTAGAAGTAATTACGTATTAATGGACACACTTTTGAATTCTATTTAAATATACTGAAAACCCACATCAAGTATTCAAGCAGTAGAAACTGTCTCCTTCTGAAAACGGTTTAGTTGAGAAGGTGTCAAAAGGGCATTTTATTAGGAAAATATTGGCTCTTCACTAAGTAGTGCTGGGAAAATCAAATGTCTACATTATAATGAAACTGCAGCCTTTCTTTAATCCGTATGCAAAGCTCAAAGTGAAACACCTAATTCAAAATCCTGAAACTATTCAGCAAGATGCAAAACAAAGCTTATCGCTAGAGTCACCCAATTAACACGGAAATTCTAGAACAATCCCGTCATCACTAATAATAATAATAATAACAACAATAGCAGCCGCTACCACCACCATCACCGTCTTTGGGTTAATAATAAAAGTCCCCAAAACCCACCTACAGGCAACCACCTATTTCCTTCCTTCAGCTGAAATTTTAGTCTATTTGCATAAGTGTACTTGAAAACATTTGAACTATATTTGCACCCTCAGCATCTGTAGTGAATATTTTCACCCAACTGTTGATTATTAGCATTCATTATCTATTGCTTCTTAGCTCTTTGTGACCAAGTTTATCAGCAACTGGTGGGTTTTATCAATTGATAGAATAAACTACTTTTTGCCACCATTGCTAGCCAATGCACCAAGATGCTTGCGTCCTATTGTATCTGTATCTATTCTTATCGCCCTCATTTACTCATTATCTACATTTTTAAAGTTACATTTTGATTCTACTTTTGTTCCATTTTCTTCTAACTTCTCAACATCAAAGTCTGACCCTTACTTTTTTTTCCGTTTTTCTTTGTTTTAAATATAATCATCTGAGGTCATCCATTTCAATAAAAGTACTAATTTAGTCTAGTTTCTTAAGTTTAGAGGTTAAAAACTGCAATTCAGTCTGAAACACTTTCCAATTTGCGGCGATCAAGTCTAAGCTTCCATGGAGGATTTTAAAATGGGCACCTTCACTTTGCATTGTAATGACTTGTAAGTCAGAGTCTGCTGTTGAAAGATTGTTCTACTGCAGTGAGATAAAAACTCCACACCTGTGTTATTTATCTTCCTTTTTCACCTCTTTCCCTCCTATTGCTGTTCCTCCTCCTGTTTAATCTTTATTTTGTGTGTGGGTCTGTGATACTGAAAATTTAACCCAGGCCCCATGAATGGAAAAAAAAAATCCACCACTTACCTACACTACTAGTATTTTTTTGTCTTTGTTTGATTGTTCTTTGGTTGTTTCTTTCTGTGTGTTGCTTGTTTGATTTGAGTCATGGTCTTACTAGTTTGCTTAAGTTTGAGTGAACATGCTTAGCAGCCCAGAAAGCACTTGAACTTGCCATCTTTCTAATTTAACCTCCCATGGGGCTGCTATTAAAGATGTGTACCATCAGACCCAAATGACAGATCCATAGCATTTCCCGTAGCATGATTTTCCTATTCATATTTGCTAGCTACGAAAAATAAAGGTCAGAACTCTACATGAGAAGAAATAGGCATTGGAAGCGAAAGGGTGCCGCAAAGGATAAGAAGAGTGATAGAGTAACTGTATGATGATAAGTGGAAGTTGGCTGTTCTCGTACATTCATAGTAGACCAGGCCGGCCTAGAACGCAGAGATCTGCCTACCTGTGCCTCCTGTGTGCTTTGATTAAAGACACATGTCATGTCACTGGCTTATCTCTCTTTTCTGATTGGCTCTAAATATTTTGTACAGCTCTATCATATTTCTGCACTTACAAATTTCCCATCAATATACCCTCAAACTATAAGCTAAAATAAACCCACCAGTAGAGTACTCTGTCGTCCGAGAAACTAAGACAGGGTGAACATGACAAAAGCATGTTGCATAGTGAGGTATCACAAGAAGCCTATCTGCACAATCAATACACACCAATACTCTTCTCAAGTTGAAAATGGTAACAATGTGTTGAGATGAATGAAGTCTGTAGCATGTGTCCTTTTAATTAGCCAAAAGAAACAAAGAACCAACAAACCATTGCTGAAGTAAACCATTAAAATATGTCAGATGGTTAAATTATACCAGGAACTAAATCATTCTTTCTGATGGGAAAGCTTTAATCCAAACACCCTACCTCATCATTTCTCTAGAGATGAATGAGGACTTGGTGCTTCTATGGGAACCATAAATAATGCTTTTGAAAGTAAAGGACATTAAAAATTCATGTAGCCATCAGCAAATGCATTTGCAATAAGTAACACATCACAAAAAAATGAATAGTCACCTCACAAAGACACAGTATCATAGCATTTAGCTGACAGGGTAACAAATACTATGATTTTAATCTTAAAACTATTTTAAAATTCTTTACCATCAAGTTTATTCTTCTTCAATGTTAAGTTCACTTGCTACAACACTAAAAGTCATATTTCAGAGAGAAGACAGGGACGTTTTCAATCATTTAAATTAAATAGCAATACAAATAGTTTTTTTTTAAATTAAGAAACCTGAAATATTAATAAGCATGCCTTCATGCTTTATTATTAATAAGTGACTTCATGAAAATATTTGAATGGTAGTGAAAGCATAAGTCACTTTATAAAGAAAAAAGAAAGCTGGGGTGCCTTTGTAATAGCATTTTATTAATATATAGTTTTTATTTACCTATGTCGAGCTCCCACATGATGACACTAAGACTACTAGATTTATTCAATCAAGCTTACAGCATAAAACCTGGGCAGTCATTGATCCAGTCTAATCCTCTAGGCTAATAAAGCCACCTCCTAGAGACACTTGCATTTTCCATATTGGCCTCACTCATTGAGCTTCAGGTGTGCTCTCCCATGCTGTTTTCTGGACCCAAGCCTGCTTCTCATGGTGAATACCTCTGATCCTCTCTCTCCCAGCCCTTCCATTGTTGTCTCCACCCCTGCCCTGTTCTCTCTTCTGCCCAGGCATTGCCTGGTCATCTTTTATTAATGAGGCAAAGAACAAGTGGTGAGCATTGTTTGCATAAGTTTGAAACAAGAAATATTTGGAAGAATGCCATGTCCACATTGCGACAATATGTGTGGGCAGAGAAATCAGCATTTGAATTTGAATAACACAAGGATAATCTCTGTAAAATGCACAAAAGCATTATGCCTACAACAGTTCTCTACCAGGAATGGGTTATATGGAACGTTTATTTTGTTAGAAAAGGAATGCCGGGGGGCAGGAGTGGTAATGGGGGGTGGATAGGGAGGGAAACACCCATATAGAAGGGGAGGGCGAGCGGTTAGGGGGCTGATGAACACAAAACCAGGAAAGGGAATAACATTAGAAATGTAAATAAGAAATACCCAATTTAATAAAAATGGGAAAAAAGAAAAAGAAAAAGAATATATATGCCCTATAAATGATTGTCATTATATTAATGTAATTAATAGTTAAACTAAAAATCAAATGTGAGGAAAAATAATTTTACAATTTGATATGTTGTTTACAATTTAATTGATAGTACAAGATTACATGTTTACTTGAGTAGAAATACAGTGTATATTATCACAGCTAACCTAGTTGTATTGCACATTATATGTAGAAAACATGTTCATGAAAATATAATAAGAAAACTTTTATACAACATGTTTTTAAAACGTTTGAAGTATTGAGTATAAAATATTGATACATTTTAATATAATGTATATATCCAAAAGTCTGATATATTATTAATTTTCTTCCTTATAAAGTAGAAAGTCAATAAGTAGCTATGACAGATATCATTTTAAGTCTACATTATTGAGAGATGGTTTGCAACTCTTACACCTACCTCCTTACCTTCCACAAATGATATGCCAACCTATCATGCATTGTCAATAAGTACAAAAGAGAGAGAGAGGAAAAACTTAGAGGCTATCTGTCTTTCTGTTTTTCATTTGGTCTTAGAGAAGCATGAACAAAACACAGTGACAAGACACTTCCTTTTACTAGTTAAGTGTTAAATGATTTTTGTCTTGCCTAATGCTGCTAGTGTTTCTCTGTGTGAGACATTCCCACAGTTGGCTTCAGGTCTCTCCTTAAAGGCAATGAATCAGCTTCGATGAAAATTAAGCATGGAAAATACAGAGTAAACTCTTGCATACCAACTTTGTGTTATAAAGAATATAAACACATGAGAATCCTGACTCGTGTAATATACAAAGAAACAGAATGCTTTGAGTGTGTTGTACATTTGGTTCCTTAGAAAGATACTGCTACAGCATTGTTTGAATTTGCTTTTTATAAACATGATAAACATAAGTGATACTAAGATATTCAGATTTTACTTGAAGCATTCAACATCTGATATAAATCACAGAGGAATAAAATAGTTTATAAGAGACCTTATTAATGGTCATGATTATTACTCAGTACGATTATGTGCTCTTGTGTTAGGGATTGCTAATAAAATAAACTAAATAATCTTGAATAATTATATAATTTCTTTTTTCTTTCTTTTCTTTTATTGGATATTTTCTTTACTTATATTTCAAATGTTATTCCCCTTCCTGGTTTCCCCTCCAGAAACCCCCTATCCCATCCTCCCTGCCCTGCTTCTATGAGGGTGCTCCCCGACCCACCCATTCCCTCCAGCTTCCCTGTCCTGGCATTCCCCTCCACTGGGGTATCAAACCTACACAGGACCAGAGGACTCTTCTCCCACTGATTCCCAACAAGGCCATCCTCTGCTACATATGCGGTTGGAGCCATGGGTCCCTCCATGTGTATCTTTGGTTGGTGGTTTAGTTCCTGGGAGCTCTGGGGGTCTGGTTGATTGATATTGTTGTTCTTCCTATGGGGTTGCAATCCCCTTCAGCTCCTTCAGTCCTTTCTCTAACTCCTCCATTACGGACCCAGTTCTCAGTCCAGTGGTTGGCTGTGAGCATCTGCCTCTGTATTGTCAGGTTCTAAGGAGGTCAGGATTGAATATCCTTAAGCAGAAGTTCACTTTGCATTGCATGGGAATTTTACTTATTTTTATTCCTCCTCATACTATGATTTCAGGAAATCTTACCCAAGTTCTTATTTGTTTTTGTTTTGTTTTGCTCTGTTTTGTTTTCTCCCTTCTTACAATTCAAGACTGATATTTTTTGTGGGTCAGAAGAGTCTGAAGGCTAAATATTTCTAGGTGTTTCTTTAATGTGGTCAAGGACGTGAGAGCCACAGAGGGAATGAATGAAGAAAATTAAAATTTAAAGACTATCACATGAGAAAGTGTAAGACAAATGACAATATAGAAAAGACTTGGTCAAAAGAAGAGGAACCAATTGACCGATTTCTGTAATTGGACAGTGAAAATCTAGATGTTTCTGTCTGTGGGAACAGCAGTCTATAATATGTAGCAAACCTAATAAACTAATGCAGGTCACCCAGGACACACACACACACACACACACACACACACACACACACACACACACACTCGCACAGGCACAGACACACACACACACGCACACACACGCATGCACGCACGCGCACACACACACATGCATGCACACACACGCATGCACGCAAACACACAGACACACACTCACACACACATGCACGCACACGCACGCACGCACAAACACACAGACACACACTCACCCCACACACACACACACACATTTAAAATAATAAAATGTTTCGCAATATATTTTATTTTAAGAAACTTAGATGTTAGTTCAAAAGTTCCTGGGGAGGCAGATGAATATCATCTGACAAATTCCTTTGAGAAGAAATATGAAACTTAAATGTTTTAATTATTAATCTTATCAACTTAAAATTTTCTTAATAAAATTAAATACCAAACCCCAATAAATTCTTTATTCTATTATTTGAATATTTTGTCAGTAAATATATATTCCTTCCAGATAACTCATGGCTTTCAAAGTAAAGAAGCAGTCTCATTAGGTCTAGCTCAGTAAATGAGGTCCCTGTGCTCCCTTAAAGGGGCGTGGGTAAGGGACTCTACATAGGTGCCTGAGGAACTCAAAGGCAGCTGCATCAGGTAAAATAGTGCATTGGCGTGGGTGACCACTCAAGAAGGCCGGATCACTGCACTACTGGCAAATCTGCAGGCCACTCCATTGCAGCATCTCTATTACCCAGCATTCCTTTCCCGCTTACATAACCTTTGGGTCAGGACTGGTGAATCATGGGATTTTTGAGTGTCCTTGTATTTCTTGAGGTATTTAATGTCAGTGAGGTCATTAATGCTCTGAGTGCTAGAACCCTAGCCTTTTCCCCAGGAATAAATTCTTCATATCAGAGGAAACAACTGCACAACACTCTAACCATTCTTCTGCCTTATACAATGTTTTGTTTATTTGTTTGTTTGTTTGTTTGTTCATTCATTTTCACTTTGAGGACTTCGTATATGAAGGCTGTATTAGTATCATTTTCTGCCTCCCTCTCCTTCTTGTAATTCCTCCCATGCTCCCCATCAACTCCTTCTCAAATTTATAGCCTCTTAGTCTTTAATTACTGTTACTACAAATATATGCACACATATTTAAATTTTTAAAAACGACCCGCTGAGTTCATGCAGTGTTGCCCATATGTATATGTGTTTAGGACTGGGAGCATGGGCTTTTACATTTTCTCTGCTTCGTTTTTTCGCGGAGACTTGAAAGGGATATAAAAGATTCATTCTTTTCTTCCCCGTGTAGCTGAGATTGTGGTCACTGTGCCGTGGCAAAAAATCACCTCTCCCCAGCACTTCGTTGAACTGTTAGTTTCAGCAGCAACCGCTGCCCACTCAAGGATAAAGGAGAAGCAGAAAAGGTTCCCTCCATCATAAGCTCTAGTGTAAACACTAATGGAGGGAAGGCAGTTCCACAGGCACATGATATCCTTTTAACAAAACAGTAGCATTAGCTTCTCCACTGGTGGTTCTGACCTTCCCACCTAGGGGCTTTTGCCCTGGCATTCAGTACCAGACGTAGAATCTGGAGCATGCACATTAAATCCAATCGCCAAACAGTTGGTTGTACTCATGATAGCTATCTCACAACTGAATTAACAGGCAAACCATGCTGGTTATGTTTGTAGTGCAGTATGGAGAGTCTGTGACCCAGAAGGATTGGCAGCGGCAGTTCTCTCCCAGAGCCCTGGGTATTCCCTTCTGGTTTTACAAGCACCAGCCAGAGGGAGGTGGCCCTCGTTCTTTGCTCTTTGACTGATTCAGATCGTACAGCCAGAGCATATTGAGTCTTTAATGGGCAGCCCTGTGAGCAACAATACAATAGTCATCCCCTTGTTCTCTCCCCCTCCCCTTTGTTGCTTGTTTTTGTCTGAGGACAGGGTCCCGTGTAGCTGAACCTGAAGTCAGCTTGAAATCAGTGGCTGAGGATGACTGAGAAAAAAAGATCCACACTGTGTAATAACAAACGCAAACAATAGCAAAAGGAAAATAGTTTTCAAAATCCAATTCTATGAAAGACCAGCTTAGAGAAGGGTAAAAAAAAATCTAAGAATCGTCAAGAGAAAGTGGTTTGAACGTGTTCTATCATGAGACATCCCTACATTCTGTTTCCCATAGGCTGGGGCAATCTTCATACTCTTCTAGCATAGCCCCACCCTAAATTCACTAGACAACCCTTTACCTTTCTCATCCGGGCCTCAGAAAGGCATCAGCCTATCACATCTCAGCTCCCGTTGTTCCAAGGCAAGCAAGCACCACGTGCCAGGCAAGAAAGAGGGGAAACTAAGGTCTCCTGCTTATTTTTAATGTGTTGAAATTAGATATAATTTTCTAAAATTATTATGAAAATGGATGACAACACTATGTCTTACAATGATCTTGAACACTTGATCTCTCTGCTTTTATGGCCATAGTCCTGGGATTTCAGAAACAAACTCATCTTTTGCAACAGGTTTTTATTACATATGAGGCCTGAAATTCTCCCTGACCAATAACTTAAAATGAAGTAATACATGCCCGGTACTGAGATCCTCCCCCAACACCATGTGATGCCCTATACGATTCATACTCAGAAGGTATGAAGATCTGAATTAAAATCATCTCTCTCTCTCTCTCTCTCTCTCTCTCTCTCTCTCTCTCTCTCACACACACACATACAGAGACAGACAGACTAGAGAGAGAGACTGAAAGACAGAAGTATACACTCAAAAAATAAAAATTAACACCTGAAATAAAATACTTATTATTGCATCTAAGAGTGTTGAAAATCAAACACATATAAGCAAAGTGGATATGTAAATATATAATATAAATAAACACAAATTAAGTGGAAGAAGAGCATGATAAAAATTAACTTCAACAGAAGTTAAACTGCTAATTCATTACTTTTAAATGAACAAGGGCCAATAAGCAGAATTTAAAATATTAATAAACATAAAATTACTGATCTATGTCTGAGCAATAAATCAGAAAAAAATGATACAATGGAAAAATGGGTCATTCTGCAGACTAAACTTTATTCATTGACAAGGATGTAGAAACACGGGCCTCAGGCAAAGTGACAATATGAACTCCAACAACATTGGTAGTGACAGCTATCTTTCCAGTTGGTATGAGACAAAATTATTTGTGTTCTTTTATATGTATACTTTTAAGTCAATTTTAAGAGATTTATCTCTTTTTATTTTATGCTTATGAATGTCTTGCCACTGTGTAAATGCACCAAGTACGTGTAGGGTAGAGATCAGACAATGGTGAAGGAGCCCTAGAAGCTAGAGTCACAGATCAGTGTTAGCCACGTTTTGGTATTGGGAATCAAATACCATTGCTCTTCAAGAGCAGCGAGTGTTCTTAAGGACCCAGTTCTCCAGCCCAATCCTTAACTGATTTTTAAAATACGAACAGAGATCTAGTGGCTTGGTAGTATGAATTATAGGTAAGGAAGTGATACAAATGGTTACAAGTAACAGAATTCATCACAACTAAGAAGTAAACCTTTACTGGTGAGTAGGTGACTCAGTATAAACTGTTAGATTAGTTGAATGTTGATGGGTATCATCAGGTAAAGAGATCAAAGGACAGAGGTGACCCCTGAATTTGCGCATTCACATTGGTGTATTAGCTCCTGGAAGCCAAAAGGCAGCTGGGGCCTTAACCTACAGGTCAGTGGCTGTGGGTAAGAGGGTCAACTTAACTATCACAGGAGAGTTGCAAATCCAAAGTGGAGTCCTCCAGCATGGCTAGAGGTTGCCTTCTTCTCTCTCTATTATATCTTCCCATATGTCAGATGTTTTAGGGTTCATTTAGCATGTAAGTGAGGAGTGTGTATGTGTGTGTGTGTGTGTGTGTGTGTGTGTGTGTACATGTGTGGGCATACTCACACGCAACATAAACTTTGATTGAGAAGGTATAGGGGGCGGGGGATGGTACCATCAGTCCTTGGCTGCAACTCTCCTCATGACTGCTGGCAGTTGCTTAGCTTGTCCCACTCCCTCTACATATGGATGTGTGTCCCCAGCCTCTTCATGACCTTGGGGGCACACTTTACTTGGATACCCTGAGTAGCTCCTTGGTACTCACAGGTGCAAAGAGCACATCTCTGAATCTTGTCCTACGTGAACTTGGTGTGTTTGGTGATAATCTCTCACTGCCAACTGGCTCACATCCATTTTCATCCTGTGGTCCTTGTCGAGAACTGGAAAGAGAAGGAACGGCAGAGCATGGCTGTTGGTTTCCAGTGATGACTGTGGTTGTTTTTTTTTTTTATTTTATAGATTATTCATATACCTCATGACAATTTTTAAAAAGAATTCTGAATGAATAATCGTGAATCTGGTTTTGATTTGCGGCAAGAATTTCAAAATTCTTAATAATATACACATACATACGCATATAAAATTAAAGTACAGTAATATAGGATGTAATAACAGATTATATACCTGTTGAGAAAAACATGTAGGAGACAGGAAGACATAACCACACAGATCATTGTATTCTTTTCTTTGAACCTAGAAATTTCTTTCAATTGTATTCTTTAAGCACCCATGGATGTTCTTGTCAAGGAAAAATTTCCAGTTCTAATATTTTTTCCAATTGAATGTAAGTAGTAAAAAGAAATAGCTAATTATTGTTTTATTTTTGTTCTTAAGGTAATTGTATCTTTAAGCAACTGGAACTTGTCTAAAACAAATTTATGTGATACTGGACACAAACACCTGATAGGAAATCAAATATAGTTCAAATAAACTGAGTTCAGTATCATGATGTTTATTAGTGTTAAACATCGATAGTTCCAATGACTGATTATAATGCCAATTATATATTTTTCTGTTTCCTCTTTGTAGATTTAAATAGCAATGTATATACATGTGATGCTATATAATTATTTTCTAATATGGAACATTTATTTAGTATGGAGTAATTGTTAATTACTTGCAATTTTGCCATGTGTAATTATGCTAATATAGTGAATAAAGTGCAGTCTCAAGTATTAATATATATTTATATATGTTTTTCAATTGGATGATTTTCATATGCCTTAATTTATGGCTTAGATGCATCTCATCTATTCTGCATGCATAAATATTGTGCAATTTGCTTATTTGCCTTTGCTCATTTAAAGTTAATGAATTAAAACTTCAACTCCCTTTGCCAGAGCCAGACACCACTCTATAGAAGTTTCTAATAGTCTATTTGCAATAGCTTGTGTGACAAACAGTATATTTTAGTATTTGCATAACATCTTCTGAATAAAGACTTTTATCACTATTCTTAGAAAACTCTTGGTATTCTGTGAGTGTATATAATGTCTTCATGTGTGTATGTGCACGTCTATGCCATCAACTGAAACTTATGAATCAATTTAGCTGAGAAATGTAGTATAATTTAAGAGGGTTATATGTCATTAATGTTAAAGTTATATGCATAAAAAAACTGTAATAATTTTCAGATCATTGAGGCTCAATTGTATTCAAGTCTCTGGGAGACAGATAAAAACAGTGTGATGTGTAAACCTAAAAGTCAAGTCTGTCAACACATTGGCCACAATATTTTGATTCTCAGTGAAATTGCTACCACACAATGACTAACGGCAAAACATACATTAGACCCTGCATAGATGAAAGCATTCGAACGACTACTGCCCTCTGAAATAATATTCATAAAACCAATATAATGATCAAAGAGAGTAAGTCTACAATGTTTTTCTCAATATTTTCATTAAATTCTGTAAGAATAGGTATTTGTTTAAAAATAAAAGATAAACTATTTTGATTATCATTTTCTGTACTTGTTTTGATTTGCTGGGAATTTTTTTTTCTTGGTGAGGATTGAAAACAACACTCATCTGTGAGTACAAAGGCAAGTGTTCATGCATTATTGTTAGAGATTATATTGGTTCAGTCATTAGTGGTAGGAGTTTCACCTCCAATTAAGATTTATTACTAGCATACCAATTGCTTCTGTAGTGCCAAATGGTCATTAACAATTAGTTAAAGGAAAAAAGGAGTTCCTTAATTTGAAGTGGAAAAGGACGGGACACATGAGACGGTTTAGAGAGATGAACCAAATGGAGAAATAATGTTATAATCTCAAAGAATTTAAAATATTTTTCAAAAGATACAATATTTTTAAGGTAAAATTTATGCTTTTTAAAATAAGCCAGTTTGAGAAAACAGGATTGATTTTGTCCTATTTAACATGTCTAGTTGAGCATTTTCAAAAACCATCTTTATATAAAACCAGAATATAGGAAAAACATATGCCCCATTCTCAATAAGAAGTTGTTTTATAATTTAAATATAAATTACATTATATTCTCCTTTCCATTTTCCCCTCAAAACCCCTCCCTGTGCCACAACCACATCCTTTCTCTATCCCATGACTTGTTTAAAGTGCCTTAGATTCTATGAGCAAAAGAGCATGAATTTTCCTCCAGCCCACGGCTAGTTGTGGGAGGAAACCTCAGCTAGGATTGAGGAAGGGGACCCAAAAAGGATGAAAAGAGGGAAGGGGTGAAATTTACCAGCTAGTATTTGCATGCGGTCACTTGAAGACAACTATAATACTGAATTGAATGATGCAATGAAATATAAAGATGCACTCTTCTGATGATGCTGTGGAGAAAACTGAAAAGTAAGATACATCTGGCATGGCATGCCTGTGGACCTGAATGGACCTGAATTATCAAAACATCGGTAATACATTTGTAGAGCAAAAATGAGAGGTGCAACTCCATAAGAAAATGTAGAAAGCCAAATGAAAAACATTCAACACTGTGGAAAAATATCCAACTTTCCCAATGCTTAAGGAATCACTTCGTTAGATGAAACTCATCTGTGTAATCCTGTTAGATCTTCCTCCTACATCCCTTCAACCTCTCAAATTATTTGTTTTCTAAATGTGGACATTGGTGTTGTGACCAATATGAGTGGATTTACGAAGATAATCCAAAAATAAACTTGAATTGCACTTTAGAGCAGTCAAGCAACTTATACTTCAAGAAATATGAAAATCAATTATTAATCTATATTATCAGAAAATAAAGTAGTGTCAAAATTTTAAATTCATTGACATTAAAAGGGTAAGGAGATATCTACACCTCTATGAAATGTGGGGTAAATAACTGGTGTTTTAGAATACGCAGTAAGGTAGCAAGGTGGGTATGGTGTTCTGCACTGCCAAGAAAGATGTGAATCATTGAGGCCCTATTCATTGAGCATCTACAATGTGCTAGGTGAAAGAAATGACTAACCTTTGCCTCCAGTAGACAGCAAAGCAGATATCGCCTCCCCAGTTGATAAGCCAGGTGTTTTAATCTGGGTGAGCCCACAGACCATATTAGAACAGCCTTAAACATGGAGAACGAATATGCATGACCAGTTACTCTAGTCTAGAGATAGTCACTGAAATCTGAGGGTGTCGAAAAAGGATAGCCACTAAAAATGTTAACTGCAATGTAAAACATACAGCAGGAATGAGTAAGACAACCAATATGTGTATCTCTTTTTTTATGAAAAACAGCGTGTGCTAATGGCATTCTACATACCAACCTCATTTTCAAACCACTTTCCCTCTGCCTGCAGGAGCTGAGGCTGTTGAGGCCCAGTGTAAAAGATTTGAAGTGAGAGCCAGTGAAGACGGCAGGGTGCTGTTTTCTGCAGATGAAGATGAGATCACTATTGGGGCTGAGAAGCTAAAGGTTACAGGTACTGTAATGGAGGTCTTTGAAACTTTTTAAAAGCATACACAATTGCAGAGAAGATTCTTTATATGAAATTATATGTCCTTCCTGAAAATTGAATCTACCATTTTATAACACTGAATTTAGTATTCAAATCGTCTTCAAATAAAGTTAGTAGTTGTGGTTACGGAACAGACTCTAGAAAGCATTCAAAATGTAAAGCTGTGTCACTCCGCTAAAGGAAACAATGGGCTAAGTGGTATAAGAATATATGATTATTTTGTTCTCCCTTCTAGGAAGGAATTAAGCATCCACATTTTGTTCTTCCTTCTTGAGCTGCAAATGATCTGTGAATTTTTTTTTAGGTTTTCCAAGCTTTTGGGCTACTATCCACTTACCAGTGAGTGCCTGCCATGTGTGTTCTTTTGTGATTGGGTTACCTCACTCAGGATGATATTTTCTAGTTCCGTCCATTTGCCTAAGAATTTCCTGTAGTCATTGTTTTTAATAGCTGAGTAGTACTCTGTTGTGTAAATGTACCACATTTTCTATATCCATTCCTCTGTTGGTAAGAGTGGGAGCATCCTCATAGAAGCAGGGGGGTTGGGGAGGGAAGAAGAGGGAAAGGTGGTAACATTTGAAATGTAAATACATAAAATGTCCAAGAAAAATAAAATTTCAAAAAACAAGAAACAGAATATATGATTAAAGATGACATATCAGAACTAGAGGTAGCATTGTCTATTCTTCTGTTTTCCAGAGAATACCCTTCCTGTGTATGGCTTCTGTGTATGAGAACCCTCCATATTTATATAGCCTTTTTGTATATCTGCTCTTCCTAGATATATGCAACACCAGCATAGAAAACCAGACATGGATACATAAAAATTCAAGCCGAATCCTTCCTTCTTCATCAGGATCCCATTTACTAACTCCAGAACAGCTTTGTTCTTGCTTCTGACACTTCTAAAATGAAAATATCAAAGATAAATATAGTTTAAAATTTTATGTGCATAGGAGAGAAAATTGGGCAAAGCACAGAATACAATATGAAGGCAAGGGATTGACTGCTATCCTCAACTATACTTTAAAGCAGAACCCTAGTCTTTTGACAAATAACACTACAAAGAGACACTGACTCCAGGGTGCTCCATATAAATTAGGTAACTATTCTAGCAAGACTTCAAAGTACATGTGACAAAAGATCTGTGTGAACTTTAAATTAGTGGCATGAAAGTTTTCTATTTAAGCAATAGCCAAAGGAATTAAAATTAAGGCGAACTCTTTCCTCACTTTCTTTCACTTTATGAATAATGACTTTTTTCAATGAACTGTTGTTTCAGACAGAAATGGAGAACTTTCACACTGGCTATGTTTATATATCTGAGAAAAAAACCACCTTCACAAGTGCTAAAGATTTTAGCAAATTCATATTTAGCCTATTTAGAATACAGGTGGGTACATATTAAAGGTCACATGTGATATAGGTGTCTTAGTTTTCTATGTGCCAACAAAATTCTTGACGGCAAAATAATGGACAATAGTTTGATGGCCTCAAAGAATTTAGCACATTGTTTGTCTTAAGGGTTTGGCAGTCCATGTTTGCACTTGGATAGCTCCACTCCTTTAGAGCAAAGACTATACTTAGCCCCACAGCAGAGATTGTGCGAGAGAAAAGTGCCGCTCAGTCAGGATGGAAAATAAAGTCATGATGAGGAAAAGATTGTGGGGATAACCCTAAAAGCAATGTGCATGGTGATTTGTAGCCAGCCAAGCTCCAAACTCATCCTCCAACCATCTACCTTCAAGTACATCCATCAATTAAGCCATGAAAGTACAGTCTCCTTTAAGTGACCAGTTCTCAGCAAGCCTTTAACAAATAAACTATGAGGATACAATTTTAGATTCAAGCCATAATAGCCAACATCACTGCTCTATTGCCATAATAGATAATTGTTTACTCAAGATTCAAAATTAATTTACTCTCGAATGGATTAGCTTTCCTTGAAGTTATTTAATTGTGTATCTGTTCTCGACACTCCTGGATAAAAGAGAGTTATAGACTTTAGTTCAAAATTATTCATTAAAACTCTGTATTGTATTCCCTACTACGAAGTCAAGATAGCACCTAAGGCAATTATCTTCTGAGACCCAGTAAGCACATAAAGGATATAAACCTTTCTACACAACAGACTCAAGTTCAGCACTTTCAAGCTACATCCATCAAACACAATCAACACTTTCATTTGTAGTCCACATACAATAACATCCTAGCAAGGGGAGGGGAGGCAAACGATAAAGTCTGACTTTGGAAGGTGAAAGTCTTCAAGTTAAAGGAAAACTATTAGTTCAGCGCAGACATCTGTTTTTGCTTTAGCAGAAAGCAGAGAGTAGTGAAGTGCTTGAGGAGAATGTATCTCTCATCTCCAAATGGCAGCAATTAAAAGTGGCAGCCTATAAGAATAGAGAAATCCGGCTGCATGTACCCCGTGCCCTCCCGTTTGTTTGAAAGCTAAAAGCATCTCACCTCTGTGTCTTTCTAATGGAACGATTGGAAGGACAGACAGGTTCCAGGGCTTGTTTGACAACACGAGAAAGGATTTTCTGAAGAGCTGTCTTTTAAATTAAACAGTGTGCTGCTGGGCTGGAATCAATATTTTCTGGTTTGTTTTGATTACCTGGCTTTTGTTTTCCCATCCCTGTCTATTACGTTAGCCCACTGTGATGAGGTCAGCTTTACAATCAGCCTTTCCTTTGTTCTTTAGAGCTGTCCAAATCTGAGAAGGTGGTAACACACAGGCACTGGGAGGAAGCAGTTTGTCTGAGAAGGTACAGGAGAACTGGCTGTATTGCTTGATAAGAAACATGATATACGGTCACTTAATTTCCTCTAGGGACACTTCTTCAGGTTTATACACTCGGAGTAATCACTGAGCTCAGTTTTCCAATTGCTACTTAGACTTCCTGGTGAGGAGAACTGCAGAGACATTAGACAACACCGTTCCTCCTAAATTTCTAAATGAAAATTGAGTTCCAGTCTCAAAGTATGGGACTCACAGCCATTGTCACAAATAAGCTGTCTTCTAGGGGGTCTTTGCTGCACATATTTACCTCCCTTATTTTTTCCCCAAAGTCTGTTAAAGCAAATATTGAAAATGCAACTGACTAATCTGAAGTATGTAAATGTTCACAATGAAAGGAAACCCTGTTTAATTGTATTTGAACTCCACAATTTAAAAATACATAATTTAAAAAGTAACTTCTCTATGTAGTACTGTCAAAGGATTCCATTTGATGCCCCCAAGTTCTTCTATGTGCTCCAGATAGGAAATTTCTTTGAGATATAATTAATTTTGCTGTAGCATAAATAAATTGTCCAATTTCTTATGCATAATACATTAGCTGGGCGTTGTTGCGGTATCTTTTCCCCTTACTTTCTGTGTGTAAGAGGATGATGGCCATGACTTTTCAAAGATCCCACTGCTTCTCATGCATTCCAAGGATCCTGCCTGCAGGCTTAGTGTCTTCAACCTCTTTCTTTCTGTTGGTTTACCCAACTTTGTTTCTATTACATTTTCCCATTTCATGTTTGTCCTTCAGCCAGAAAATGTATGCCTTTATTCATATGATGACATCTTAGTTAGGTTTTGGCTGTTGTGACAAAACACCATGACCAAAATCAATTTGAAGGGCATGATTTATTTCATGCTGCAACATGTAGTCCATCATCCAGAGAAGTTGGGGTGGGATCGCAAAGCAAGAACCTGACAGCAGGAACTGAGGTAGAAGCCATAGAGTTTAGGCTACTTACTGGCCTGATCTCCATGACTTGTTCAACTCAGGTTCTTACAGCACCCAGAGCCACCAACCCAGGGGTAGCACCATCTACAGTGAGCGAGATCCTAACAGTTTGATCTTCAATCAGGATTAAGCATCACAGATTAACCCATATGCCAGGCCAGATTGTGTCAAGTTGACATAAAATTAGGCAGCACAAATGGTCTTGCCATATTTTGCTATTTAGTTCATGTTGCCAAACAACTGGACATTTTAGGGGAAAAAAACCTCCCCGTTTGTGGATTGGTGTCTATATGCAGGTGACGGTGGGGGCAGACATAAGATAAGGGAAGGTCTGTGATTGGGCAGTGAAAAAGAAAAGCAGGGGCAGAGTTTTTGAAATGTGGGAGGGAGAGGAGAAGAAAGGAACCAAGATGGAGAAAGAGAAGGACGACCCAGATCTGTGTAGCCTTAAATGGCTACAGGTAACTATGAATATTTTATAAAGGATGGATTATTACAGGACAATTTGTCTTATCTAGGTGGGAAGTTTATATCAATATCAATTGGCTCTGAGTATATTGTATGGACGTTTTGTGGGGTGAGAATTTACTGATATAAATATGATCGATAAATTACCAGCTTCTAGAGTTTTGAAATTACCGGGGTATTGGGAATTGTGACAATAACCACGGAGAATCTGAGCAGTGTTGTCAACAGAGAGTCCCAAGAGGGTGGCCGCTGCTGGGGTTAGAGTGTAGCCAGTTCCAATGTGGAGCTAGCCATGGAGGCAGAGAGACCACCCGGACAGAGAGTAGCAGTGGCGTGGTGCCTGATGCCTGCTTCCTTTTCAACTATTTTATGCCACACTAGTTCATTGATCAAGTGTTAATTACATATGCAAAATCCCATTTATCATATAACATATCTATAATATAAGTGGTACATCTTATCCATAATCACAAAATTTCAAGGCATGAATTCCTTGAGCTGTTGGCAACAGTCAGAGTCAGACTTACTCTGCCTAACACCCTGGGGAAGTTATCGTTTCTTTCCAGGTCTGGTTTACCTTTTTCAAGTAGTAGGGATTTTTTGTTTTTGTTTTTGTTTGTTTTGTTTTCTTGTTTGTCTTTTCCTAAAAGGTTCAACATGTAGGATTGGGTAAAGAAAACAGAAAATAAATTGAGACAAACCCTGGGTCAAGCTTGTATTTGGTACATGCTATTTCCACCATAATTGTAATTTTAAATACTCCTACTATCCTTATTTTTCTTGAATTTAAATAGTCAGAAAAAGAAATGAAATACATTGGACAGAAGATGAAAATGACAATAGAAAGTAGACAAACATCTAGGAAGTTCAAATACAAATTGATACCTGTAATTTCATATTCAGAGGTGGTTAAAGACTCCATGAGAAAACACGAAAAGAACAGGAGACAGTACAAAATGATATCCATGACTGCTGTGGGAGGGAACATTTTTACTCAGGGAGGTGTTGATGGTGTGTTCTGTATGCTTCTGTGGATAGGCCCACACCTGTGCACATGTGGATAGACCCACACCTGTACACATGTGGATAGATTCATTCCCATGAACATGTAGATGGTCCCACACCTGTGCACATGTGGATAGACCCACACCTGTACACATGTGGATAGATTCATTCCCATGAACATGTAGATGGTCCCACACCTGTGCACATGTGGATAGACTCACACCCATGCACATGTAGATAGTCCCATACCTGTGCACATGTGGAGAAACCCACACCTGTACACATGTGGATAGATTCATACTCATGCACATGTAGATAGTCCCATACCTGTGCACATGTGGATAGACCCACACCCAGGCACTTGTGGGCAGCTTAAACTGGACTTAGTTGTTTATAAAAGAAGCGGAGGTCATGGAGTTAGGCAGTAGATTCTTTTGGGGGATAGTTCAGGGGAAGGAGAAGGAGGCGGGCAGTAAAAGTTTAGTGGATATGGTTAAGATACATTATACCCTAGACAAGATGGATGAAGCAAAGAAGTGCAGGCCGACAGGAGCCGGATGTAGATCTCTCCTGAGAGACACAGCCAGAATACAGCAAATACAGAGGCAAATGCCGGCAGCAAACCACTGAACTGAGAATAGGACCCCCGTTGAAGGAATCAGAGAAAGAACTGGAAAGCTTGAAGGGGCTCGAGACCCCTTATGAACAACAATGCCAACCAACCAGAGCTTACAGGGACTAAGCCACTACCTAAAGACTATACATGGACTGACCCTGGACTCTGACCTCATAGGTAGCAATGAATATCCTAGTAAGATCACCAGTGGAAGGGGAAGCCCTTGGTCCTGCTAAGACTGAACCCCCAGTGAATGTGATTGTTGGGAGGAGGGCGGCAAGGGGGGAGGGTGGGGAGGGGAACACCCATAAAGAAGGGGAGGGGGAGGGACTAGGGGGATGTTTGCCCGGAAACCGGGAAAGGGAATAACATTCGAAATGTAAATAAGAAATACTCAAGTTAATAAAAAAAAGAAGAAAAAAAAAGATACATTGTACCCATGTATAAAATTGTCAAAGGATACAAACAGTACTAATTTTTAAAAATTAATATTATTTATATTGCCAAATAATAACTTAGACAATGTGTAGTTTATTTTTCTTGTAGATAGCATGACAAGAGCCAATGTGGCTTTTAAGAATAGCACCTATTAACAATACCAGCCTTTAGGTGGTCCTTAAATGGGGACTCTTCTTCAAGTTATATGATAGCCACTGCACACACATTTATGTACAATAGAAAACTCTCACATTATATTTCTGTAGAAGTAAAATATGGTGTACTTATTGCATTATAAGATGATCAAGAATCCATTATGTATATGTACTTTTAAAAAAAACTTCAAGGAAGTATATGCATCTATAAAGAAATGATAAATTTATCCTTGTCTAAAATCTAGGTAATGTTGCAGTGTATCAAAATTTCAATAACATTACATAACTTGAATATCTTTATGTTTATATGTCAGTTAAAAATTTCAGGGTAAAGCAATACCTTAGAAATCATTAGCATTTGATAGCACATAAGAGGTCTACAGATATTTATACTGTAGATAAATTTAACTGTCGAGTTACCATGAAGCACTAAGTCTTGTCTGAAACTGATATTAATAGTTGTGCCAGTCAGACACTACGATAAATGTTGACAATTGTGAAGTAACAAATTTTAGTAGCCATAAGCATTCCATAATATTTTTAACAGAAAAAGGAACAAGATGTAGATCTAAGTCTAACATAGTAATTAAATGTTGAGGCTCACTGGTGGTGAAAAAGCTTATGTACAATTAGAAAATCCATGACCCTTGATTATCTTATATTATTGCAAAAGAGTAAATAACATTTTTAAAGACACAAAAGAAGAGGCTAGAAAGATGGCTCACTGACTGCTCTTCTGTAGGTTCTGAGTTCAATTCCCAGCCACCCCATGGTGACTCACAACCATCTGATGCGGTCCTCTGGTGTGTCTGAAAACAGAGACTGTTTACTCACAGACATAATAAAATAAATATTTTTTTAAAAAAAGACAAAAGACCAAATTTAATTTTGGCTCACTAGCAGCTAACTGTTGGAGATATTTAAAAGGAAAGCTGTGTTAGTGAGAACATTAGTGATAACATATGACAGAAACAGGAATTCTCGGTGTCCTGATTTCATATTACATCCACTGTGGAGAAGGTGGGATGCGGAGAAGATGGGATCTGTCTGGACGAGGATAGAAGCCTCAGGTGTCTTGGTACCCAGATGCCTCTGTGCTGAAATTCCAGTGATTTCCGGGACCCAGAAAATGATTAGTATCTCAGTCATCAGTTCCTCATCCATAAGATGTGAGGATAATAAATGCTCACATCTTACAGGAGTAGCTGAGTTTGAAGTAATTAGGGATCCATGTAAATGTGAAGCTTGACACATAGTAGGGTACCAGGAAACATTGGAGGTTACCATAGATATTAGAGCAGATACATAAGCATCACTAATGTTATGTGTTAGTTAAACGATTCCCTTGCTATTAAAGCTTTCCCTGTGGAGACATTTTACACTTCTATATCATTTTAATTTCCTTTTTTCTTTATATTATGTAACAATATAAAGATTTTGAACATTCTCTATGAATTAATTATATTGAATTCAATGTAAGAAAAGAGTTTATTAGGTATTTCAAGGGACTGAAGTATAAAACAATATGACAAGAAGGAAATTTTTTTTAATTTCTCTCTCTCTACATATATATATATATATACACATATACATATATATGTTACATAATAAATTTTTAAAAGCTAGAACACTATAACACTTAAATTAATCAAATCAATAGCATATGATGCCAATCATATCATATTTTGCCATTGATGAGAACAGACATTTAAGAAGTTCATTCCTTCCACAGTAGTGAGTGCATTTTATTAGAATCCCTTGGCACACTGTGTCTCGGGATAAGCTACTCTCAGGAAATGAATGCAGTGCTCAGTGGCAGACAGAGGGGAATTAGATCAGTGTCTCCTGGAGTATAGTCCACTCTCATTACTAGTCCATTTTATCTGTGTCAGTAATCATCTGTCTATACATCACTTGCAGACTTTGAATAAGCCTTTCTACAACAAGTTTGAGACCTATAGGATCTCATTGAGTTACTGGCCAGATTTATTTGGTAGACTTGGAAAAGTTAGCGATGAAGGAAAAATAGCATACTGTGTATTGGACCCTTCAACTGAATCACAGATTGCCCCGAGAATAACCTCTGCCTTTTGATGTGTCTACATAAACTGAAGTTTTGGCAATGTCTAGCAAATGAGAACAGAAGGGATAGAATTTAGTTGTTAGCTTTTGAGGTCTGTTGCATTTTGAGACGATGTCATGTTAGCATTTTATCAGCTGAATTCTCATAATCTTGCTGACTAATGTCCTGGCATGGAACTCATGCGGTCGTGTGAAAACGCATGTACATCTGGACTCCACCTGAACACAAGAGCATGCATGTTTTTTTGGTTAAATAGAAAGTCTACCTGCATCACTCAGCTGTCTCAGACAACCAATACAGCTTTTCATATCCTATAAAATGCGGAAGGAAGACTTATCGGAAGACAGGCAAGGAGAAAAGAAAAAATATGAATTGAAGAGAATTGCTTGTACATTTTAAGGCTGCCAGTGGCTGTCTTCTCTGCTCCCTGTGGCTACTTTAAGTCTTTCTTTTTATTTGTGACTGCTGTTTATTTCTGATTCTAGAGGCTAGAAGTTTGAAGTGATTTTCACTATCTTTAAAGCAAATGTTGGTGTTAGAATTCTCAAAGGACCACCAATTTCCCTTTCCAGCTTCTCAAATTCTCCTCACATGCTTTCTGGCATTGTGTCATTACTTTGTTTTTCTTTACTTTTGTTAATTTTTTCATGCCATATATTTACTATACTTGTCTCCCTACCCTGACTCCTCCCAGATCTTTCCCACCTCTCTATCCACCCTACATCATGAGCTCTCCCTGACTCTTTGTCTCTCTTTCCCTCAAACAAACACACATAGCAAAACAACACACACACACACACACACACACACACACACACACACACACACACACCAAGGAAACAACAACAAAGAATAATATAAGTATTCCAAATCAAACTAAAAAGTACACCCACAAAATTGGTGTCCATTTTGTGTTGGGCAACTACCCCTTGTGAGAGTGGCCTGCGTAGAGTGTGCATTTGTGGTTTTATAAACACAGGGATCACGAGCACAGTGATTCTCAAAGGTTGTCTTGGAAAGTAGTGTGTTTGGAAAGTAACCAGTTTAAAGTGTTAGTATCAAAAGGGTGAATTAACTGAATTAAAGAAAAAGATTTAAGGCACAAAAAATTATCAATAAATTTAGAATAGCATCAATTATCAACTCATTTTTCTCTCTTTTTATTTTATTTTAATTAATTATTCCATTCATTTACATCTCAAATAATATCCCGTATTCCTGGTTACCTCTCCACAAACTCCCCATCCCCAAACCTCTCTCTCCTCCCTCCACTTTGCCTCTATGAGAGTGCTCCCCCACCAACCCACCCTCTCCTGAGCCACCCCTCTAGCATCTGCCTATGCTGAGACATCAATCCTCCACAAGACCAAGGGCCACCCCTCCCATTGATGTCAGACAAGGCCATCCTCTCTTGCATATGTATCTGGATCATGGATCCCTCCTTGTACACTCCTTGGTTGGTGGTCTAGTCCCTGGCAGCAAAGGGTGGCCCGGCAGGTAATGTTGTTCTTCCTATAGGATTAAAATCACCCTTAGTTCCTCCAGTCCTTCTGCTAGCTCCCCCACCATGTCCCTGAGCTCAGACTGATGCTTGTCTCTATGCATTCATATTTGCATTGGTCAGATGCTGGCTCAGGAACAGCTTTGCTGGGTTCCTATTAGCAAATGCCTCTTGGCCACTGCAACAGTGTCAGGTTTTTCTGTGGACAGAATGGATCCCCACATGGGGCAGTCCACTGATAGCCCTTCCTTCAAGTCTCTGCTCCATTTTTGGACCCCGTTGTTCCTTTGGACAAGAATATTTCTGGGTTAAAAACTTTGAGATGAGTGTGTGGTCCCATCTCTCAACTGGGGGCCATGCCTATTCCCTGGAGGAGGTTTCTACAGCTTCTATATCCCCTTTTAAGGACATTGTCAGTAGGACAAAACTACAAGCCAGGGATTGGGAAAATCTTTTTTCTTTTAAATATTTTTCAATTTTTTCTTTTTTAATTGGGTATTTTCTTTATCTACATCTCAAATATCACCCTTTCATGTTTCCCCTCTGGAAACCCCCCTGCCATATCCCTACCCCCAGCTTCCAGGAGAATGCTACCCCACCCACCCACCCATTCCTACCCTCCTCCCCACCCTGGCATTCCCTTACACTGGGGCATCTAGACTTCACAGGACCAAGGGCCTCTCCTCCCATTAATGCCCCACAAGGCTATCTTCTGCTACATATGCGGTTGGAGCCATGGCTCGCTCCATGTGTACTCGTTGGTTGGAGGTTTAGTCCCTGAGAGCTCTGGGGTGTCTGGTTGGTTGATATTGTTGTTCTTCCTATGGAGTTGCAAACCCGCTCAGCTACCTCAGTCCTTTCTCTAGCTCCTCCACTGGGACCCTGTTCTCAGTTCAATGGTTGGCTGCATCTGCCTCTGTATTTGTAAAGATCTGGTAGAGCCTCTTAGGAGTCAGCTATATCCAGCTCCTGTCAGTATGTACCTCTTGGCATCCCCAGTAGTGACTGGAATTGGTGACTGCATGTGGGATGAATCCCCATGTGTAGCAGTCTCTGGATGGCTTTTTCTTCAGTCTCTGCTCCATACTTGTTCCCTTATTTCCTCCTGTGAGTATTTTGTTCCCCCTCTAAGGACTGAAGCATCCATACTTTCGTCTTTCTTCTTGAGGTTCACGTGGTCTATGAATTGTATCTTGGGTATTCTGAGCTTTTGGGCTAATATCCACTTATCAGCATGTACATGTCATGTGTGTTATTTTGTAATTGGGTTACCTCACTCAGGATGATATTTTCTAGTTCCATCGATTTGAATGAGAATGTCATGAAGTCATTGTTTTTAATAGCTGAGTAGTACTCCATTGTGTAGATGTACCACATTTTCTGTATCCATTCCTCTGTTGAAGGACATCTGGGTTCTTTCCAGCTTCTGGCTATTATAAATAAGGCTGCTATGAACATAGTGGAGCACATGTCTTTGTTACTTGGAGCATCTTTTGGGTATATGCTCAGGAGTGGTATAGCAAGGTCTTCGGGTAGTACTATGTTCAATTTTTTGAGGAACGGCCAGATTTATTTCCAGAGTGGTTGTACAAGCTGGCAATCCACCAACAATGGAGGAGTATCCCTATTTCTCCACATCCTCCCCAGCATCTGCTGACACTTGAGATTTTTGACCTTGGTCATTTTGACTGATGTGAGGTAGAATCTCAGGGTTGTTTTGATTTGTATTTCCCTGATGACAAGGATGTTGAACATTTCTTTAGGTGCTTCTCAGCCATTAGATATTCTTCAGTTGATAATTCTTTGTTTAGCTCTGTACCCCATTTTTAATAAGATTATGTGGTTCTCTGGAGTCTAACTTCTTGATTTCTTTGTATATATTAGATATTAGCCCAATATCGGATGTAAAGATCTTTTCCTAATCTGTTGGTTGCCATTTGTCCTCTTGACAGTGTACTTTGCTTACAGAAACTTTGTAATTTTATGAGGTCCCATCTGTCTATTGTTGATCTTAGAGCATAAGCCACTAGTGTTCAGTTCAGGAAACTTTCCCCTGTGCCCATGGGTTCCAGGCTCTTCCCCACTTTCTTTTCTATTAGTCTCACTGTATCTGGTCCTTGATCTACTTGGACTTGAGCTTTGTACAAACAGATAAGAATGGATCAATTTGCATTCTTCTACATGCTGACCTCCAGTTGAACCAGAACCATCTTTACCAACCCTTCATCCAATAGAGAGCTAATATCAAAAATACAAAAAGAATTCAAGAAATTAGACTCTAGAAAAAATGAGTACAGTGCTAAACAGAGAATTCTCAACTGAGGAATATGGAATAGCTGAGAAGTATTTAAAGACATGTTCAACATCCTTAGTCATCAGGGAAATGCAAATCAAAACAATCCTGAGATTCCACCTCACAACAATCAGAATGGCTAAGATCAAAAATGGAGGTGACATCAGATGCTGGTGAGTACGTGAAGAAAGAGAAACACTCCTCCATTGCTGGTGGGACTGCAAGCTAGTAAATCCACTTTGGAAATTAGTCTGGCTGTTCCTTAGAAAATTGGAAATAGTTCTACCTGAAGACCCAGCTATACCAGTCCTGGGAAAAACCTAAAAGATGCTCCAACATATAACAAGGATACATGCCCCATTATGTTCATAGCAGCCTTATTTATAACAGCCAGATGCTGGAAACAACCCAGATGTCTCTGAACAGAAGAATGGATATAGAAAATGTGGTACATTCACACAATGGAGTACTACTACTCAGCTACTAAAAACAATGACTTCATGAACTTTTCAATCAAGTGCATGGAACTAGAAAATATCACCCTGAGTTAGGTACACCAGACACAAAAGAACACACATGGTATGCACTCACTGATAAGTGGATATTAGCCCCAAAGCTCACAATGTCCACAATGCAACCCTAGACCATATGGAACTTAAGAGGAAGGAAGGGTGTGGATGCTTCAGTCCTGCATTGAGATTCTAACAGGATGATCATGGGAAGTGGAGGGAAGGGGAACCTGGAGGGGACAGGAGAGAGGTACATAGAATCAGAAAATCGAGTAAAAGTTTGTTGGATGGGGGAGAATGAGGACCTGGGGATAGCCACTGGAGGGTCCAAGACACCAAGGAAATGAGAGGCTCCCAGGACTTAACGGGGATGGTTTTAGCAGATTAAGGGAGATAGAACATGTAGAGACCACATTCATGTTTTTTTTTCAAAGTATTAATGTAGAGTCTTTTTAAATTTTTGTCATACATATATACAAATCCAATGAAATGTGCTTTTGGTATATTTTCAGTTTCCTTTCCCTAACAGCAATGTAATTAATAGAAGGACAGCATTGCAGAGTTGAGCTGAAATAGTGATTTTAATCAAAAGACAAAAATAATATCATATTTTAAACAATGTGGTCAATTGAAATACCACTACTTTTAAGAAAATATTTTAGCATGTCCCTAATAAGTTTGAGTACACTGTGCAATTTTCTGTTGGTGGTTCTGTTGGGTAAAGGAAGTTTATTCTCTTATTCCTGTTTACCCCAATTATCCTGACTATCGATGGTATTATTATGGGAAATGATAAGGTCCCATCAGTATAATAAGAATATAATGGCATATATAATGACAATATACGTATGAGAATGGTTTATTTTGATATTATGTACACTCATTACTTTTGACTTTTGTTAGCAATGTCACGTTATAGGTGGTGAACAAAGCAGGCACAGTGTTCAACTGCACCAGAGTGGGAAGGAAGCATAGCTCCACAGTCCCTTTGGATACATCATTCATGACCTACAACATTGCATTTGTCTCCGCCAACTAAAAGTTGTAAACCTCCCAGTAGTGCCACCCAGGAGACCAAGATTTCATTATGCGAGATTTCGGAGCTCATTCTGTATTCAAATTAGCAGATATTAAAGTTTTAAGTGATTGTTTATACCTTCAGACGTGATGTTTAATATTCTTTGTCAATAAATTACTGAAATGGATTTTGTTAATTGATCTTCTAATGTTAAGGCAAATTTATATTTTTTTTGATATTTCTTACAGAACTAGCCCTGTACTTTCCAAATTTATTATTGTTTTCAGCATTTTAACGTTTTTATGGGACTGCTACCTGCATTAAAAATAAGCATAAGCCTTTTAATGGTTTTTCATGTGTAGTTTTGTCTAAATTTGATATAAGATATCCCTAAGCTACTAGAGTTCCAGATTTTTTATTATATGGAGGAATATTAACAGAATCCTCAAAAAACAAACAAGCAAACAAAAAACAAAACCAAAAAACAACCAACTCTATTTTACTCTCCAGTGACCTGCTGTAAGTTTCTCATGCACAAATTCTCACAACTTACAGTTCCTAGGAACGAATGGTCACTTCTTGGTGCTCTGTGTGTGTATTTGTGTGTGTGTATGTGTGTGTGTGTGTATTGTGTGAGTGTATGCATGTGTGTTTGTGTGTGTGTATATGTGTGTGAGTGTATGTATGTGTGCTTGTGTGTCTGTTAGTGTATGTATGTATGTTTGCATGTGTGTATATGTGCTGTTTGTATGTTATGTTTAACCAGTCCATGGGAAACATTTTAGATCTTTTCCAGTAATGTAAAAGCACGAATCTTAATTATTATGTTGTGTGATACACCTGACTTTAAACTCCAGAGTCATTTATAAAAGATACATGCTGAGCTCAAATGAATTATAATTTCATTATTTAAAAATACAGTGTGTCATATAATTAGAGTACACTAGTATCACTCATACTGATTTAATAATAAAGGAGCTTTGGATATCTTTTGGGTTTACCTAATAAGATGGGTTATGCTCATAGATGGACCTACACTAAGAATCATGGGCTCCCCTTGGAATAGTCCTAAGATGATGCAGAGTGCTTTTATCTGAACCACCTTGAGTGCAGTGAGCATTCTCCTTTCCTCTAGATATTGTTTCCATCAAACTACCAAAATTCTCCTCCAATTTTAAAATCATTTCTTTTTTATTTTTGTGTTGCATATGCATACAACATTCAACCGGATTATTTTAATCAATAAGTAGGGTAACAACTAAGAGGGGATCCATTTAAAACTCAGAGGCAAACTCTCCGAAGAATGAGAAAGAGTGAACTGTCATATCTATTCTATCATATCTATTCTGATAAGCCTAGTCTTTGTAATTGTGGAAAATCAAACATGGTCATAGTTTAGAGTAGAGCCTCAAAATATTTTTCCTTATCAATATTCATGAATTATTTCAATTCATAAGACACTGTATTGTACTCGAGTATAGCATCATATAAAGATTGCATACAATTCTTGGAGGTTTGCTACACATAAACATTCACAATTGATATGAGAGCTTCTAACTGAGCATTAGTTGTGGCACATCCTAAATGTGTATAGGCAATAAAGAACGTGAAGGTTTTTGCAAAACATGGGAAATGTATTCTAGATAAGTAGGAGGTGGATAACTGGAAGAAGACTAAGAATGTATTAGGTTAGATTGCTGAAATATTGAAAACTGAACAGAATCAAGATGTAAAAACATAATTACAATTGTCATACAGGTAAGATATCAGTAAGTTTAAATATGTGTGACATATATATTATATATATATACAAATTTATATGCATATATGTTTTTAGGGTAGCTTGAGTAAAAATACCATTTATATTATGAGAACATATAAAAAGGATGGAATAAATGTAGAAAAGATTGGTATTTCTTTTTAAAATATTTTAATTCAAATGGATTTGCATTATTATCTCCTTCCACTCATTCCTCCAGACCTTCCCCATTACCTCCTCTCCACCCCCTTCCGTGCATCATCCCATATACTTTCAAGTTAAAAGTCTCTTTTCTATTATAGTCTATTATTGTTGTTGTTATTACTAGGGTATAGGTATACATATGAACAGATGTACAAATATAACCTATTGAGTCTCCTTTTTGTTGTTCGTGTGCATATGTGTCATGGCTGATTAGTCTGCATTCAACAAACAATAAGGAGGAATCTCATTCCTGGAAGAGACTAATTCTCTGTCTCCCAGGAGTCATTAGTTCCCTCCAGTTATTTGCCTAGTGGTGTGACATCACAAGAGTTTCTCCCTTTCATGTCACAGTGTCACCAGTAATGCTATTGCTTCGGTATTCTTTATGCAACTTCATAGGCTACATGCTGCTTTTGCCCTTTCTTGTGCAATATTCCTTGAGTTATAGATGCAAGATTTGTGACGTAGATTTAACCACTGGGGCTGGAACCCACATGCTTTGTTCACCTCTGCTTTGGGTTCGGTTGTGTTTTGCTCCTTGGTAGTTTCCAGTTTCTGGAAAGAGAGGCGTCTTTGATGAGATCGTGGTATCTGTACTTACCTATGTCATTGAGGATACAGTTGGAAAAGTAGTCAGGGATTATGCTGTTTTAGCAAATTGTGGTTTCTTTCCTGAGGTCCGTGGCTTTCATGATCTTAGGGAAATTGACTAGATTCTGTGCCACAAGGCTTGTTTTCCTTCCTGTTGGGTCTGCGGCCTTACGTCTAAATGTAAAGCTATCACTTATCACCAAATGTGACACTTACTGTATCTTTACCAGTATCTTGCCACACTGGAAGATATAATTACTTGGTGTCATAGGACTATTTAATTGCTTCTCTACCTTGGCAACATACATAACCTTTTCTGCTCCCACAGAAGCTAGAACTCAAAAAAAATGCTTTCAGATCCAATACAGCTCAAATTATTTAAGTTCTATGTCCTCAATGATACCTTCAGAAGCCCACCGTAACCTCTGAGAGACAACCAAGGGCTTTGTTGGTAATCTTCATTGTTGTAGGTCCCATGGACCTAACCAACCAACCATGTGAAAGAAAATTTCTTTGTGTAGCCCCCGATCTATGGTTCTTGAGTTTTTCTGAGAACTGTCAGCCTAAATGATATAACTTCCTTCAAGGTATATATAATACATACATATAAAAATTACATGTATATTTATTATATTATGTATTTATTGTATAAAACATGTATGTTTGTGTGTGTACCCATATGTGTTCACATATAACTTGCTTTCATATGTATATATAGTGAAATTTTACATAAATATAAAATAGTACAATTCACTGAGGCTTTACTAAACAACCTTCTGTTACTCTCTCCTCTGTTGGCTATCCTTGCTTTTCCCCAGTTGGAGCCCTGCTAATCATCCCTTACCTCTCAGCCTCACTGTACCTTTCTTTAAAGGAAGATGTCTTTACAGTTAGAGGAATTCATTTAAATAGAGAAAATATAACTTAGCTAATATTTTTCTAATATGATTATTCCATCCATTTCCCAGTATAGTGAATGTCTCTCCATTTGTAGGTGCAAATTCATTTTCTCACTTGTGAATAAAAGTAATAAAAATAGACACAGTATTCATGTTTTGAAGTTTTAATATTAAAACACTAATTGTTAGACAGAAAGTGCCTGAAAATTCATGTTATCTAGAATCTAATGTTATAAATGAGAGCCCATCTTAACGACTACTGTGATTGGCTTTGGAAAGAGAGTAAATGAATAACATCCTATTCTTACTTTCCTTGACTCAAGACACTAGAGGCTATAAGGAGAAGCGCCGCATGGGTGCTAAATTCAAATTGTGTGGAAAAAGCAATTTCTTTGTCTCCATTCATAAAAGAAGTTAAAAATATTCAGAGTCATTGTTGTTATATTGAAAAGCTAAAGACCAGAAGTTCCCCTTGACAGGTAGAAGGACAAATACAAATACAATTTAGACATGTCCTGTATTGTTTAAGTTCCAAAGTGAGGACTGAGGTGCCCCAACCTTTCTCTTCCACTTAGCTATATGCCCCTCACCACTATTTCTATTACTCTCTCTGTAGAACACTTTTGCTTGATCATCTGTAAAAATATGTAATTCAATGACTAGATAATGAATAATGATTATAGAAAATACATTCAGGATAGAGAGAATAAAGATAACCCTACCAAACGGTACAATGATTGATGGTTTAGTGGTTCTCCCTTTAATCCTAAGCCTTAGGAGACAGAACTTGTGAACCTCTATGATATGCCAGAATGTTATAGTCAGTGAGCTCCATGTCAGCCAGAACTCAACAGGAAGACCCTGTCCTCAAAGAAGAAGGAAGAGAAAGAAGTAGGAAAAGGAAGAGAAGCAGAAGGAGCAAAAAGAGATATATTTAATTGAAATATTATTTATATTTCATTAATTGTTTTCTTAGAGGTGAATAAAGGATAACATTCTAAGTAATGTTTTCATGTTTATACTGAGTACCTTGTTTACACAGTTTTGATCTGGTACATATCAAGATGATTTTAGTGCTTATTGATTATTGCCAATGAGTGTTTCCATTGATCAGTGTGTCTGCTTTGTGTCTGTTTTATTCATATATCTCTTAGTATAACTTGATATTGGTCATGACGATACCTCCAGCAATTTTTTTTACTTATTCAGAATTGTTTTAACTAGACTGACTTTCTGTGTTTCTGAATGAAGCTGAAAATTATCCATGTAAGATTTGTGATGATTTTTGTTGGAAATTTGGTGGGAATTCCATTTTATGGGTAGATTGCTTTTGGTAAGATAGCCGTTTTTCTTTGTTAATAATACCAATCCACAAACATAGGAGATCATTACATCATCTGATATTCTCTTCAATTTCTTTCTTTAATGTCTTAAAAGTTTTTAATCATGAAAAAAATTAGTTTCTTGATTAGAGATACCTGATTTATTTTCTATTATTCCGGCCTATTATAAAAGATGTTTTCCCCTAATTTCTTTCCTAGTCTCTCATTTGTATATAGAAAGGTTAGTTATTTTTGTTGTTGTTGTTGTTAATCTGTAGCAGGACAATTGCTGAAAGTGTTTATCAGCTGTAGGAGATTCCTGGTGGAATTATTAGAGTCACTTACTTGTACTATCATATCATCTTCAAATAAGGATATGCTAACGTCTTCCTTTCTAACTTATATCATCACCTTGATCACCTTCAAATTTTGTACTGCGCTAGCTAAGACTTCAAGTACCTTTTTGAATAGATATGGAGAGAGTAGATGACCTTGCCTTGTTCCTGATTTTGGTGGAATTTCTTTGAGTTTCTCTCCATTAGATTGATATTGGGTATGGGCTTGCTGTAAACTGCCTTTATTATATTGATGTCTGTTCCTTATATCCCTAATCTCACAAGGAGTTTCATCAAGGAGTATTGGATTTTTGTGAGGAGCCTTTTCCACATCTAATACAATGATCATGTAGCTCTTTTCTTTCAATTTGATTATATGGTAGATTACGTTTATCAATTCATAGATGCTGAACACAGATCCTACATCTGTGGGATGAAGCTGAGTGAATGATTTTTGATATATTCTTTGACTTATTTTCCAATTATTGTATTGAAAAATCTTGTACCTATGTTCATAAGGGAAATGGGTCTGTAATTAATTCTCTTCCCAGTGTCTTCCCTGTGGTTTGAATATCAGGGTAAAACAAATTCAGAAATCTCCCTTCTGTTTCTATTTTGTGAAACAACTTGAGGGATATCTGTGTCACTCTTTCTTTGCAAATGTGATAATATTCTGCACTAAAATCATTTATACCTGAGCTTCATGTTTACTTTTTCCTTTTTAGTTATTAGAACTTGAATTACTGCTTCTACTCCATTAGGAGTTGTCAGACTGTTTAAATTGCTCATCTAATTTTTATTTAACTTCATTGGGAATTATATATCAAGAAAATGTCCACTATGTTTAGATTTTCCAATTTGGTAGAATACAGGTTTTTTTAAGTATGTCCTTCTGACTATGGATTTCTTCGGTGTTTGTTGCTATGTCCCTCCCTTTTACCTCTACTTTTTGTTAATTTAGATTTAATCCTCAATGACAAACTAGGGTGTTGGTGGTTTTTTACTTTTGCTTTCAGATTTTCAGATTTTCACACAGATTCTGTGCTGCACATTGATGTGAACTGTTTGTTCTCTGATTATATTTCTTTCACTTTGTCCCGAAAGTTTTCATAATTATACAGTACCAGAGATTAGCATTTGAACTTTGCACAAGGATAGCTATCCTATCAGGATGTGACAGTCTGTATTAAAAGGTCAGTCCCTTTCCTTGAGATATGTAAATGTCTATCTGGGGATATTCCTTCAAATGTCATTCCCATCCAAATCACAGAATTACTACTTTAGCTAAAATCATTATGCTACCTTTCAGTACCCATAATAAGAAATGTTTAATTTGCAGATTCAGAGAATCAAAAGAATTAATCATTTAAGGAAATGAGTGTTCTAAATTAATGGAGATCATAAAAAATAATACAAGCACTGCGTGTCCTACAAATCGTTTTGTTATGGAGGGAAAATAACCACTAAGGCGCAGAGACAAGCAGATGCCAATAGCATTTACTTCATGAAGGGAAATCTGTAATGCAGGAGATTACCATGGAAAACCCTAACAGTTTTGACTCTCACCCATAATATGAAAGAAAGTATATCTCAGTCCTTGAAAGCAGCCTTCCTCCATGACTCTATATTCAGGTGTGCCTTAATATTTACTGTAGAAGATCCTTAAGTAGATCTAACCCATTTCCCTTACAGTTAAGTTAGTATAAGACATTTTAAACCTTAGCTTCCATGTCCACTTAATGCTATTGGGGCTTGGAGAACTGACGTGATTTATATTTCCATCCACAGTATGCGCATCCATATTTCTTTGAATTTCAATGAATAGTTGTGAATTCCATTGTATTATCAACACAGTGCTGATGACATTTATGAAGCAAGCATGACATTCTTACATCAAGACACTTGAGGAAGGATGAGATCAAGAGAAAATAGTCTAATCTGAGATAAAGATGTACAACATTTGAATAAATATTATTTTACAAAGTGATTTTGTCATTATGCCATTTAAAAAAAAGCCTGCACATCACTTTTAAAGAAAAGCATACTCTCTATTTCTTACTTAAGCTGTAGAAAAGCTCTAGTTGCCTGGAAAATCAAAAAGAGTCAGTAAGTGTGCTCAGACGAGGTGTCAATTGACCATCTGCACAAGATGCTGGAGTCCCTGACCTCTTTAGACAACAACGACCTCAGATGAACTCAGCTATAATGAAATGAATTAAAGTGGGTCTCGGTTTTAGATAGTGCCTTAACTCCACAAAAATCAAGTATCATGGAGTTGTTTGCTTTCTGACGACCTCTGTAAAGCTCTCTGATAGAGAATGGCTAAGTCCTGTTTGAAACCTCTCTGTAAACGTCTAACACTGTGTTGCCCTGAGCTCTCCATCGGCAGTTTCATCATGCCCTCAGAGATATGGAATGTCTGACCTGAGTGTTTCAACCTATCCTTTTCTTAAATCCACTTAGCTGTGAAATAAAGCAATGAAAGAGATGGGTCTTTGTTCTTTGATCAGAACAGAAGGTGAATTATCTTTGTCTAAAGCAGTAATAATGTAATCTTAAAAGTATTTAACATGGGATATTCAGAATCTCCTTCCTTGGCTCATCTCTGTCTTGAACTCCTTGTCCAATGTTAAGTTTTTAATTAATCTGCTCCTGTTTTCAGTTGAGGGAAGAATATTTAATACACAGATTTGGATGAAAGATACTGCATGTGACGGACTTGCTTATGTTGATGGCTATGTTCATGCTGCCCACAGGGACTGAAGGAGCAGTATTTGGGCACTCTGTGGAAACACCTCACGTCAGAGCAGAGCCATCTCAAGACCTCAGGTGAGTGCTTCTTCTACACTGTGGTTCTTCTCATATTGTACTACCTTTGACACATGAATAAGTTAAAATGTGCTTGTGCTAAGAACTTGTACAAAAAAAAATCACCATCTCATAATTTTATATTAACCAGACATTTGACTCAAGGTAGTGAGTTACTCTAACTTATTTGTTTTCCTAAACATATATGACATGTACACACACACATACACACACACACACACACACACACAGCACACATACACAAACAAATACACATACACACATACACACACAGTACAGCACACACATACACACAGAACAGCACATATATATGCATGCACACACACACACACACACATATACACTAAAGACAAAGAGTTTTTTTTTCTTTTCTTTTTTTCAGAGCTGGGGACAGAACCCAGGGCCTTGCGCTCGCTAGGCAAGTGCTCTACCACTGAGCTAAATCCCCAACCCCAAGACAAAGAGTTTTAAAAATGAAAAGAGGCAGCTATCAGGGAAGTTCAGGTTTAGAAGAGTACTGTTTAAATTAGGCATTCTGGAAAATTAGACATAGATGAGATTCAGGATATAAATAAATCAGGCATAAGTGGGATAGAGTAAGAAAAGCCAAGAGAAAATAGGAAAGGATCCAGGCATATGAAGGAGGGGAATGAAGAGACAGACAGACAATACAATCAACACATAGACATGCTTGGCACTGCCATGGTACTGCAGTCTAAACTCCCCAGTGCTGCATTGTATCTAAGAGCATCGAGGCCATGTAAAGGTACACTGTGAGGTACCAACATAATGGAGATATCTCTCAAGACAATCGTGACAACTTTGATTAAAAATTATTAAGAAAAAGAATATTCATAACTACTTCAATAGACATTCTTTTTTATTTTTACACTCCAGATTTTATTCCTCTCTGGGTTCACCTTCCACCTGTTCCACATTTCATACCCCCATCCCACCCCCTACACTTCTCCCCCACTGTCTCCACGAGGATGTCCCCACTCCACTCACCACACCAGACCTCTAAACTCCCTGGGGCCTCCAGTCTCTTGAGGATTAGGTGCACCTTCTCTGATCACAGACCCAGCAGTCCTCTGCGGTATATGTGTTAGGGACCTCATATCAAGTGGTGTATACTGCCTAGTTGGTAATCCAGTGACTGAGAGATCTCAGGGGTTCAGGTTAAATTAAGACTGCCAGTCCTCCTACAGGGTCGCCCTCCTCCTCGGCTTCTTCCAGCTTTTCCCTAATTCAAACACAGGGGTCAGCAGCTTCTATTCGTTGCAAGTACACATATCTGCATCTGACTCGCTCAGCTGCTTGTTGGGTCTTTCGCTCCATAGCCTCAGTAGTAATGCCAGGCCCTGGCGCCTCCCCTTGAGCTGCACATTCTTAACAAATAAATTATCATTTGATGAAATAAGATGGGTTCCTTAAATTCTGTTAGGGAAATTATACTCCAAAATGTATCTGTTGCAGTGGCTTCATAAAAGGCAACAATAATGACACAAAGAAAGTGCACATTGAAATCACTGCTGTTAGATAAGTATTTAGGAGACAGAATCTCTTGATGGTTCAGTGCAAGTCCCGGACATGTTCACCAAAGGATATGAGTACACAAAACTATATTTGTGTAGGAGCTATTCATGACATAGAACATGTTTGTGTCCCCAGTGTTGTGGGAGAGAAGGGGTGGGGTTAGGAAGAGCTTGTGACTTTCTAGCCACCAGCCTAGTTAGAGGTTCAAGAAGAGGGTTTGTCTCACGGAATAAAGCATTAAGTGATAGAGCAGTAAGTGATAAGAACCCAGTGATCTTCTCTAGTTTCTACACATGTGTGCATAAATGTCTATGTGAGTACACACATACATGCTGGCACAGTACATATACTACAAATACATATGCTCCCCCCCACATACACTCTTTATTTCTTAAGTCATTATTTAGCTTTTGTCATTGCATATCAGAAATATGGTCAATAGAAAACAGAAAATACACATCTGCCCTGCTGCTGGGCGTGGCCAGTTCGGGAGGCAGAACGTGGAGAGAGTTTGACTGCACTTATCCCATACTACCTGCAAAGTGGGTGCTGGGCTTCAGGGAAGCGCCAAGACCCAACACAATGTGAGACACGAGAAAGCCCGAGTTGGTTCGGGGGTTTCGGGCTTTTTGGACATCCAGGCGCTGCTGGGAGTTGTGGAAGAACAGAGGTGGTGGGGGGTGGGAGTTCTGCATGCTGGGTAGGGACAGCATCTAGCTTTGGGCAGGGGAGCACGGGGAGATGGGGTGGGACTACTGCTTGTCCCAGTGATGATTGTCCTTAGCTTGGTGGATGCAGGCTGCAAGTGCAGAGAGGCCTACTACGGTAGGTTCAGCTATGGCTCTGTAGGCGAAGACCTTCTGAGTGTTCCCCATGGCAGTGGTACATGAAAGAAACAGTCCGTGTTTATCCACATCGTTTCCTGGCTGTTCATTGTAGAAAATGGATACATATTGTACCATATCCACTTCTTAGGGTGGACCTGAGTTTAAATACCCTTTGCAGGGAGGAAGGTCTGGGGAAGGAAGCTTATTGGCTAAGCCTCAGTGCCTATAGGTATCTCATTAGCACGGAGAACTCTGCTCTGGTCTACATGACCACAGGTCATGTTTTCTTATGTGGAGAATGTGGCACATGTTCCAGGCCGGGAATCTGGCACGGAGCGGGGAGTTGCCTAAGCCTCAGGTGTGTGTCCACCAAGTCTCCAGGTCTCAACCTGCTCTACCATACCAAGCTTCCTGACACAGATTTTATTGCCCCACAAATAGAGTTAATTTTTTAAAAATAAAAATTTCCTCTCTTATACAATGCATCCCATATTTTGCCCTCACTCCATTCCTCCTAGTCCTCCCCCTCCATGTATCTTCTTTCCCATATACATTCTCCCTCCATTTCCTCTTCAGGGAAGAGCAGGTCTTCAAGAAACTACAGAACTAGACAAGAAACTATGCGAAGTTCCTGGGGGTTAATGACCAACAGCCGAGTTAGTGAAAAACAGCCTTCATATTGAGGCTGGGCAAGGCAACCCAAAAGGATGAAAAGAGTCTCAAGAGAGGCAAAAGAGTCAGAAATACACCTGCTCTTATTCTTCCAACTCTCACAAAAACACCAAGCTAATGGCCTAACATATACGCAGAACCTAGAGAAGACCCATTCAGGGCCCCTTTAGTCTCTGTGAGCCCATATTCACGCTGCTTAGTTGATGCAGTAGGTCGCATTCTCCTGATGTCCTCCACTTCGTCTGACTCCTGCAGTCTTTCCTCCCGCTCTTCTGTGGAATCCCCATACTCCAATGAAGGGACACAATGGAGACCTCCAATTTAGGCTCTGTCTTCATTTCTGCCTAATGTCTGGCTGTGGTTCTCTGCACACGCTCCCATCTGCTGCCAGAGGAAGCCTCTCTAATGAGAATTGGACAAGACTACAAGTATAGTTTCGAATTTGGCAAGGTCTATGAGTATAGCAGAATATCACTGATTTTTTCCCAGTTGTGTTTGGTTCTATCATAGGTCTCTGGACTATGCCTTCTCGTGTCCCTGCCCTTCCGGCAGGGTAGGGTACGGGTTCTCTTTCCCGGCATATGCCTCACATTAAACCAAACATGTGCTGGCCACTTCCGCAAGCTCTGCACTGCCGTGCAGGCAGGAAAGATGGAAAACGGAGGGTTGTGGCTGGGATGATGTCCAGGTTTCTCTTTCAGAGGCTCGCAGAGAACCTTCTCTCACATGTGCAGAATGAGTTAAAACATTTAATACAAAAAACAAACACTTTTACAATAACAATTTTTCAGAATTTGTGGTAATGTTTTTTTTTTTTACTTTTCTTCTGTCTAATCAAGAAACATAGATTCAATAATCTATTGAATATTACCAGGAAGTCATTAATTTCTTAATTTTTAATTTCACACAAATTAATAGGTACACCTTATATGCAAAAACTGGATAGATTGGTAGTGTTAAAGGCGGTGCATAAGCCACATTTTTTAAACATACTTTTAGTCTTGAGGGTTTGTCTCGGAAAAAAACAATAAGTGGCTGAACGGAACACTCAATAATCCTCTCTTTCTTCCATAAATGTGTGTTCAAATGTATGTGTGAGCATATACATACATACATACATACATACATACATACATACATATATGTTCATGCATACTAGGTATGCTACAAACACGTAAATCACACACACACACACACACACACACACACACACCACACTACCTTTAGGAATGTAGAATTTTTGGTATAACTATGATTGTTCTCCACGTAAGATAGTACATAAGATGTCTGGTCTGCAGGTTCCGCACATTCCTTGCTTATTCTTAGTATTTTAACAAACAGTAATGCATCCTGTATGTTATAGTGTGATAGATAACTGTCAGCTTTAATAATTGTAGCAAGATGACTTTAAATAATGAGATGGTGACTAAATTAATGTGGTGTAAGAAATATAATCTCCTCAGGGTGCACATGAATATCATTAATGCCGGTTGTTGTAGACCAGTCTTAGTTTCCATGTACAATAAGTCCATGTTCTTACTCAAATTAAATATAAACACAGCTGACTTCTAGAATGGTGAAAAGGACTGAATAGTAGGGAGAAGGTAGACCTACAAATCTGTTGGTCAAGGGATTCCAGTTAGAAGATGTGCAGGTATCCCTTTCCAAAGCAGAAGGCTCCCAGACAATCATGACATAAAACGGAGAAGAAATGACTTGTGGTGTTGCCATCATGGAGAAACAGTGAAGGCATTATAGCCTGGCTGTATTTAATCTGATTTCTGCAATGCACAGTATTTTCACGTCAACAAATATTCCTAGTACTCTGTAGTAGACATGTGTTTTTCTTTCCATTTAAGTATTAAAATTAATTGAAATTTGTCATTCAACCATGTGTGTATAATTAGGATATACCTAAATATAAAAGACACATATTAGAAGGGATTCATTTGTTAGTTTCATAGTCCTAAGATAAGCATCTTGGTTCTTTCATTTTACTATGTGTATATATATATATATATATATATATATATATATATATGTATGTATGTTGTATCATCTTATGAAAAATCGATCACTATAGGAATAGCACCACCTATGGCTTTAAGTGGTCTGCAAATGTCTCAACATTTACAAATGGAAGTGTGAAATAAATTACAGGTTGTATTTGATGTTTCTAATTTTTCTCTTTTGACCATCCATTACTTTAATATTGGATAGGCTTGACTTACCATCTACTGCCAAAATAAACTGACTACTCCTAAGATGAATGTTACTAATTTAAATTTCAAAATGGAAGCAGAAGCAAAGTGCGGTGATAATTGGGCTATTTAATTATTCATGTGCATACAAAATTTAAAGCAGAGTCTCTGAGACCTTGACATATATTGCTGTCAATTTTCAATTCCGGGCAACAGAAAGTACTCTTGGCTGATGAACGCTAATCAAGCAAGTCAAATGGGTTGGCTGCATAAGAAAGCAGTGCACAGACATAATGTTGTTCTCAAGAATAAGTCTTCATAGGATACAATAAAGTATAAATATACGCTCAAAAAATGTGATTTCTACAGTTTATTCAGCAGATTTAATGATTATATAATATATTCTGAGTTTTATACTAGGTTTCATGAAAACTTTAGATTCCCACTTAAAGCCTTTGTTTTTCGTTTAATTTTAGATGTTATTACTTCATATTAGAGACTCATGTAGGAAAAATACTATTAAGTACAGCAAAATATTGATAAAGGTATATATGTGTGTGTTTTATTATTGTGTATGGCGTTTGTGTTTGTTAGGTATTATGACAAAATGCCTAGGTATTTGTTACAATGTTTATTGTTTTTCCATCAAAAAAATTAGTCAGTTGCTGTCCAGTCTCACCAACACTTGGTGCTAGCAATTTTAGACATGCTAGGGCTGTTTCTGTTCTGTTTGCTATCATCCAATGGCCTTGTTTTGTTTTGTTTTGTTTTATTTTTTTTGGGGGGGTGGCCATTTTGAGTCATTTTATTCTCCATCGGCCTTTTTTTTAATTGGATACTTTATTTATTTACATTTTAAATGTTATCCCCTTTTCCCAGTGGCTAATAACATGGCTCCCTTTCATGCACATATCTGACAACCATGAATCTTTCCTGATGTGTTCACATATTCGATAAATATTAGGGGACCTTCTAAATATCTTGGTAGCATCTGTGATATATTATGTTATGCATATTATTTCTCAGTCCATTATGTACTCATTTTATTGGGGGTTATTTAGAAAGTATATTTTAATATAAACCTTTACATTACAATTACAATATGATCACATATTTAATTATGCACTAATCATGACACGTATGGCCTGTGACACTTTTAATCTCTCAAGCTACCAAAGGTATTTTCATTGAAAAGCCTTATGATTTCAGCTATTCTGTGGTACTGTGTGGTAGAAACCGAAGTTTATTCTGTCATACAAATATCCAGTTATTCTAGTATTATTTGCTATAAACATATTGCTTTCTTCTCTAGGTAGCTTCCTTGCCCTGGTGAAGGTCAAATGTTTGTACAATAAAACAATCTGTTTGTGAAATTGGTTTTACTTCGCTGTACCGACTGCTGTGCTGTGTCGCTTCTGTCTGTGTCGGTACCGCAGCTCTGTAGTCAGTTTTTCAATTTTTTAACACTGTACTTTGTCAAGATTGCTTGCACTAGCATAATAATCCTGAGAACCAATCACCATAATATTTAAGGGTGTTTTAGGTAACATATGGATAATTAGAGCACCTAGGCTTTAGTATCGGTGTAGTAATTATAGCTTAACTCTACAGTAATGCTCCAGCATTGAAATTAGTTTGTATTACATTACTTTAATTATATAGATAACCCACTATGAAAGAAATGGAAATATAACTTCATATTGCTAGAACTACCACATTCTGTTTTTAAAGTGCTTTAAGCTATAAGTAGATGGTTGATCACTAGAGAATTTAACAGCAACTGATATTTGAAGTAGAAAGAAATCATAGCCTCTTATTTCAATCCCTGTGTTGAATTCTCTCATTATATTGATATGACTTTTGCACTCAGTAATTAATTTTCACTAGTTTCTGCTTCAATTCCTGCTTTGCTCTTTGAGAGTAATTGGCATGACAATAGAATTTGCAGTAGCACGTTCAATGCAATCAACGGTTTTTTTTTCTATTTTGTCCTGTTATTAATATCATACCTCCTAGAAGTGCCTGGGAAATATCATTTTGAAATAATGAAGGGAATGCATAATTACACATCGTCCAGCCTATTTTAATAAGCTGCCGTGGCTGGTTACATGTTTCTTACTTCAAATCTTGGAAACTTTGTCTAAATCTATTTGTTCAATAACGTACTTTGCAGACTCTTGGAAAGTGTGGAGAAACTTTAGCTTAATTGCAGTGTTTGTCTAATTATAGCCAAAATATGAAAAACTTATTCTTCTTGTGGTTTACCTGACGGACAGCACTCAGTGGATAGAGCAGAGAACTGATTTCTCTATCTAACACAAGATATAAGAGACAATGAGTCACTCCAGACAGTTGAAGGACTTGCGCCTTTATGACATCCATACAATGACAAAAACAGAAGATAGGTAACTCAGATACTCTGTATATGTTCAAAATGAAATTTTCCCACTCACAAAAGTGCCAGTTGTAATTTGAATTGTTTAGGCTCTAGATCCATATGTAAGGTTAATATGTTATTATATGATTTTTCCCCATGAAATTTTATTTTTATGTATTTATTGTTATTCAGGAAAGCTTATCAGGATGTTTAAGATATATATATATATACATATATATATATATACTCTTTAACTAAATTCAGTTTTTGTAATTAGTTTGAAACTATTTGTGTATATTACTTGTTTAATCACTGCTTGTTATTCGAAACAGAATGTTACTTTAAAAACACTTGCATTTTTTTTACAATTATTACATTTAATTATATCAATACTAGCAAAGCATACAAGAGAGACTTATTTAATTCAAAGTCTTAATTACTTGGCACTTAGGCAGTTTGGCAGTACTGCAAAATTCCTACCATTTGTTAATGTTGAACATACCAGGTAATGCATAAATCAAATATTTAGCAATTACATGTCTTCAGAAAAAATCTTGTTGCTGATAAAATGAAAATCATCTCATATAACATAATTTACAAATTTAATCTTCCTTGCCCTAAGCCCAGTAAATTTCATTTTTCCCTCGACTTGAGTCACTGTTCCAAAAAGCTTTTCTGTTGGTATTTGGTCAATGGGAGCCTCATAGATCCAAGGCTGTTAAAAGGTTCTCAACTTTCTCTCAGACTTCATTCACCATGGATTTCTCTTGTTTTTTGTTTTTTTAATTATTTTTTTCTATTTTTGGTTGATTTTTTTGTTTTGTTTTGTTTTGTTAGTTAGTTAGTTAGTTAGTTAGTTAGTTAGTTAGTTAGTTAGTTTGTTACTCTTTGAAGCTTATACCCTCAACTAGTCTGAGAGATCTACCTCCTTTTCCAAGACTACTGACATATAACAAACAGGCATCCTACCATTCAACCTTGACCTTAGGTAGCAGAACACAGAACACTCTTTAACCATAATCCCTCTGTAGCTTTCTGTTCTATGAATAATCAAGCGATCGTTAGCAGGTAGAAGTAAATAATTATTGTCCATTTCTTTCCAATAGCCACTCTTTTATTTTTGTCCAAAGTTATTTTCACTACAGCAAAATGTCTCTATTCGATTTTCTAACAAGTCTGTAAATTCAGGAAATCCAAATGATCTCTATCAGTTTCTATGTCATTTGTGGTGGCATTTTGCTCATGAAGTGGATGTGAACACCCAATAGGTAAGAGGTCGTGGGGAAGGATTCAAGGATAGTGAAATATAGAGAAATAGACAAAGAGAGAAACAGAGTGAGAAGGGGGAGGAAGAGGGACACACACAGAGTGATACAGAGAGAGAGAGAGAGAGAGAGAGAGAGAGAGAGAGAGAGAGAGAGAGAGAGAGAGAGGTGACACAGAAAGAGACAGGAGAGGAGGGAGACAAAATGAGGAAGGAAAAAGCACAAAGTACAACCCTATGACTGGCTAGTCACACACTGACATACCATGTTACTCAAAGCTTATAGCAACAACACAAAACTCATCTCTCACCCCAAGGAAAATAAGATATTTTTTTTATTTTTTTATCAGATATATTTCTTTACTTACATTTCAAATGGTTTTCCCTTTCCTGGTTTCCTGTCCATAAGCCCCCATCCCCTCCCCCTCCCCCTCCCCCATATGGGTGTTTCCTCCATCCCACCCCCTTACTGTCCCACCCCCTGACATATTTCCCTGCACTGGGGGTCCAACCTTGGCAGGACCAAGGGCTTCCCCTTCTACTGGTGCCCCAATAAGGCTATTTTCTGCTACATATGCAGTTGGAGCCCTAGGTCAGTCCATGTATGGTCTTTTGGTAGTGGTTTAGTCCCTGGAAGCTCTGGTTATTTGGCATTGCTGTTCTTATGGGGTTTCAAGCCCCTTCAGCTCTTTCAATTCTTCCTCTAATTCCCCCAAACGGGGTCCTGTTCTCAGTTCAGTGATTTGCTGCTAGCATTGACCTCTGTATTGGACATACTCTGGATGTGTCTCTCAGGAGAGATCTATATCTGGTCCCTTTCAGCATGCACTTTTTAGCTTCATCAATCTTATCTAGTTTTGGTGGCTGTATCTATATGGGCCACATGTGGGGCAGGCTCTGAATGGCTATTCCTTCAGTAGCTGCTCTAAACTTTGCTTCCATATCCCCTCCTATGGATATTTTCCCCCCTTTCAAGAAGAAGTGGGAGCATTCGCATTTATCTAAATATAAGTGACAATAATCTGGGAGTATGGACTCAAACTTCACCCAAACCCCATATTTAAATGTGGAAATGCTTTCGTGGAGTGTTGTTGCTGTCGTTATTGTTATTGGATGGAAGAAAGTCAAAGCACCTTCCAGATAACACTAGTTGAAGGCTCAGTCTGATGGGTGCAGCGAATGGGGAAATTTGTCACAGGTTTGAGATGCCATCTCATGGCAGTCTTACTTTGAGCATTGCTGGAAAACTAGGCACTTCCAAAACTATTTACCTGATAGTCATGATGACCTTAGGAAGTACACGGAGACCGACAGTGATTGGCTACTAAGGGAGTTAAATATAGCCCAAGGTCATTTAACTCTGGGTCAATAACGTTCCTACGGGCTACCATTATGGAAGTTCTGTAAGTTGTTCAGACTAAGCTGAATCTTTAAGACAGATGTGAAATTGCTTGGTTCAAAAAGTAAACACTGTCGATTCAGAGCAGATGAACCGAGACATTGCCTCTAGCTGACATCCCTGAGCCCCCATCTTTACATATTTTGGGCAGAGGAACCTTAAATCAATAGTACTTTAGGGTAGGTCAGCCATGAGTATATTTGATGCATAAAATCAATCTATTACAATCATTTCCTGATTAATCATTTGATAGATTAATCTGAAGCACTCAGCATTCTCAATGTGTTTCATGTTATTACTAAATGTCAAACACAGCATAAATAAAGCCTTCGTAAATCTTATCTGCACAATTGGCTATTGAATATATGAGAAATAAACTTGACTTTTCAGAAATAGGTTGACTCGATTACTGGGCAAAATTAGTTTGTTTTTCCTTCTATTTAAATGTGTACAATGTTACCTTTTATTGAACACTGGAGTGATAATCTGTCTTAAGATATTAACATATTTTTAAGTATGTTCTTATCAGACTGCTATGAGAATGACTCGATCATACCAGCCATGAGTGAGTTCAATAATGAGAGGGTTAACAAAACTTAATATGGCATTGGCCACAGATTCCTCCTTGAGGCAGTGAGACATTGTATGTAAGGATTCTGAAATACGACTTCAAAATTCAGATTTTATGTTTTGGATAATGTGTGGAAAAGGTTAGTAGTAGGTTCTACCAAATAATGAGACTCTGAATTTCTTGGTCTGTTTTTATTTAAACAAGAAAATATAAGCACAGATTATAAACAGATTTTTTTTAAAGACTTAGAGCTTTAGATGCTAAAGTAAGCCATAGAGATAAAGGTTCAAGGTCATTTTCCTAAGATAAAATAAAATCAATATTTACCATTGTAGAAATCCTTTCTAAATGTAGAGGGGAATGTCTTCTTAGATCTCACCTTCAAGCCTGTATGTGTGGTTTCTCTGCTGAGACGTTGCTTTTCAGAGATGCATTTCATGAAGTTCTTTCTGCAAACAGCTCTGGGTCTTGTCTCAGAGGGATAAGGTCACTCTGGATCATGGTGATGGCAAGACGGAGAAAAGCCTTTTCCTGGTGCCCTGTGATGAAGAGAAATGAGGCAGCTCCATCAGCAACAGATCAGCTTACAAAAACAAACAAACACAAATCCAGCTGGCATCCACCAACTTCTCCTGCTTGGAATTTCATAACTACATCCTGATGACTTTTCCCCATGCTAATTTCCTTCCACAAACTGCTGTCATTTATTCTGAGACCATAGCGGTGAAGCATTGACGGTCACTCAACATGAAAACTATGATGCTTCTATGCTCATTTCCAGATTTTTAATGCACACTTTGAAAATTTTAAAGTTTACAAAAGTTCGAGGGCGCCCTCTTGAAGGATCGCATTAACGACCACAATAATAATGATTTCCATCGGGTTTTTATGTTCGCAAAACTGGAACTCTTTACTGAAAATTACGTACGTGTCAAATTATCCCAATTTATTTATTAAAACCCCATCATGAATATTGATAGTATATTAAAGATTTAAGCATGTAAACTCATGATGGCCTACTTTCTGAGCATGATAGAAAGAACCAGCATAGGGAAATGTTATTAAAGTCTTATACATGAGAGTAAATAATTGATAAGAACAAATGAAGATTTTATAATGAGCCAAAAAAAATAGATAAAGTAATGAAAGAGATTGTTTAAAACTTAACTGGGCTTGAAATCATTGTAACAAAATGTGAATGCCTATACTTATGCTGACAGTGTAAAGATAGTTAAATCTGGTTCACCAATGCTTTTTTTGTTCAGTTCCTTCTAACTTTTCTCTTTCATAAATGATATTTTGCTCTCCTTTAGGCTTGAATCACCTACCAGATCCTTGATAATGGAGGCTCCACGTGGGGTCCAGGTGAGTGCTGCTGCAGGTGACTTCAAGGCTACCTGCAGGAAGGAGCTGCATTTACAGTCCACAGAAGGAGAGGTGAGTCTCCAAGCAGGGCTGACCCTCAGCTTTGTAGTCACTTGAATCAGGTTCCAGGAGACAGGCTGAGCTGCTTCATGAGAAATTCCAAGCTTTGGAAACCCTGATACCTCTTCAAAACTGTATCCAATAAGCTCCTTCTACTTTCTACTTAAATGTACTCATTCTGAAGACACTTTTAAATAGACCTCCAAATTCTTGTTGCTTTGATGTTCGCTTTAAACATTAGAATGAAAGCAGCCCCTCTTTACCTGTCTCTTGGGAACTGTAGACTGGCTCTTCTAAAAGTTAATCGGCCTGTGCTGTTATAGTCAGAAAACAACACAAGTTTTTGGGAAGACTGCTGGTGCCCAACAGGATCACTATAGATAACAATAACTATATAAATATTTCAGAAGGCCTGAAGGCAAAATTTGGAAAGTTTTCACCATAGAAAAAGAATTCTCTACATAGCTAAGTACAGCTAACCCAATTTAAAAATTACACAGGTCACACATATGTGGAAAATTGTATAAGATCCACTAATTTCCATTTTCATACTTTTATATATCTGATTGAAATTAGTTTAGAGGAAAGGAAATGTTTTTCCTAAGTGCTTTCATGTTGGTTTGTTTATTTCTCTGCCCAAGATCAACAACACCACAAAAAGACAAAGTGATCACTTATCGAGAACGTAAGTCCCTCCCTTTAGGTAGATTCTAAGTTGCTTGTCCAGATCAGATACGATATCCAGGCATTAAAAGTAATAATTGAATTGAAGATGGAAGAATTGTACAGAAAATGCAAGGTTGTGCTATGAACAATCTCTGTCATTTGAGACAAAACGCCATGAGGAGCTGCAAATTTGGTGTGGAAGGAAACAGGAGTCAGAACTGTGAATGAAAAGTCTTAATGATAGGACCACATCCACAGGGCAATGACACACCACAACAAGCATGCTAGATGGACAGTTTTTATTCCAAAAATTGATTAACGTTTTCAAGGAAACAAATAGTGCGGATATCAGGTGATAAATGAAACAAACGGATCCCTGTTACAGACGATGGGCTGTGCTGAGTTCAAAGCTCTGGGGTATGATTCTAGTCACCGGATTGCATCTCAGAGCAGATGGATTGTGTGGCTTTATGGGGCAATACAGAGCAGACATACCAATTTCAGAGGTTGGAAAGTGAACAGCACAGTAACTGCATTGGCAGGACAGAGAGAGGTGGGCAAGCCCATCCGTGCTGCAACCTAGACAGGCTCGGGAATACGGTGTTTGTCTTCAGTATCTCAGTTCTTCTAGCATCCTGCCTTATGTTTCATCTCGATGAAAGCCAATCTCTTTCCAGCAGCCTGTGTGAATGGATTCATTAGGAAACTTGTCCCCTTTACATGAATGAAGAAGTTACCGAAGCATATAGTTAATATTTATTTCATCTCAGTTGTGGAACAAATATCCCACAGTGAGGGAATTGGATGTAAAACAGCTCTGAGCTTGTTCTTAACAGTGCAAGCTATGAGCAAGATCATTTGGAGCTCCTGGTGTTGGGGGACTAGTGCAGGCCATGCAAGATGTGTAACCTGGGGAAAGACCACAGGTTTTATATGGAATGAGAGGGGAAAAGGGAAGCTTTGAACAGTAGGAGTGACATGGTTCAGTTAGCATTTCTTGGAACTTCACCCCAGCATAGAGAACTAAATGGATGTGCACTGCAGCAAAGCCCCCAACAGAAGTCCGATAAGAAATGTCTAAGACAAGAAAGGAGGAAATTCTGCTCTCTCTTATCCTCCCTTCAACTTTGGGTTGTCTAGGCAACTCAGAGTTTATGATTAAGAAGAACAGAAGAATCAATGAGATAGCTTTAGTGATTAAAGGCACACGTCTGGTGACCTCAGTTCAACCCCCAGGGTAGAAGCAGAGAAAGAACTTTAGTCAGCATCCTCTGAGCTCAACATAGGTCCAGTGATACACACACACACACACACACACACACACACACACACACACACACACGGGGGGGGGGAGGAATACAAAATAATCAGTGTATTAGAAATTATTGAATAAGTGAAGTAGCCCCTCAAATGAAAGTATTAGTCAAATTGGTTGTCCAAACCAGCTAGCATTTAATAGATAATTTAAGCATGATGATATGTAGAATTATCTGTCCCTTGTCATGAATTCCTCAGTCACCTGATCTTTAGGCTGTGAGACTTTTCTGAATGTTTTAAAAATAATTTTACCCATTCTTTCACGAGCATTTTTATTTTTAAAAACAGGCGATGGGGTCTGTTTTTAATTAGTTCCCTCCCTCTTCAGCAACACCAACGCAGCCGATACTCTTCTTTCTCTATATAGTCTCCCGACACGACTAAGAAGCTGAATAGAAACCCTCTACGCGGCCGTTCATTTTCTGAGTGTATGCCATTGTTATTACTGCTGCCGTTTTTAATAACGGCTCTTTGAGCACATTATTCCATACCACATTTCATGTTGGAGGCCGGTTCTCAGAACGCCACCGCTCAAATTGGCCGACAGCAGCAGAGCCTGTGGACAAAGCACAGGCTTGTAATCTGTTCAAAACATCATGAACAGCAAGAGTCTCCATTGTCATGCGATGCTCTCTGGGAGGTTACCACGTTAGAATTAAATGATTTTTTTTTTCTTTTTCTATTTCTTCCTAGATTTTTCTAAATGCAGATTCAATCCGGCTGGGAAATCTACCAATCGGTTCCTTCTCTTCTTCACCCAGCTCTTCAAATTCTCGACAGACAGTGTATGAACTGTGCGTCTGCCCCAATGGCAAACTCTACCTTTCTCCGGCTGGGGTAGACTCCACCTGTCAGTCCAGTAGTAGCATTTGCTTGTGGAGCTGAAGCGACTGATTTCTCCTCACACCAGAATAGCCTTTTGTTCCCGTCCGTCTGCTTCACGGTTTTGCTCGGTTTCCCTTGTGATCAGTCCGGAGCGTCTTCAGATGGACCACAGAGCAAACTGTTCCAGGGTCCGCCGGGATTGGCCTTCACCTTTCCTAATTCACCATACTCAACACAAAGAGTGTGACTGGCTCGGCCATGGGAAAAATATTTAGGGCTGGAAACCTGGATCACGACCTTTGCTCGAAAGGGAGAATAATTTAGGTGCCTTTGCTACGTGGAGTGAAGCACACAGATTTTTGCAGAACCTGGCTGCGAACTGCGCACGAACACATTAATGACCCAGACGAAGGTCCCAAATCCACTGGCGACATGAAAACGCTTAACCCCGTCAGAAGACTAATTCTGCAGTCCGAAAGCACAATTTTCCATTCATCTTTTTAGGACGTAAACTTTTATCCCTGAATTTTAAAATTTTGAAGCATTATGTAATGCTTGCTTTACTAAAAAAAAAATTAAATTCAATACGTGATTTTTAACTAAATGAATTGACAAGACAGCACCTCTCCCTGAGTTGTTTTGTTTCTTTCACTTCAATGTGTTGGTACTCTTTGTCTACTAAGTCCGGAATTTTGTACATTAGATAATTTTGAAAGCTCTCAGCAATATAATCTTTACAAAATGAACAAAAACGCCATTATACTGTCATTTGTCAGATCTGGATGGCCTTACACAGTATTTACGTGGTTAGTGCATGTGACACACTTGCTTTTAATAAAAACATCTTAGCTGTCCCAGTATAAGCCAGGAGGGATATACTTATGGTGGGGATCCATCCGCTATTTCTTTAAACCTTCACATGGTTTCCTTTACCCTTAGGTTTTAATAGCACTCTTCTGTTTGCCCCATTTACATTAAACTTGATTTTAAGTGCAAAAAAAAAAAAGTTAAACCAGCCTTTAATTAAAAGCTAACATGATATATAATGCTGAGAACTGATTCAGTTTCCGTAGGGACGTCACCTTCAAATTTAGTATCTGTCTTTTAATTTGTGGTTAATATTTAAGAAGGTTACAAGTTAAATTATAAATTCCAGAAAAGAACATGGTAAAAAGACAAATGTTCAGTAGGGGTCTCAGTCATGTGCTTTCTCTGTTGAGGAATCTAGTCACCTTTCCATTCGACTGTTAGCGTTTAGCCACTTCTATCAGACTGTTACTCTACCCTTACGTTATCAACCATAGCTCTCTCCGCTGCTCATTTTTATAAGTGAGTTCCTAATAAGGAATGCCAGAGTATTACAGCTTTGTTCATCGCGGTACTCTTAAACTCAAATTCTTGAAACCGACAGAATACAAGAATGTAAACTTGTATTATAGATTTCCTAGTTTCTGAAGGTGGCTTGATGACTCGAAGGTAAGTCCTTAAGTTTTCCCATCATGCCCTTCTTGTACCTGTGTACACCATTGACAGGTGTATGGAAGTTACATTTCAGGGCTCTGTGACTGCAGAATCTTTGAAAGACTGTTCTCTATAGCTGAGAGTGGAGCAAACTATTGGAATCTGTTGAAGTAGTTTGGTTAGTAAAAATGAGAAAGCTGGATAATACAACCGGCAAAGCAGCCTATTGGCCAAAGCCATCTATCTCCTTTGGAGTCCCAGCATTTCCAGTAGCAGCCAAGCACCATATCACGAGCATTTTCCAATTCTGCTGACGGCTCTGGAAGGCCTTTCACTCTGATCATTTTTAAAATAGTATTGGACTTGTGCTTTGGGGTTAGCTTACAAATCTGTAAATTGACATCAAAATAAAAGTGGAGATATATAACTACTTGAAAAAGTCATAACAGAGAGCCTCATTCATTTCTAACAAACTTTACTATGTGAAGATTGCACATTAGTCTTTGCAAAAGAGTCACACTGTACGTGAGGCATGAAATTTGAGTCGTGAGTGTTTATCACTGTGTTCACTTGAAGAAGACATTCTGCATTAATTTGGGACATACCAAGGTTTTAGCCATGCTAAATTAAAGCAGTTTCAGAATTTTCTAATCAAAGGATGTTAATTCTTGTGATTTGTAATCCTCCCTGTTTTGAAAGTCTTTAACTAATCAATTAAGCCAAGTTCTGCAATCTGAGAATGCCTCTAAGCTTCAGTTTACAAAGAAAAAGTTATAATCTTTAGAACAGAAATATTAAATCAAACATCCTCTAAAGGCTTCTTCTAGCATGAATGAAAACATTCAGAATTTGTATACATAGGCCAACATACCAAGAATGAAGAGTGGTGAGGAAACAAAGGGGGTGGGGGCAAATTATAGGCTAGGACAGATGGCTTACACCTTTAGTTTCAACACTTCGGAGGCCAAGGTAGGAGAATCTGTGTGAGTACAGTGCGGCTAGGGCTATACAGAGAGATCCTGTATCAATCAATCAATCAATCAATCAATCATCAATCCACAATTAGAGAATAAATAACACACAAATAAATTAAGTGGAACAACGGGCAAATTTTCAACTCAAAGATATTCTGAAAAATCCAGACATTAAAGAATCATAGAAACTCAAAAGATTTAGAACATTCAAATTCCTGTTAAATAAGAAAGAATGTGGTCAATGACTTCCATATACAATAATACATGAATGGCTTGAATTGATTGTTGGACTGCTTTAAGGTTCTTTGGACACAGTCATGTCAAAATTTAAGCTTCTATTCAAGGCTGAGAAGATGGACCCTGAAGTCTTTGATTTCCTAATAGAAAATCATTGTTCTTTGATGATAAGGAGGTTCAGAAACTGAAGGAAGTATTTATCCATTGCTTTCCCAGTGCAATTTTACAGATCAGAATGAACACAGAAGTGCGTGCACGTGCACACACACACACACACCACACACACACACACACACACACACGCACACACATGCACACGCACACATACACACACAAAAACACATACACTATACCTTATGTAAATGATTCAAATTCTATTTTCTTGAAATCCCATTTAATAGATATTACTTTTAGTTGTGCCACAATGGACTCTACTCAGCTATGTTGTTTGTCTTACCTTTACTTCTCATTTAGTTTAGATCCTGCAGAGAACAGAAATGGAGAAATTGGAGTGGGAAAGTTCCTGGCATTTCAATTATGAGCCACAATTTGTAAATTCAGATATATTTTACGTTCAGTGTCTCTGGGGCTTAAAAGGGAATGCATTATTATTTTAAGTTCATAATGCTTGAATGATGAAATTTTAAAGGATACAAAAACAATCAAAACATACGCTAAACCAAACAAAATGCACTTTTAATACTTTATGATCCATTTACCCAGTATCTCCAACATTTGCTACTGGACTTAGTAGTCTCGATTTTTATTATGAATCATAATTTTCACAATACGGGATAGAATCATTTCTCCAAGTTTAGAAAATAACATTTGGAAATCGTAGAAAGTAGTGCCATAAATCTCTGAAAATATGTGTAGGAATTTGGAATTGGGTTCTGGTTATATGTGATACTTAAAACTCTCTTTAGAAATATCCAGTCACTTTGGCTGCAGTCTCCGTAAGAAAGGTATATCAAGCTAGGTATTTCTCTTTGGTCATGTTCGTCTCTTAGTTTTATTGATTCTTTTAAGAACATATTTAATGATCATCATTGAGTCTGCGAGACTCTGCCAAGCTAGAATTTTTGATGATCTATCCCTTAAAGAGCTGTTCATCCATGTCTAAAACAAAACTTCACAGCATCCTATTCTTTTTCTCCATATCCCAATTAAATATTAGTTCCTTTGAGGAAATAACGTTTGGTTGATGTTTTCAATGATATGGATAATATTAAGTAAAAGAAGAACATTTGTAGCCATCATCTAAAAATATCGTTTCAGGGCTTTAACTAACACGTGCCCAGTATAAGTGCCCTGCTTAGTGCTCTATAATTACTGACACTCATCAAACTAAAAGCATGGGCTGTTGGGAAGAGTGTGTTTAGGTCAATATGGCCAGGTACTGAAATTTTATTCCTACCAAAATTCTTTCATATTCTAATGTCTTTACACAGCAGTGCTTCGTTTTCCAAACACACCATTGGTACAGTAATATCTCTAATTAATTCCACCTTTGCAGACATAGTATCTCTTTTTAAGGAAGCAATAGGCAAGGGAAGATCTGATGCTGTTAGCATTCTAGTTCATAACATCCCAGGTCAATAGCACATTTAACTATAATTGAAAGTATTTAAGGGTCTAATTCTTTATATACAACCACCATCACCAAACTCATTTTTGAGTTTTATATGTTTGAGGTATGCTTTCCTTAACTGCCTATAGCTTTGGCCTAATTAGAATTCCTCACGTGACCCTTCTTAGACATTCATTAAGTCATTTGCTGCATACATTAGCATATATTGTGGTAATGATTCCTGCAGAATATCACTATCAAAAAGGAAAATAAAATCACTATTATCCCCGATTATAAATTCATGAATGATTTCATTGAACACTTTCGTAGACGTTGCTTTAAACTGCAGTCAAGTAGTCACTGAAACGTCAAAGACCAAAGATCAGGATTTCTATTGTATTTAGCTCTAGACCACTATTGCTTCTACTAACTTATTAAAATAAATAGGGGTTATAATTACAACACAAGGAAGTAAATGTGCTTCTGGCAGGAATAAGAGCTGCAGCCATTAGTTACTGCTTCAGTTGTAGAAAGAACACTTCAGTGGTACGCTCTGCATACTTTTATACATAGGTAATGAATGTCTCAGTATTCTTAAAATGAGGAAATAAAGACTACACCCAAAATGGCCTCAGGATGAATTAGCTTAGTTGGGTTGAAACTTTCATTGCTTGCCAAATATGTCTCTGCAAAATCTAATGAATATGAAATACTTCTAGAACTAGAGGGCTATTTTTTTAAGTGTTAATTGATGTGGGTCAGTCTTTGGCATCATAAAGACAAACACAAAAGGATGTGTGGTACAATGAACTGTGATTCTTCCTGGGTTTCCAGTTTTAGTATTTCATTTCTTTGAATATTTATAAATAAAAGTCAAACAGGGTTAAAGATGTGCGAGGAAATTTACAAAAAAAAATGGAGACACAATTTGGAGTTTGTTTCTTTATCTATACGATTCTTTAAATTGGGTCCATTATTAATTTATTTTGTTTTGTATCTTTCATGTAAATGTTTTCTTGTATATATAGATATATGAAAAATGGAACTATTTTCGTACACATACTATGCAATATGTTTGTACAATTGCAAAATTACCAAAATTACAAAAGCTGTGCTTTTGTACTCTATCTTGCTTTATGTTAAAAAAAATCAATCAACCTTTTCTATTTAAAAGGACTCCTTCCTATGAACTGTAGATAACATATCTATTAAAAAATCTGTCTATTGTATCTTTTGTTTAGTTTGGGGTGGGGTCTATTTCTTTTGGGAGTAAACAAAGCAAACTTTTGGCAGTTGGAATTCTTTTCTCAGAAATGAGTCCGTCCGAGGCATGCAATGAGCCCACATCATTTAAGATCTCTCTTGTAATTCTTGTATTTTTGTCCTGATTTCGGTGCTACTGTGTAACCACGATTAAATGTGATAGTCAAAGAGGATCAGAACTCAGGTGCTATCATTTCATTCATCTTCTTTAAGAAACAAAACAAGACAAAAACAAAAAACAGTTTGAATAGAGACCTTTCCAATAACATGTTTTCTGATCAATACCACGTCCATGAATATATGTGCTTCAGCAAAATTAAGTTTAATATACACTTGATCAAATTCTTCACCATATTTTTCTTCTCTCAAACTCATACCCAGTGGTATGAGTTTTCTAAGAGTGTGAAAATGATTGAACCATAGGATTAATTCACTTACCAGGAGATTAGCAATCAGTTTTATCTGTTATGAAATTCTGCTGGTTTGTCCCTGGGATAAAATTAGACAAGTATGTTGTGTGTACAAATACCTATATGTTTATATGTGTATTACCTGTCAGCTCATTTAATGAGTAAACCAGAGCAAATACAAACACAGACTAATTGGGATTCCCTATTTTATGTTTGATCTCTTTTCTGTTATATTCAGTAAAGAACTGGTATAGATTTTTTTTAAATGACAGCAATGTTGCTACTATGGAATAATAGACAGCCTATTTCTATAATCCCTTGAGAATGGCATTCTTTATCAACTTCAAAATAAGTCAGTATCCATTGAAAGTATCTTTTTGGAAAACAGTGATAACCTTCTTTATTTCATATCCAATTATTTTATAAAGCGATCCAAATACTTAAAACAAAAATTGAAACGCTTATACCCAGCTCTGTTTTTCAAATGTTAACTCTAAGTAGACTATAAGAGAATGCCTACATTCTGTGTGACATATATTCCACGACTGTACCTAACCTTCAAAAAGGTTTGAATGGTTTCAAATGTTTGCACACTTATCTCTGTCAGGCCCTTCAGGCTACTTGCCAGCAAACCATTGTAAAATAGTAATGTCTGGTTTGGTACTCGCTTTCTTTGCTGAGACAGAGGTTTGGGAGGAGAGAGGGAAGGAGAGGAAAGAAGGACAAAATGAGCAGTTATCTCTGTATTCATAGTCTTGCTTATGAGACCAAATGTATGCCATTGTTATTTTTTCCTATATCATTTAAGCATATGGCACCATCTGGTTTATCTTACAATTCAATTCAGCTGTGACACTAACTGTTAGGAGCCCAGACCATATAGCGTAAGAGCCCAGTCCTACAACACGCTGCCCAGACCTGCAGAACTCAGATTACTCACAACATTTGTATGAAAGCTACAAATTAGGAGTTCCCTTGACACCTTCCTTAAATTCGATAATTTGCTCTGGTGGTTTAGGAAGGACGACCACTTAAACTGTTGCTCACAAATTGCAAAGGATGTTGTAAGGCTATGAATGGACAACTCAATGAACAGGTGCTGGAGATGAGCTCTGAAGGGCTCTGAAGTGTAGAGTTGGAGTGGGTGGTCTTCCTTACACACTTTCACTAAGCAACAATCTGCTAACCCTCAGACGTTGGAACCTTATTCAGTTTCATCGTGTAGGCATGGCCATTTCTTAATTTCAGCTCCCCCTTGTCTCTCCAGAGAATGAGCTGTGGGGCTGGAATTTTCAAGTTTCTTCTGATGGCTGTGTCTTTAGAGTGACAACACCCTCTTCCCCCCACTCCACCCCCAACTCCTTCTCCCCTTCCACAGCCATCTAAAGTAAGAATACGAATGATCAGTAGCTCAGGAAATAACAAATGCTATGTGATTTCTTTGTCAGGAGCCAGGTCAAAAAGGAAACATTATTACTCATGTTTCTAATACCTCGTCTTATGAGGTTGTAAGAGCTCGCTATTACTAATTGGAGGCAGATGAAATTATATAGTGGTATCTATGAACACACTGTATGCGTATGTATAATTTCCTGGGGGTAAATTGGAAAATGGAAGTTGGTTAATAATACTTAGCCAGATAATTCTACTACTATCATATTTTAGAACACTTTTACATCCTGCTTTAAAAAAAAATGTTTCCGCAAGAACAGCACCCATTTGAATCTTAACAGTCTAATAAGTGTCCTGCAATTACCGCTCAAAAACAACTGTCTTTTAAGAAAATAGGACAAGGTTTTAAAGGAAGATGTACGTTGACATCATTCCTTCCCTTCAAACAAGACAAGCTGCCCTGAAAATGGGCCTTATGGTGGTAAACAGGACTTGCTGCTCAAATAATCAGTGGGGATATTATTTTCAAAAGTAAACACAATGAAGTTATTTTAACTCAACACAGGAATCACTTGACATTAAGAATATACATTAACAGATACATCACATTGTGAGCTTAGCTATTAAAGGGATACCCTTGACGTGTGGTACTCATGAGCTCAGGAGGATGAGATGGAGTATGATGAGTTCAAGGCCAGCCAGGACCACAAAGAACACCAGTGTCAGCCTGCAAAGTTGGGTGAGAAACTGTTTAACTTAATTTAAACACACACGCACACACACCACACACACACACACACACACACACACACACACACACCCCATATACCACACACACACACACACCACACACACACACCACACACACACCCCATATACCACACACACACACACACCACAAACACACACACACACCCCATATACCACATACACACACACACACCACAAACACCCCATATACCACATACACACACACACCCCATATACCACATACACACACACACACCACAAACACACACACACCCCATATACCACATACACACACACACACCACAAACACCCCATATACCACATACACACACACCCCATATACCACATACACACACACACCACAAACACACACACCCCATATACCACATACACACACACACACCACAAACACCCCATATACCACATACACACACACACCCCATATACCACATACACACACACACACCACAAACACACACACACACCCCATATACCACATACACACACACACCCCATATACCACATACACACACACATACCACAAACACACACACACACCACAAACACACACACACACACACCCCATATACCACATACACACACACATACCACAAACACACACACACACACCGTACACCACACACACACACACCACAAACACACACACACACACACCCCATATACCACATACACACACACATACCACAAACACACACACACACACACCGTACACCACACACACACACACACCACAAACACACACACACACACACACCCCATATACCACATACACACACACACATACCACAAACACATAAACACACACACACACACACACACACATACACACACACTTGGGAATATAGATTAGTGAGAACACATTTGTCTAAGATTTCCTACTTTGGGTTTAATCTCTTGTACTGAAAAAAGTTAAAGATCTGGAAAGAAAGAATAAAATAAAAAGCAAAAAAGCATTACAGCATTTGCATATTTAAGTGAAGTAAATACACCACTTCTTCTTATAGATATTATGTTAAGTTCAAAGATTTTTTATTGTATAATACTTGTTATGAAATAAAGAAAATATAAAAATCATTTTAATTCAAGCATGTGCTTTAATGTTTTTATTGGATTGAAGTTAATAATTTTATTAAAAATTTTCTCACTTATTAACTGTTTAAAATTAAGAAGACAAGGCATTATGAGATTACACGCTTAAAAGAATCTCAATTCATTATTATAATTCATTTAAATATGTATAAACTGAATAAGGTGGGAAAATACCAAGCATTACTTGAAAGGATCTGAGGTTCTTTTAACTTGCCTTGTCCATACAGTGTTTATGGGAGCTCTGTATCCATGAATGCCTAGTAATGCGTTTAGCACATAGTAAGAGCACATGTCAGTGTGTAAATTAATTGTAGAAAAAATAATTGGTGTAATTATACCATTCAAATTCAAAAAGAATTACAAATTCAACTATTTCCTCCTACCGAATTTTACTAATATTTAGAATAAATAAACCAGCACAATTTAGAGGATACAGATGTTATGGGGAAAGTTGCCTATTGTCTTTCAAAAGTAATTACAGAAACATGACCGCCATAAAAGATAAAATGAAAATTCTAGAAATATATTCTCCTTGTCTCTTTGAATTAAGTATCAAATAGATTCTATTAAAATATATAGATTATCTTACATTCAAAGCCAACTTAGCATACTCCAATATGTGATTGAGATATAGATGTATGTAATATAATTTAATGAGTATTTGAAAGTGGCATGTGTAGCCAGGAAGATAGATCAGTGGGTGAAGTACTTTCCATGACAGGAGAACATGAAATCTGGCACTGGCACTGTGGAAATGCGCAACTACCATGGCAATTCCCAGCAACGGGCAAGAAGACACAGGTTTCTATAAATAAACTCCCTAGCTAGACAAGTTGAATAAGCGAGATCTGGGTTCAGTGAGAGATCTCTTCTCAGTAAATAGAGTAGAGAGAGACTGAGGAAGAAACAGAGCATCAATCTCAGGGTTCCAGACACTCCACACACATGTACGTGCATACCTGTTCACATATTCCCAAATATAGAAAATGTGAAACACACACACACACACACACACACACACACACACACACACACACACCATACACATAAAGAAAAACTTAGGCTGAATGTCCTGAAAAATAAATGTGATGGGGCCGAGGAGGGTCCAACCTGGGCCCTGTAACAAATGGAATAAAAATTACATTTGTTTTATCATATTTTAGTTTATTATTATTCCTTAGTGAGAGAGAGAAAGGGTATGGATCTAAAGGCTCACAATGTAAGGAATAGCTGGGAATGGGGAGACCTGTAATCAAAATATATTGTTTGGAAAACATCTATCTTCAACGAACATGAGTGGCAAATAGTAATAATGATAATGATAATGATAAATGAAATGAATTCTAATGTTATTCTGCTATACTCATCTGGGTGACTTGTCCAGTCATAATCCAAAAGGCTTCCTTTGGCAGCAAATAGGACTAGGTTCAGAGAACCACAGCCAAGTATTCTGCGGAGTGGCTCTAAAATGTCTCCATCGATACCCTTCAGAGATGGGGAACCTGAAGAAGTGGGTCCTAAAAGAATGTAAGAGTCAGAAAGGAGGGAAGAGGCCAGGAGACTGAGGCCCACTGAATCAACTAAGAGGGTTCAAATTGGCTTAAAGATTGAAGTGTCAAGCATCCTCGGTATGTATGTGATGGCAGTCAGCTTGGTGTTTCTGTGGGACTCCTAACAGTAGAACAGGTGTGTCTCTAACACATTTGCCAGCTCTTTGGATGTGTTTTCTCCTATTAGATTGGCTCGTCCTTAAAGCTTTTGCCTTGTCTTGCTGTATCTTGCTCTGTCTTCTTTGGCTACTGTCTTTTGGAGTCCTGCTCTATTTTGCATCCGAAATGGATAGTGATCTAGAGGATAAGGGAGATTGAGGGAGTAGAGGGAGGGGATTGGGGTCTGGATGTATACCCTGCGAGAAGAATCTATTTTCAATAAAAAATATTTATAAAGTGTAAACAGAATGACAAATTAATTTGTTAGTAGTTGAAACAACAAAATAAAACATAGTAAATTTCCTTTTACAGTTTGGCTTTTAAATTGTAAATTATTTGTGGTGATTGTGAATTTGTATCCATCTTGAATTAAAACACTTAGACAAAAAATTGCTTTGAAGTTGTAGGGAGGTGAGAAATTTAAAATCAAAGTCTCCCAACCAAAAACAAACAAACAAACAAACAAACAAACAAGAAAACAAAAGCCCAGGACCAGATTGGTGTAGTGCAGAATTCTATCAGACCTTCATAGACAACCTCATAGCAATACTGTCCAAACTACTCCACAAAATAGAAACAGAAGGAACACTATCCAATTCCTTCTATGAAGCCACAATTATGATTATACCAAAACCACAAAAGACCCAACAAAGAACGAAAACTTTCATAAGACCAATTTTCCTTATGAATGTCGAAGCAAAATTAATAAAATTTCTACAAACCAAATCCAAGAACACATCAAAAGAATCATCTATTATGGTCAAGTAGGCTTCATCCCAGGGATGCAGGGATGGTTCAATATATGGAAGTCCATCAACGTAATCCACTATAGAAACTCAAAGAGAAACACACACACACACACACACACACACACACACACACACACACACACACACAAACGATCATATCATTAGATGCTGAGAAAGTATTTGACAAAATTCAATGCTCTTTCATGTTAAAAGTCTTGGAAATATCAGAAATTCAAGGCCCATACCTAAACATAGTAAAAGCAATATACAGCACACCAGTAGCCAACATCAAACTAAATGGAGAGAAACATGAAGCAATCCCACTAAAATTAGAAACTAAACAAGGCTGCCTATTTTCTCCCTACTTATTCAATATAGTACTCAAAGTCCTAGCCAGATCAATCAGACAACAAAAGGAGGTCAAACAAAAAGAATACAAATTGGAAAGGAAGAAGTCAAAATATCACTATTTGCAGATGATATGATAGTATACTTAAATAACTATAAAAATCCACCAGAGAACTCTTAAACCTGGTAAACAACTTCAGCAAAGTTTCTAGGTATAAAATTAAATCAAACAAATCAGTACCCTTCCTCTACTCAAAGGATAAACAGGCTGAGAAGAAGTTAGGGAAGCGACATCCTTCATGATAGTCACAAATAATATAAAATAGCTTGGTGTGACTCTAATCAAGCAAGTGAAAGATCTATATGACAAGAACTTCAAGTGTCTGAAGAAAGAAATTGAAAAAAGGTCTCAGAAGATGGAAAGATCTCCCATGCTCATGGATTGGCAGGATTAACATTGCAAAAATGGCCATCTTGCCAACAGCGATTTACAGATTCAATGCAATCCCCATCAAAATTTGAACTCAATTCTTCATAGAGTCAGAAAGAGCAATATGCAAATTTCTTTCTTTGGACTAAGAAAAAAAAACCCAGGATATTGAATATTTTCTCAAGAAAGAAAAAAGAAAGAAAGAAAAGAAAAGGAAAAGAAGAGAAAAGAACATTTTCTTAACAATAAAATACTTCTGGGGGAATCACTAATCCTGGCCTTAAGCTATATTACAAAGCAATAGTGATAAAAACTGTATGGTATTGGTACAGAGATAGGCAGGTAGGTCAATGAAATAGAATTGAAGACCCAGAAGTGATCCTACACACCTACAGCCACTTCATCCTTGACAAAGGAGTTAAAACCATCCAATGGAAAAAGGACAGCATTTTCAACCAATAGTCGTGGTTCAACTGTAGGTCAGCATGGAGAAGAATGCAAATGGATCCATTCTTATCTACTTGTATAAAGCTCAAGTCAAAGTGGATCAAGGGTCACCACATAAAACCAGATACACTAAAACTAATAGAAGAAAAAGAGGGGAAGAGCTTCGAACACATGAACACTGGAGAAAATTTCCTGAACAGAACACCAATGGCTTATGCTCTAAGATCAAGAATTGACAAATGGGATCTCATAAAACTACAAAGCTTCTGTAAGGCAAAGGACACTGTATTAGGACAAAACGGCAACCAACAGATTCGGAAAAGATCTTTACCAATCCTACAACTGATAGAAGGCTAATATCCAATATATACAAAATACTCAAGAAGTTAGATTCCAGAGGATCAAATAACCTTATTAAAAATGGAGTACTGAGCTAAACAAACAATTCTCCACTGAGGAATATCAAATGGCTGAGAAGACCTAAAGAAATATTCAGGATCCTTAGTCATCAGAGAAATGCAAATCAAAACAACCCTGAGATTCCATCTCATACTAGTCAGAATGGCTAAGATCAAAACCTCAGGTGACAACAGATGCTGGCAAGGATGTGGAGAAAGAGGGACACTCCTCCATTGTTGGTGCGATTGCTAGCTGGTACAACTATTCTTGAAATCACTGTGTAGATTCCTCAGAAAATTGGACATTGAACTACCTGAAGACCCATCTATACCACTCCTGGGCATATACCAAAAAGATGTGCCAACATATAACAAGGACTCGTGCTCCACTATGTTCATCGCAGCCTTATTTATAATAGCCAGAAGCTGGAAAGAACCCAGATGCCCTTCAACAGAGGAATGGATACAGAAAATGTGGTACATCTACACAATGGAGTACTAGAAAAACAATGACTTCATGAAATTCTTATTCAAATGGGTGAAACTAGAAAATATCATCCTTAATGAGGTAGCCCAGTCATAAAAAAAACAGTGGTATGCACTCACAGATAAGTGGATATTAAGCCAAAAGCTTGGATTATCCATGATACAACATCCAGACCACATGAAGCTCTAGAAAAAGGACAAAGTGTGGATGCTTCAGTCCTTCTTAGAAGGAGAACAAAAATATTCATAGGAGGAAATATGTAGACAAAGTTTGGAGTAGAGACTGAAGGAGAGGCTCTCCAGAGACTGTCCCACCTGGGGATACAGCACGTATACAGCCACCAAACCCAGACAAGATTGCTAATGCCAAGAAGTGCATGCTGTCAGGATCCTGATATAGAGGTCTCCTGAGAGGCTCTGCCAGAACCTGACAAATACAGAGGCGGATGCTCACAGCCAACCATTAAACTGAGCACAGGGTCCCCAAAAAGGGCTGTGAGAAAAAGGATTGAAGGAGCTGAAGGGGTTTGCAACCCCATAAGAACAACAATATCAACCAACCAGAGCTCCCAGGGACTAAACCATTATTCAAAGAGTACACATGGACAGAGCCATGGCTCCAGCTGCATATATAGCAGAGGATGGTTTTCTTGGGCACCAATGGGAGGAGAAGCCCGTGGTCCTGCCGTGGCTTGATGCCCTAGTGTAGAGGAATGTCAGGGTGGGGGACAGGAAGGGGTGAGTGGTGGAAGCCCCTCACAGAAGCAGGGTGGGGTAATGGGATAGGGGATTTATGGAAGGAAAACTGGGAAGGAGGATAACATTCGAAATGTAAATAAAAAATACTTAAAATCAAAACATGAGATTCTAACCATCATATTTCTTTGCATTGCCATGTGAGGAATTGATTATTCCTAAGCTAACTGAAGGCTTGAGGCAGTCTGTCTCAAACATGAAACCTCTTTGTATGCTTGGATGTCATCAGCGCAGGGCTATGAAATGGAGCACACTAGAGTATGACACTAAAAGCTCTTCAGACCACAGTGACTTGACGACTAACCATGTCAGATGATCTGGAGTGGTCCCTGGGTAATGCCTGGTTTGCTCTGGATGAGCAGCGATGTGATTTCAAATTCATTCCAATGTACAATGGGCCTAATTCTTTGAATTACAAACAAAGGAGTTAACACAATGAATAATTTCAGACATATTGATGTCACTTTAATAACCTTATAGTTGCACATATTTACAGGTTATACAAAATTTCCTCTTATTCTAATGAGAAAGCATGGCATGTAATCAAAGTAGTGAATTTGAGGGAATGAAGCATAGAGATGACAAGTTGTCAAGCACTTGATAAATTACATTCTATCATGTAATTCAAAATCCAAAATAGTTATATGAGTATAAAAGTTGTCTAAGCTCCCTCAAATGAGTGTACTTGATAAACTATTTTTCAGAGCATTTAACAAAAGAACATTTCTTAGCATGTATCACATATGACAATTAAAAATTATGTTTGATTAAACTTAATAACTCCTGGTTTTATGTACACCCAAATAATGCTTGTTTAAGGAAAGTAGGTAATCATTCTTGAGTATTTCTTTTCAGTTTTAAGATATATCTCTTCATTTATTTACTGTGTCACATTGACTACCTGTACATCAGATACAGTTGTGAGACTCTTAAATGAATTATGTCTACTAAAGAAATAGAGCTGAAAGTTAAATTGGTGTTTCTATGCTGGTGGGCAAAGACAGATCCTAAATAACACAAAAATTCATAAGCATATATAATAATGCGTGAACAATACATAAGAGATGATAGCATGGTGAATATCCCCATAATGATGAACACAATAAGAAAATAGAGCCTTAATATTTCAAGGCATTAATGCCTTCTTTCCCATATTCACACTATTCTACTGTAATATGCTTCTTGAGCCTGGAGGGGGTCAAGGCATGCTTTGAAAAGAGAAATAAGTCAGGTACAAATCTTTGCTTTAACTTTTTATCAATAGGTGAATTTCAAACCACAAACTGATGCTAACATCTCCATCCTGACCTTATGTCATCTCCAGACCCAGTAGCCTTCCTTTAGTCCACACCAAGAGTGCTGTTGACCTGGTCACATGTAAGAAACTGTACATGTTTGAATGTAAGGGTAAGAACTTGTCTAGCATAAGATTTCTAGTTCAATATGGAATTATTCTCTTAAAAATGATATTTTAATAAGAATTATGAGCTTGGTTCTTAGAAATAGAACTCTTAACTGACAACATGATCACTTTCTACCAGAAAACCAGTTACTCTGAATTTTTACCCTTATAAAATTCTTGAGAGGGGTTGGGGATTTAGCTCAGCGGTAGAGCGCTTGCCTAGGGAGCGCAAGGCCCTGGGTTCGGTCCCCAGCTCCAAAAAAAAAAAAAAAAAAAAAAAAGAAATAAAATTCTTGAGAACATCAAGTGTGTCAAGTGTGAGTCTTGTCATGTTAAAGATTCTCTCTCTCTCTCTCTCTCTCTCTCTCTCTCTCTCTCTCTCTCTCCCCCTTTCTCCCCCTTCCTCTTCTTCCTCCTCTTCCTCCTCCTCCTCTGTCCTCCTCTCTCTCCTCTCTTTCCTTCTTTCTTGTTTCTTTCTGTCTCTTTCTCCGCTTCCTCCTCCTCCTCTTCCTCTCTCCTCCTCTTTCTCCCTCTCCTCTCTTTCCTCTTTCCTTCTTCCTTCGTTCTCTGTCTTTCTCTTTCTCTCTCTTCCTTTTTCTTTATTTTGTTTTGTTGGGTTTTTGTTGTTTGTTTCTTTACTGGTCTTCTTCTTGATGGGGGCGGGGGGCTATCAGAATGAATAAACTGACCTGGATGTTATTATACTAAAACACAGACAGAATAAGAGTCAAACTAAGGTTATTTTCGTGGGACTAATGTAATTATATTAAAAAATATAAAAACTGTTAATTTTAAAGATTATGTGAATGTAAAGTTAGAATAGTGTTTGAACGCAGAAGCAATTTTTATAGTGGAGTAGTTATTTTTTATCCACATATTTTTTAAACTAAACCTTTCAAAAGAGGCATTTTCTGCTCACTGTGTATCTATGCTACAAAGGAAAAAAATCATTCCACCATTTTCTACACAGGAAAATTTTTATCTGGATTATAAGGAGATGACTTCTGTACACTGGGCCCTAAATTGTACACTGGCACATAGATATGTGGTCAGAGAGCTCCAAATAATTCCTGGCTAGAGACCAGTGGATTCCTCCTCGTTAGGAAAACAGTAACCATGTTCAAACATGTGAATGAATCACAGAAATTAGCTGTTACTAAAAAATAAATAAAAATGTATAAGCAAAAATTAAAAGACTGAAGTCAATTGTTCTCTATTAACACACATAATTGGCTTTAGATGAAACCTTAGTATTTGTATATAAACCTATTCATGTTAACTTCAATCAATTAACAGTTTCCAATATATAATATAAAGTAAATATGGATCCTTTAAATTCTGCACTTGTGCAGGCCAGGCTTCCTAGAACATAGTGCTGGGATTTTTTTCTCCTTGCAATATGAGGCCATAAAAGGGAAATAATCTCAAATACAATCCATATAAAATATACACGTAAATATTACATATACATGAAAGAAATTACCTGTTTCAAAATATTGACTAGATTGTTTGGAAAAGTTAGAATTTTCCTGAACCTTGTGTTCTCAAAATGAAGTCAGAGCATCCATCTGGTAGACCAAACTGCCTGTAACACCAGCTCCAGTGGGGCCTGATTCATCAGAGTCCACCAGCGTTTATATGCACACAGCCCCACACACATACATACCATTAAAACAAGTTCAATAAAACTATATCTGTATATTTGAGTACTTTTTAGACTTTTTAAGAAACTGAAATTATTATATAAAATAAGAATGAGATACATAACTGTCTTCTTTATGCTCTCTGCACATTTCTCCAAAATATTGATCATACAGCATAAGTAAAGTTTCCTTTACTCAGGCAATCAGAGCGTGTGGCTGTCAGTGAAATCACCTGGATGTCCCAGTTGTGAAGCAGTAACAACTACAAGAATAAAATCTGTTTCTAAAAGATTAGGTTCCCTAGCACTCAATAAGCATTGGGATCAATTTTCCATACAGCTCTCTTTGCAATGGGTTTCATAAAGAAATTTTAAATAGTTGAATCCTATTTTTATCACAGCAAAATGTCATACCCTTATCTAAACTTTGATCTTTCAAGGAAATATAGACAGATAGGACACCATTCATCTAAGGGACTTTCTGCTTAGTAAAGTGTGTAGGATTCCTGCTTTACCTGATTGTGACACACCCTTAATTGGACTTGGAAAACTGAGGAGTAATATGGTTCCACATCCAGAAGACAGTTAATACTCCTGGGCTATTTTCCTTGGTTGAGAATCTTGTTTTTAGCAAAATAAAAAGCAAAAACTTAAAAAATGAATTTTATAATGAGTCCATTTATGGAGGCAAACTAACTACTATCAGTTTGTCTGACACACTAATATAATTTTAAGGTATATGAATGCACTTCTTGTAATATACTGAATAGTTTAATTTTAAATAATAGCTTTATTCAAATTATTTCTACAGCAAATTCCTTATATTCTAATATTATTTTTACCTATTGTGTTATATATTTGAAGCACTTATATTGAATTATTAATTATGTATACATGCTTTAAATTCTAATGCATAACATTTAGACTCACATAAATATATTTAGTGAAAATTACAGTCATATATACTGTTTCATATTAAGTACAAATTTTTTTTGTTAATCGGTTTTTCTGACTGCAATTACCTCTCTCTTTTTTTTATTTATTTTTTTTATTAACTTGAGTATTTCCTATATACATTTCGAGTGTTATTCCCTTTCCCGGTTTCCGGGCAAACATTCCCCTCCCCATCCCCTTCCTTATGGGTGTTCCCCTCCCAACCCTCCCCCCATTGCCGCCCTCCCCCCAACAGTCTAGTTCACTGGGGGTTCAGTCTTAGCAGGACCCAGGGCTTCCCCTTCCACTGGTACTCTTACTAGGATATTCATTGCTACCTGTGAGGTCAGAGTCCAGGGTCAGTCCATGTATAGTCTTTAGGTAGTGGCTTAGTCCCTTCAAGCTCTGGTTGCTTGGCATTGTTGTTCATAAGGGGTCTCGAGCCCCTTCAAGCTCTTCCAGTTCCTTCTCTGATTACTTCAACGGGGGTCCTATTCTCAGTTCAGTGGTTTGCTGCTGGCATTCGCGTATGTATTTGCTGTATTCTGGCTGTGTCTCTCAGGAGCGGTCTACATCCAGCTCCTGTCGGTCTGCACTTCTTTGCTTCATCCATCTTGTCTAATTGGGTGGCTGTATATATATGGGCCACATGTGGGGCAGGCTCTGAATGGGTGTTCCTTCAGTCTCTGTTTTAATCTTTGCCTCTCTATTCCCTGCCAAGGGTATTCTTGTTCCCCTTTTAAAGAAGGAGTGAAGCATTCACATTTTGATCATCCATCTTGAGTTTCATTTGTTCTAGGCATCTAGGGTAATTCAAGCATTTGGGCTAATAGCCACTTATCAATGAGTGCATACCATGTATGTCTTTCTGTGATTGGGTTAGCTCACTCAGGATGATATTTTCCAGTTCCAACCATTTGCCTACGAATTTCATAAAGTCACTGTTTTTGATAGCTGAGTAATATTCCATTGTGTAGATGTACCACATTTTCTGTATCCATTCCTCTATTGAAGGGCATCTGTGTTCTTTCCAGCTTCTGGCTATTATAAATAAGGCTGTGATGAACATAGTGGAGCACGTGTCTTTTTTATATGTTGGGGCATCTTTTGGGTATATGCCCAAGAAAGGTATAGCTGGATCCTCAGGCAGTTCAATGTCCAATTTTCTGAGGAACCTCCAGACTGATTTCCAGAATGGTTGTACCAGTCTGCAATCCCACCAACAATGGAGGAGTGTTCCTCTTTCTCCGCATCCTTGCCAGCATCTGCTGTCACCTGAGTTTTTGATCTTAGCCATTATCACTGGTGTGAGGTGAAATCTCAGGGTTGTTTTGATTTGCATTTCGCTTATGACTAAAGATGTTGAACATTTCTTTAGGAGTTTCTCAGCCATTCGGCATTCCTCAGCTGTGAATTCTTTGTTTAGCTCTCAACCCCATTTTTTAAGAGGGTTATTTGTGTCCCTGCTGTCTAACTTCTTGAGTTCTTTGTATATTTTGGATATAAGGACTCTATCTGTTGTAGGATTGGTAAAGATCTTTTCCCAATATGTTGGTTCCCGTTTTGTAATAACCACAGTGTCCTTTGCCTTACAGAAGCTTTGCAGTTTTATGAGATCCCATTTGTTGATTCTTGATCTTAGAGCATAAGCCATTGGTGTTTTGTTCAGGAAATTTTTCCCAGTGCCCATATGTTCCAGATGCTTCCCTAGTTTTTCTTCTATTAGTTTGAGTGTGTCTGGTTTGATGTGGAGGTCCTTGATCCACTTGGACTTAAGCTTTGTACAGGGTGATAAGCATGGATCGATCTGCATTCTTCTACATGTTGACCTCTACTTGAACCAGCACCATTTGCTGAAAATGCTATCTTTTTTCCATTGGATGGTTTTGGCTCCTTTGTCAAAAATCAAGTGACCATAGGTGTGTGGGTTCATTTCTGGGTCTTCAATTCTATTCCATTGGTCTATCTGTCTGTCTCTGTACCAATACCATGCAGTTTTTATCACTATTGCTCTGTAATACTGCTTGAGTTCAGGGATAGTGATTCCCCCTGAAGTCCTTTTATTGTTGAGGATAGCTTTAGCTATCCTGGGTTTTTTGTTATTCCAGAGGAATTTGCAAATTGTTCTGTCTAACTCTTTGAAGAATTGGATTGGTATTTTGATGGGTATTGCATTGATTCTGTAGATCGCTTTTGGTAAAATGGCCATTTTTACTGTATTAATCCTGCCAATCCATGAGCATGGGAGATCTTTCCATCTTCTGAGGTCTTCTTCAATTTGTTTCTTCAGTGTCTTGAAGTTCTTATTGTACAGATCTTTTACTTGCTTGGTTAAAGTCACACCAAGGTATTTTATATTATTTGGGTCTATTACGAAGGGTGTCGTTTCCCTAATTCCTTTCTCAGATTGTTTCTCTTTTGTGTAGAGGAAGGCTACTGATTTATTTGAGTTAATTTTATACCCAGCCACTTTGCTGAAGCTGTTTATCAGCTTTAGTAGTTGTCTGGTGGAACTTTTGGGATCACTTAAATATACTATCATATCATCTGCAAATAGTGATATTTTGACTTCTTCTTTTCTGATCTGTATCCCCTTGACCTCCTTTTGTTGTCTGATTGCTCTGGCTAGAACTTCAAGAACTATATTGAATAAGTAGGGAGAGAGTGGGCAGCCTTCTCTAGTCCCTGACTTTAGTGGGATTGCTTCAAGTTTCTCTCCATTTAGTTTAATGTTAGCAACTGGTTTGCTGTATATGGCTTTTACTATGTTTAGATATGGGCCTTGAATTCCTATTCTTTCCAGGACTTTTATCATGAAGGGGTGTTGAATTTTGTCAAATGCTTTCTCAGCATCTAATGAAATGATCCTGTGGTTTTGTTCTTTCAGTTTGTTTATATAATGGATCACGTTGATGGTTTTCCGTATATTAAACCATCCCTGCATGCCTGGGATGAAGCCTACTTGATCATGGTGGATGATTGTTTTGATGTGCTCTTGGATTCGGTTTGCCAGAATTTTATTGAGTATTTTTGCGTGGATATTCATAAGGGAAATTGGTCTGAAGCTCTCTTTCTTTGTTGGGTCTTTGTGTGGTTTAGGTATAAGAGTAATTGTGGCTTCATAGAAGGAATTCGGTAGTGCTCCATCTGTTTCAATTTTGTGGAATAGTTTGGATAATATTGGTATGAGGTCTTCTATGAAGGTCTGATAGAATTCTGCACTAAACCCGTCTGGACCTGGGCTCTTTTTGCTTGGGAGACCTTTAATGACTGCTTCTATTTCCTTAGGAGTTATGGGGTTGTTTAACTGGTTTATCTGTTCCTGATTTAACTTCGGTACCTGGTATCTATCTAGGAAATTGTCCATTTCCTGCAGATTTTCAAGTTTTGTTGAATATAGGCTTTTATAGTAAGATCTGATGATTTTTTGAAATTCCTCTGAATCTGTAGTTATGTCTCCCTTTTCATTTCTGATTTTGTTAATTTGGACACACTCTCTGTGTCCTCTGGTTAGTCTGGCTAAGGGTTTATCTATCTTGTTGATTTTCTCACAGAACCAACTTTTGGTTCTGTTGATTCTTTCTATGGTCCTTTTTGTTTCTACTTGGTTGATTTCAGCTCTGAGTTTGATTATTTCCTGCCTTCTACTCCTCCTGGGTGTAATTGCTTCTTGTTGTTCTAGAGCTTTTAGGTGTGCTGTCAAGCTGCTGACATATGCTCTTTCCTGTTTCTTTCTGCAGGCACTCAGCGCTATGAGTTTTCCTCTTAGCACAGCGTTCATTGTGTCCCATAAATTTGGGTATGTTGTACCTTCATTTTCATTAAATTCTAAAAAGTTTTGAATTTCCTTCTTTATTTCTTCCTTGACCAGGTTATCATTGAGTAGAGCATTGTTCAATTTCCACGTATATGTGGGCCTTCTTCCCTTATTGTTATTGAAGACCAGTTTTAGGCCGTGGTGGTCTCATAGCACTCATGGGATTATTTCTATCTTTCTGTACCTGTTGAGGCCCTTTTTTTGACCAATTATATGGTCAATTTTGGAGAAAGTACCATGAGGAACTGAGAAGAAGGTATATCCTTTTGCTTTAGGATAGAATGTTCTATAAATATCTTTTAAGTCCATTTGGCTCATGACTTCTCTTAGTCTGTCTACGTCTCTGTTTAATTTCTGTTTCCATGATCTGTCCATTGATGAGAGTGGGGTGTTGAAATCTCCTACTACTTTTGTGTGAGGTGCAATGTGTGTTTTGAGCTTTAGTAAGGTTTCTTTTACGTATGTAGGTGCCCTTGTATTTGGGGCATAGATATTTAGGATTGAGAGTTCATCTTGGTGGATTTTTCCTTTGATGAATATGAAGTGTCCTTCCTTATCTTTTTTGATGACTTTTAGTTGAAAATTGATTTTATCTGATATTAGAATGGCTACTCTAGCTTGCTTCTTCCGACCATTTGCTTGGAAAGTTGTTTTCCAGCCTTTCACTCTGAGGTAGTGTCTGTCTTTGTCTCTGAGGTGTGTATCCTGTAGGCAGCAGAATGCAGGGTCCTCGTTGCGTATCCAGTTTCTTAATCTATGTCGTTTTATTGGGGAGTTGAGGCCATTGATGTTGAGAGATATTAAGGAATAGTGATTATTGCTTCCTGTAATATTCATATTTGGATGTGAGGCTATGTTTGTGTGCTTTTCTTCTCTTTGTTTTGTTGCCAAGATGATTAGTCTCTTCTTTCTTTTAGGGTATAGCTTGCCTCCTTATGTTAGGCTTTACCATTTACTATCCTTTGTAGTGCTGGATTTGTAGAAAGATATTGTGTAAATTTGGTTTTGTCAGGGAATATCTTGGTTTCTTCATCTATGTTAATTGAGAGCTTTGCAGGATACAGTAACCTGGGCTGGCATTTGTGTTCTCTTAGGATCTGTATGACATCAGTCCAGGATCTTCTGGCCTTCATAGTTTCTGGCGAGAAGTCTGGTGTGATTCTGATAGGTCTGCCTTTATATGTTACTTGACCTTTTTCCCTTACTGCTTTTAGTATTCTTTCTTTATTTTGTGCGTTTGGTGTTTTGACTATTATGTGACGGGAGGTGATTATTTTCTGGTCCAATCTATTTGGAGTTCTGTAGGACTCTTGTAATCCTATGGGTATCTCTTTTTTTAGGTAAGGGAAGTTTTCTTCTATTATTTTGTTGAAGATATGTACTGGTCCTTTGAGCTGGGAGTCTTCACTCTCTTTTATACCTATTATCCTTAGGTTTGATCTTCTCATTGAGTCCTGGATTTCCTGTATGTTTTGGACCAGTAGCTTTTTCTGCTTTACATTATCTTTGACAGTTGAGTCAATGATTTCTATGGAATCTTCTGCTCCTGAGATTCTCTTTTCCATCTCTTGTATTCTGTTGGTGAAGCTTGTATCTACAGCTCCTTGTCTCTTTTTTTGGTTTTCTATATCCAGGGTTGTTTCCTTGTGTTCTTTCTTGATTGCTTCTATTTCCATTTTTATTTTCTTCAACTGTTTGATTGTGTTTTCCTGGAATTCTTTCAGGGATTTCTGTGATTCCTCTCTGTAGGCTTCTACTTGTTTATTAATGTTTTCCTGTGTTTCTCTAAGGGAGTTCTTCACGTCTTTCTTGAAGTCCTCCAGCATCATGATCAAATATGATTTTGAAACTAGATCTTGCTTTTCTGGTGTGTTTGGATATTCCACGTTTGTTTTGATGGGAGAATTGGGCTCCGATGGTACCATGTAGTCTTGGTTTCTGTTGCTTGTGTTCCTGTGCTTGCCTCTCGCCCTCAGATTATCTCTAGTGTTACTTTGTTCTGATATTTCTGACAGTGGCTAGATTGTCCTATAAGCCTGTGTGTCAGGAGTGCTGTAGACCTGTTTTCCTGTTTTCTTTCAGCCAGTTATGGGGACAGAGTGTTCTGCTTTCAGGCGTGTAGTTTTTCCTCTCTATAGGTCTTCAGCTGTTCCTGTGGGCCTGTCTTGAGTTCAGTCTCTTCTGGTTTCTGGGCCTCAGGAGTGCCCACCTGACCAGGCGGTGAGGTCTCTCTCCCACGGGGTCTGGGAGCAGAGAGCTGCTGCGGGCCGTGCTTCGCGGGTGTGGGACTCCTGGTAAACACAGGACGTGCCCGGTCCTAGAGGAATTCTGCCTCTGTGTGTCCCGAGTTCACCAGGCAGGTCTCCTGCAGCAGAAATGTTGGTCTTACCTGTGGTCCCGAGGCTCAAGTTTGCTCGCGGGGTGCTGCCCACGAGCTCTCTGTGGCGGCAGCAACCAGAAGATCCGTGCCACCGTTTCCGGGAGCTTCAGTGCACCAGGTTTCCAGATGGCGTTTGGTGTTTTCCTCTGGCGTCCGAGATGTGTGTGCAGAGTGCAGTCTCTTCTGGTTTCCCAGGCGTGTCTGCCTCTCTGAAGGTTTAGCTCTCCCTCCCACGGGATTTGGGTGCAGAGAATTGTTTAACCCGGTCTGTTTCCCTCAGGTTCCCACGATGTCTCAGGCGCAGCGGTCCAGCGGCTCCTGGGCCCTCCCCCACGGGAACCCAGAGGCCTTATACAGTTTCCTCTTGGGCCAGGGATGTGGGCAGGGGTGGGCAGTGTTGGTGGTCTCTTCCGCTCTGCAGCCTCAGGATTGCCCACCTGACCAGGTGGTGGGGTCTCTCTCCCACGGGGTCTGGGAGCAGAGAGCTGCTGCGGGCCGGGATCCGCGGGTTTGGGACTCCTGGTAAACACAGGAAGTGCCCGGTCCTAGAGGAATTCTGCCTCTGTGTGTCCCGAGTTCACCAGGCAGGTCTCTTGCAGCAGAAAAGTTGGTCTTACCTGTGGTCCCAAGGCTCAAGTTTGCTCGCGGGGTGCTGCCCACGAGCTCTCTGTGGCGGCAGCAACCAGGAAGATCCATGCCACCGTTTCCGGGAGCTTCAGTGCACCAGGTTTCCAGATGGTGTTTGGTGTTTTCCTCTGGCGTCCGAGATGTGTGTGCAGAGTGCAGTCTCTTCTGGTTTCCCAGGCGTGTCTGCCTCTCTGAAGGTTTAGCTCTCCCTCCCATGGGATTTGGGTGCAGAGAACTGTTTATCCGGTCTGTTTCCTTCAGGTTCCGGCAGTGTCTAGAAATATTTTTATTAATTATCTTTTTCATTTACATCCCAAATGTTGCTCCCTGTTCTGATTCCCCCTAGCAAAGGTCTTCTCCCATCTGCCTTCCCCTTTGTCTCTGTGAGGTTGCAGCATGCGATCCCCCAACCCCACTTCCTGAGGTGTCCTCCCACCCTGGGATATCAAGCCTCGAAAGGAATAGACTTATCCTCTCTCTATGGCACCAGACAAGGCAGTTCTCTGCTCCATATGTTCCCGGGGCCATAGACCAGCCCATGTATGATCTTTGGTTGGTGCCTTAGTCTCTGAGAGCTCCCAGTGGTCAGGATAGTTGACACTGTTGGTTTTCCTGTGGGGTTGCTATCCCCTTAAGTTTCTTCAAGCCTTCGCCTAACTCTTCCAAAGGGAAGGGGTCACTGACTTCTGTCCAATGCTCTCTGTTTCAAATTAAGTGCTGGCTGTTTCAGATAATATCTGTTTCGTATTAAAAAAGAAATCTTATTCTTCAAAATTAAGCATTTTAGGAATTTTTTATTTTAAGAAATAATAGTATACATAGTATGAAATTGGGTGACCAAATACATTCTGGACTTAAATAGTTGTAAAGAAGCAGGGGGGAGAGGAGTAGAACTTTTCATTTTTCTTTTCACTTTATTTTTCATTACTGCAGATATTGTGCAAATGTGTACTCTTAGTGTCCGTTTATCGAAAAGACACAGCATGCAGGAGACAGCAGTAGCCATCACCAGTCAGAGTGGGAAAAAGGCTGAGTACTGACTTATGATACTGACTTATGAAAGAATGTTTTTAATTATTTGTTCCTTTGAACACTAGTTCTACAAAATCCCAGCAAGGAAAAAAAAGTTGGAAAATGGTTTGGCAACGATTGCAGTAACAAAGTATCTGAGCTACAACAAACCAAATAAACATAATTACATATAAAAAGCAACCTGTCTTCTTGTGAAAGCCTCCCACTTGGACTGAGTAACTTGCACAGTGCAACAGACCTGGCTGACAGTTATTTAACCATGGGGATCTATTGTACAGCAAATGATCCCATTAGATCATGTGTCATTCCAGTCTTTACCACTTGCAATTTTGTTTTTCACCTTTAAGTTCCTTAACCTTGCTTTGCTTTCACAAAGAAATGCAATCTACTTTGGAAGTCCACCAGTCTTTTTTTTTTTTCATCTTTATTAACTTGAGTATTTCTTATTTACATTTCGATTGTTATTCCCCTTCCCGGTTTCCACGCCAACACTCCCCTAACCCCTCCCCCTCCCCTTCTATATGGGTGTTCCCCTCCCCATCCTCTTCCCATTACTGCCCTCCCCACAACAATCATGTTCACTGGGGGTTCAGCCTTGGCAGGACCAAGTGCTTCCCCTTCCACTGGTGCTCTTACTAGGATATTCATTGCTACCTATGAGGTTGGAGCCCAGGGTCAGTCCATGTATAGTCTTTGGGTAGTGGCTTAGTCCCTGGAAGTTCTGGTTGCTTGGCATTGTTGTTCATATGGGGTCTCGAGCCCCTTCAAGCTCTTCCAGTCCTTTCTCTGATTCCTTCAACTGGGGTCCCGTTCTCAGTTCAGTGGTTTGCTGCTGGCATTCGCCTATGTATTTGCTGTATTCTGGCTGTGTCTCTCAGGAGAGATCTGCATCCGGTTCCTGTTGGCCTGCACTTCTTTGATTCATCCATCTTATCTAGTTTGGTGCCTGTATATGTATGGGTCACATGTGGGGCAGGCTCTGAATGGGTGTTCCTTCTGCCTCTGTTCTAAACTTTGTCTCCCTATTCCCTCCCAAGGGTATTCTTGTTCCCCTTTTAAAGAAAGAGTGAAGCACTCACATTTTGATCATCCTTCTTGAGTTTCATGTGTTAATGTTCCACTTGGAATCTTGAGCACAGCAGGTAAAGTCCATTTGTTTTTGTGTTCGTTTGCTTGCTTGCTTGTTTTTTAGTGAGGATGATACAGTTCACTGTACCTGTTTGTTTTTATATCAGCATACAAAGCATTTCCGTGGTTAATGGGGGGATTTTCATACATGTTTTTACTAAGCTCTCTCTGAATATTCACCCTTTGGTGCCCAGAACTCTGCCACATGTGTCCCTGTCACTTTTATTTATGGACATCACCTACCTGTCTCTAAATCCTCTATTAGCTATCTCATGGTGGAGTTGCTTTTCTTGTTTCCTGAGCTCTAACCACTCATCCAGCCACCCTAATATGCACCCGATAAGTAACTATTAAAATCTAAAATTAGTCCATGTGAAATATTCATCTTTGTGAATGTATGTCTCCAACATTAATGATTTCCTTGTCCATTAAATTTCCTTCAAAGTTTATTCTGCATTATTGTCAAAATAAAATTCCATGTTGTATTGTAGAACTAGAGTTTTAAAAAGGTTACTCATTGTCAGAGTTCGGATGTGCAGGGCCGGACGTGCCTGAGGGAGAGCCAGAGATAGGACTTGCCAAACCAGCTATTAGCCCCAAGGACATTGACCATCTGTAGCCACCCCCTCCCCTTCCTTCACCCCCCTGAGTGAGATGAGCCACCCTACCTGCCTGCCGAGCTGCTAGAGAGCATATACTCCTTGCTGATGTAATTTCGCGCCAAAAGTAACTGTGCACCATTTGAAATGACCAATCATGTGTAACCGCGCGAATGCCCCTAACCTCTCCTATATAAACCCCTGAGTTTGGAAGCTCGGGGTCGATTCCTCTGTCTCCTGTGTGGGATACGTATTGACCCGGGATCCCGCTAATAGGGATCTCGTTAATAAAAGCTACCTCTTGCTGTTACATCAAGAATGGCTACTCGTGATTCCTGGGGGCACCCCACCCCGCGATTGGAACGAGAGACTCGGCTCCCCGTTTTGGGGTACGCTCTTTCAGCATATTTACCATATGTTTTTTTAGCATTCATTTGACCTAAAGGCTGGGTCCATTTCTTTGTGATTGTGAATAGCCTGGTATTATAATTTCAGGGTTTTATAAAACATTAAAAAACTAATTAGGATTCTAGCGGGGGGAATATGCCAAAGAATAGAATTTAAAAATGAGCCATTGTGAACCCATAGAAAAAATGAAGGCCATTGAATAAAGTTTGAAAATACATTTGGTCATTTAACACTGATTGACCATGTGATAATCAAACTGTGGAAAACAAAAAACCATGATTTGGTTGACTTGTATGCCTCTGTAACATATCTGCCCACATGGTAACAGTTTAATCTATGTTAGCCAATACATATTTCCACAAAATGAACCAGCATGTACTAACTAGGCTAGAGTCAATGGCTCATCAATATTTTAGTCTGGATGGTTTAGATATATTTGCAAACATAGAATAATTTTTTTCCTTTTAAATTGTAACATGCCAATAGTAGTTGGAAAATGTTTTATTATATTTGTATTCCCCAATGGGGTAGAAGAAAACCAACCAGGGCCTAACACATGTTAGAGACTCTGCTTCTACTCTTCTGCACTTTACCCTAGCCCAGGTCTTCATCAATACAGCAGTGATTGAAGTCTAATTATAAAGTTGACCAAGCTAACTACTATCATTACTAGTACACTCCATAATAGATACCCATAATAAATGCTTAAATAGTACAAGTGAGGACAGATAGTATATGCTGGTGGATCAGCTCCTCTTAGCATAGTGTGTGTACACAGACACTAAGTCAGTTTGCAAAGTCTGCATGCCGAAGCTTTTCTTTCTTTCTTTCTTTCTTTCTTTCTTTCTTTCTTTCTTTCTTCTCTCTATCTCTTCTATCCTTCCTTCCTCTCTTCTTGCTTTCTTCTTTTCTTTTTGTCAGATTTTCTTGCATTAAATAACATAAATGTTGTTTTGCTTTCCTTTCATAACTTATAATTTACTGAATTCCAAGTTCAATCCTCAACGTATACACACACACAGACACACACACACACACACACACACACACACACACACATACACACACACACATGCAGACACTCATGCACATGAAATAATGTTTCAGTTTTTATTTTCATGGTTTTTATTACCCTTTATTACAGATGTGACCACACCCCACATTCCCACATCCTGGCATGGATCTTGTGAAAGTGTCCATATATGTCCTTGGTGCAAACCTAAACGTGTATAAAGACATTTGTTTGCTGTAAAAATTCGAGACTATTTCTATGTGCATTATATTTAAACAATACTGATGCCCAGACAAAGTGTCTGGACTATGTAAAGAAAGAGCTCTTTTTAGAAGGCATGTCTTGTCCGACTGGCATCTAAACCTCATTATACATTTCAACACAAATGAAATCTCCTCTCAACTTTAATGAAATGTCTCCCTAGGACAAATGGGATTTATGAGATTTTCATACCAATGATGGAAAGGAAAATATTTTAGTGCGTTGTCGATATCACCTAAATTGCCATCAATAGCAAAATAAAAATCACTTAGCAAATGTTAGTTTTGATGAACTCAGTAGCTCTTCCTCCTCTGGGCTTACCTATGAAGGGGGCTGGGCGTACACGAAGTGGAAGGGCAAATGTGGAGTATAGACAATTTTTCTCAATTTTTTTCTTTGAAATTGTTTATGCCTTGCTTTTGCTTAGAGTCTAAATGTAACAAAGCCATGTAAAATACTGGAACAAGAGAAGCTAGCAGAAACCAGAATTGAAAACCAAGAAGATTGACTAGAGAAAAACCAAGCAAATAAAAGCATCGGATAGTCTGCAGCTGCAGAAACTCCCAGCACCAGACATTCAAGGAGAAGGGAGTTGTGCCCTAAGCAGACCAGAGTGGCTGTAGGACACCTGCAGCTTTTTTGAAATTTAAGCAAATTCATTTAAATGACAAGTGCAAGTTCTCTGCATTTGGACTACTGGCCTTGTGGTGGCTTCCCCTACACTGCTTCTCAGGGAACTCTTCCTGGAAACTCTGATAGGGTCACACACAGCACTTACAAATGTCAAAGGTTTGTTAACAAAGTCTCAATTACTATGCCAACAGAGCATGCTGTAACTAACCCACACTCTGAGTGTTAAGAGTTTACCAGGAGCTACAACTGAAGTTAGTGTGTTTCTTTCTTCCTTCCTTCTTTCCTTTCTTTCTTTCTTTCTTTCTTTCTTTCTTTCTTTCTTTCTTTCTTTCTTTCTTTCTTTCTTTCTATTATTAACTTGAGTATATCTTATTTACATTTCGAGTGTTATTCCCTTACCCGGTTTCCGGGCAAACATCCCCCAAACCCTCCCCCTCCCCTTCTTTATGGGTGTTCCCTTCCCCATACTCCCCCCATTGCCGCCCTCCCCCCAACAATCATGTTCACTGGGGTTTCAGTCTTAGCAGGACCCAGGGCTTCCCCTTACACAGGTGCTTTTACTAGGATATTCATTGCTACCTATGAGGTCAGAGTCCAGGGTCAGTCCATGTATAGTCTTTGGGTAGTGGCTTAGTCCCTGGAAGCTCTGGTTGGTTGGCATTGTTGTACATATGGGGTCTCGAGCCCCTACAAGCTCTTCCAGTTTTTTCTCTGATTCCTTCAACTGGGGTCCTGTTCTCAGTTCAGTGGTTTGCTGCTGGCATTCGCCTATGTATTTGCTGTATTCTGGCTATGTCTCTCAGGAGAGATCTACATCCATCTCCTGTCTGCCTGCACTTCTTTGCTTCATCCATCTTGTCTAATTGGGTGGCTGTATATGTATGGGCCACATGTGGGCAGGCTCTGAATGGGTGTTCCTTCAGTCTCTGTTTTAATCTTTGTCTCTCTATTCCCTGCCAAGGGTATTCTTGTTCCCCTTTGAAAGAAGGAGTGAAGCATTCACACTTTGATCATCCTTCTTGAGTTTCATGTGTTCTAGGCATCTAGGGTAATTCAAGCATTTGGGCTAATAGCCACTTATCAATGAGTGCATACCATGTGTGTTTTTCTGTGATTGGGTTACCTCACTCAGGATGATATTTTCCAGTTCCAACTATTTGCCTATGAATTTCATAAAGGCATTGTTTTTGATAGCTGAGTAATATTCCATTGTGTAGATGTACCACATTTTCTGTATCCATTCCTCTGTTGAAGGGCATCTGGGTTCTTTCCAGCTTCTGGCTATTATAAATAAGGCTGCTATGAACATAGTGGAGCACATGTCTTTTTTATATGTTGGGGCATCTTTTGGGTATATGCCCAAGAGAGGTATAGCTGGATCCTCAGGCAGTTCAATGTCCAATTTTCTGAGGATCCTCCAGACTGATTTCCAGAATGGTTGTACCAGTCTGCAACCCCACCAACAATGGAGGAGTGTTCCTCTTTCTCCGCATCCTCGCCAGCATTTGCTGTCACCTGAGTTTTTGATCTTAACCATTCTCACTGGTGTGAGGTGAAATCTCAGGGTTGTTTTGATTTGCATTTCCTTTATGACTAAAGATGTTGAACATTTCTTTAGGTGTTTCTCAGCCATTCAGCATTCCTCAGCTGTGAATTCTTTGTTTAGCTCTGAACCCCATTTTTTAATAGGGTTATTTGTCTCCCTGTGGTCTAACTTCTTGAGTTCTTTGTATATTTTGGATATAAGGACTCTATCTGTTGTAGGATTGGTAAAGATCTTTTCCCAATCTGTTGGTTGCCGTTTTGTCCTAACCACAGTGTCCTTTGCCTTACAGAAGCTTTGCAGTTTTATGAGATCCCATTTGTCGATTCTTGATCTTAGAGCATAAGCCATTGGTGTTTTGTTCAGGAAATTTTTTCCAGTGCCCATGTGTTCGAGATGCTGCCCTAGTTTTTCTTCTATTAGTTTGAGTGTGTCTGGTTTGATGTGGAGGTCCTTGATCCACTTGGACTTAAGCTTTGTACAGGGTGATAAGCATGGATCGATCTGCATTCTTCTACCTGTTGACCTCTACTTGAACCAGCACCATTTGCTGAAAATGCTATCTTTTTTCCATTGGATGGTTTTGGCTCCTTTGTCAAAAATCAAGTGACCATAGGTGTGTGGGTTCATTTCTGGGTCTTCAATTCTGTTCCATTGGTCTATCTGTCTGTCTCTGTACCAATACCATGCAGTTTTTATCACTATTGCTCTGTAATACTGCTTGAGTTCAGGGATAGTGATTCCCCCTGAAGTTCTTTTATTGTTGAGGATAGTTTTAGCTATCCTGGGTTTTTTGTTATTCCAGATGAATTTGCAAATTGTTCTGTCTAACTCTTTGAAGAATTGGGTTGGTATTTTGATGGGGATTGCATTGAATCTGTAGATCGCTTTTGGTAAAATGGCCATTTTTACTATATTAATCCTGCCAATCCATGAGCATGGGAGATCTTTCCATCTTCTGAGGACTTCTTCAATTTCTTTCTTCGGAGGCTTGAAGTTCTTTTTTTTTTAATTTATTTTTTTTATTTTTGAATTTTTTATAGATGAGTACTGTATTTGAATTGTTTGTACCCCACTCTCCTCCCCAGACTCACTCTTTTTTTTTTATTATTATTAACTTGAGTATTTCTTATATACATTTCGAGTGTTATTCCCTTTCCCAGTTTCCGGGCAAACATCCCCCTCCCCCCTCTTCTTTCTTATCGGTGTTCCCCTCCCCACCCTCACCCCATTGTCCCCCTCCCCCCAACAGTCTAGTTCACTGGGGGTTCAGTCTTAGCAGGACCGAGGGCTTCCCCTTCCACTGGTGCTCTTGCTAGGATATTCATTGCTACCTATGAGGTCAGAGTCCTGGGTCAGTCCATGTAGTCTTTAGGTAGTGGCTTAATCCCTGGAAGCTCTGGTTGCTTGGCATTGTTGTACATATGGGGTCTCGAGCCCCTTCAAGCTCTTCCAGTTCTTTCTCTGATTCCTTCAAAGGCTTGAAGTTCTTATCATACAGATCTTTGACTTGCTTGGTTAAAGTCACAGCGAGGTAATTTATATTATTTGGGACTATTATGAAGGGTGTCGTTTCCCTAATTTCTTTCTCGGCTTATTTCTCTTTTGTGTAGAGGAAGGGTACTGATTTGTTTGAGTTAATTTTATACCCAGCCACTTTGCTGAGGTTGTTTATCAGCTTTAATAGTTCTCTGGTGGAACTTTTGGGGTCACTTAAATATACTATCATATCATCTGCAAATAGTGATATTTTGACTTCTTCTTTTCCAATCTGTATCCCCTTGATCTCCTTTTGTTGTCTGATTGCTCTGGCTAGAACTTCAAGAACTATATTGAATAAGTAGGGAGAGAGTGGGCAGCCTTGTCTAGTCCCTGATTTTAGTGGGATTGCTTCAAGTTTCTCTCCATTTAGTTTAGTGTTAGCAACTGGTTTGCTGTATATGGCTTTTACTATGTTTAGGTATGGGCCTTGAATTCCTATTCTAATAGTCCAAACCACCCTTCATCTCCCACCAAGAAACACGGGTTCATAGGTATTCATTTCATTTCCACTTACTGTGATGAAATATCTGACAAAAGCAACTCAAAGAGCAGGAAGACTGTGAGTTGGGGACCATCTTTCACATAGGAAAGGCTAAGTGTCAGGAGCCTGAGGTCTGGTCACCTTCATCCAGGGTCAGGATATAGAACAAGCTCATACCCATGTTCCACTTCCTTTCTTATTTACTCCAGGAACTCACTCCATGGCATGTTACTGACTGTATTCCAAGTGGGTCTTATCTTGAATAAATCTTTGTGAAAACACCTTCCCAGACATAGCCAAAAGTTTTCTTTCTTCTAGTGATTGAAATATAATCAATTTAAAAAGACAATTAACCATTATAACATATGAGACCATAAGGCAATAATACTTGGTGTTTTATATATTTATTTATTAGGCAATGTGTATGGTTATGTGCTTGCATGTGTGAACCACATGCCTGTAAATGCCTACATAGTTCCAGCAAGGGTAACAGATCTACTGGAATTCATTAATATGGGTTCTGGGAATAGAATCCACGTCTTGGGCAAGGGCTCTTAACCATTGGGCCATCTTTCCTATTCCACATTTATATTCTAAAGCCAAAAATCTGAAGGGCAAAATGTCAATATTTTATTGATGGTAAAAGGACAGACAGCCTTGGCCCTTCATTGTTTGAATTCATTCACTTGTAATTGAGACACAGGGGAAAAGAAAGGGATTAGGGTAATCATTATACAGTTCTACAGCCCAAACTTTCATAGGCTCTTTTTGTTTTCATTATACCAGTTCACATGAGCTCAACAGATCCTATTTAAAAGAAAAGAAAAGTAATTCATAGTAAACTATAATTGCCATCATCATATGCAATAATTATATTATTAGAGTAAGTGAAGTACTGCAAAAGTGTGTGTTTGTGTGTGTATGTGTCGGCGCCAGCACCGACCTGGTACCGAGAATCGGGCGAAAGCCTACGGGATGAAAGAAACACACATACACACACACAGGTTATCGTGTCAAGCCAGGAGAGGAAGAGAAGGAGAGAGAGAGAGAGAGAGAGAGAGAGAGAGAGAGAGAGGAAGAGCGGAAGGAAGAGTGAGAGTGAGAGGAATAGTGAGAGTCTCCTGTAGCTTTATTCACCACTTATATACCCAAGTCTCCAGGTAGAAAATAACTGGGAAGCACAGTGGGAAACCCTGGCTCATGACTACCTGGCTCGTGACTTCGGTAACAAAAGACCAACTAGGAGACCTGAATTAATTAGGGAGAAATCCCAGAAGACCAGCCTAAATCTCAAGGATAAAGGCTGAGGAAGTAAAAGGCAGAAGTAAATTGACCACCACCCAGGTGTGGTCCAGGTGTGTCAGTTCCACATGCATCAGCCGGGCTCAGCAGAGGTCATGCAGTGGAGATATCGGGTGTTTACTACTTGGTCTTTTCTTCCTGTGCCGTAAATACATGGGAGAGGCCTCTGTCCAACAATCCCATGACTTCTTAACTGTGGCCATGCAGTTACAAAGCAGCCAGGCCCAAATCCAATATGGCACTACATGTATGTGTGTTTAAATTATGCATTGAAGTATTGTCATGTAGCAAAAAAATTCATTCTAAATTAACAGTAGTTCTTTATAACCAGTATTGTATAGTAGACTGTCCAGGAAGTGTTGTGAGTCAAGGTCAGCTATGCAGGTAAGTTCAAGCATTTGGGAAGCTGGGCTGGATTGTATGTGGACAATACACTTTAAAGAAGTTCTATGACTCCTACAACTATAAGATTTTCTCACAGGAGTTGACAGATATCTGGATCCATTACTATATCTCAGAGCACACTCCTGAGAGTAGCTCACAGATAACAACACGTTGCAAGCCACAGTCACCTCCAATCTTCAGCTTACACATGTTCAGAGAAAACCTCTCAGGGTCCTCTGGATAAGAATGTGAAGGTCTCAGGACAAAGTATTGTAAACTTTAAGATTAAAACAGAGAGAGCTACGCTACAGAAAACCACCTATGTAGACTTTTGGTCATTTAGGTGTTGGTTTTGCTTTCTCGTTTTTTTATTTCTCCTGAGAAATGATAACAGAAAGGCTGATAGACATGATGGAGTGACTATAAGGATGTCCCAGAACACGCGAAATTTATATCAATTTTCAAATAAACCCTTTCTGTTTTCTAAGACAGCATAATAGTAAAGCTCTTAGACACAAATACATTTTGTTTATTTTGTTTGTATTGTATTTTACAGACATATAACCCTAGTCACAATATTTGGAGAAATGTCAGAGAGAAAAATGAAACACCCACTGACTTTAGCACTAGCAGGTAATTGGGTCAGAACTCTGAACAAGACAGAGTCATGAGATTAGAATTCCATTGGGTGTCAGAAATATCAAAGAAGTCATTGGACTTTGCCAGGATGCCAAGGAAGAAGCCAGAGTCAACCTTATCTGCAGTGGCAGTGGAACTTGAAGAAAATTTAATGGAGCCTTTGTTCTGAAGACCAGGAGTTTTTCTTAGTAGAAATAAAAGACCAGTTTTGCTTGGAAACTGGTCAAACTGTAAGGTATTTGCAGATCTTTGCTCGCTTTGTAAAACTTCTGTGAGAAATGAATTAAGAATGAGTTTGCATTTAAACAAACATAATTAAGTTACAAAGACTTCTCATGTGTGTCCTGTGGGCTGCTATTATACTGGCATTCTTCCTGAAGGTGGCAAGTTTTGTGTTTGTAGGAATTAGTTATTTTTACCAGATATCTTGGTTTTTATGCCCAGTTGTCCAATCTTTTTTTTTATCAATTTCTGTGGAATCAACATTAATGTCCCAATTTTATTTCCAATTTTAGTCATGCAAGCATATCTCTTACCACATACTTCTATTTAGTTCATCATGTGTCAAGGAATCAATATTTGGCTGCATTAATTTTGGGTATTTCTATTCTACTTTTTATTTCAACTAACATTCTGCCATGTGCATTGTTTCTACATGTGTATGTTCAGGTTTAGTTTGTTCTTGTTGTTTAAATCAAATGCTTATTAATTTTCAAGTGAGGTATTATTCTTTTCTTTCATCTTTATTTCTAAATTTCTATTTTGATTTGTGCTTCAGTACATTTGTATTTGATATTATGATGTTTCTATTCACAAATTTATAGAAGCTTCAATTTTCCTTGTTAGTGATTCCTAAAATTATTCTATCATCACTAATGGAGACATTTTGTGTGATATATACATCTCCCTTCTATTGGAATTTAGTTTATAACCTAAGATATGCTTCCCTGAAAGTGTTACTGAAAACTCAGGAAAATTATGCACATTGCTGTCAGTGGATAAAATGTAGCTTATATGTTATGATATGATTGTACAAAAAGAAGATATTATTCTCACACTTAATAACAACTCAACACATACTGTGCATTTCAGTTAGTGTAATTATATGATTTATATCAAAATATGATGTTGAGTTATACACAGTAGGAGATCTTTAATGAATGTGATAAAAATATTATGCCACATAACCTTCTCAGGGGCATTTCATGATTACATGACATTTTGAAACTTTGGTTCTAGAACATAAATAAAAGACAGTTGTTTTATAATTCTTATGCAGTGAACTATCCTCTTTTCAATTACAAACCAAGTTCTTAAAGGATGGATAATTTTGTTCAAGTACAAAAGTGCTGACACTTACTGCAAGCATAATGAAGAAAAAATATATATCAATACATCAAAGCAACAAAAGCCTACAACAAATAAATACATAACATAAAATCTAACTGGAAATTTTCAATTTAGTTATCTGTTGTAAAATTATTAATAATTTTGGTTTCATTAAGCATAGCATAATTACCAACACTCCCAAGTAAGATACTCAAAGAGATAATGTGTTACCCTGCCATTGTCATGTTAATAGAACAAGTAAAATTATTATATTAGTAGTACTAAGGATATTCAATTACTTCTTAATTTTATCATGTTATTCATTTCAGGTAAGTATATAACATGCAGGAGCAAGAACAGAAATAACAAACAAACAAAAATCCTCTGCTAGTCAGAAGCCAATTGAACGTTAACAAGCTTTAATAACAGCATTAAAGTGAACTACAATCTCTTAATTAACAGTTTCTTTTCAGTTTCTGAATATTTTGGACACTGAATACTGTTCAGAAGTATGTGATTTGAGTCTAGGGTGCAGAGGATGGCATCCTGAAGTACCAGGTAGGTCATTAATAGGCAACTGCCTAATATCTGTGTTAGTTGCTCTTCTTGCTGCTATAATAAATAAATAAACAAATAAATAAATAAATAACAAGAGAGAAAGTATAAGTTCATGGTTTCAAGAACATGATTGATTCATCATTTGAATGTCAAGGCACGAAGAACTTAAAGACAGTGGAGACATATCACATCAAATCCACACTTAGAAACATAGAGTGGAAAATGTAAACTTACTGTAAATATTGTAGACTATGACCATAAAGTCTCATCAGTATGACCCCCAAAATGAAGTGAACAAGAACAATCAACACCAATGGAGATGTGAAGTGGGTGGGTAAAAGCACAGGAGGCCTCTACCACACAAAGAACCATAGGCAACTAAGAATTAGTTGGGAATTAGAAAAGTCTTTTCCCCAGGGAAGTGTTCCTGGTTGCTTGTTTTATGACAAAACATCAGCCCTGAAGACATACATATAAATAACAGTGCACAGACTGAGCAAGTTATACACACACACGCACACACACACACACACACACACACACACACACACACACACACAGTTGCAACATTTAAGAAAAACAGAAATTATGAGTTTAAATGAGAGTGGTACGGGATATGGAAGTACTTGGATAGAGGAAAGAAAAGGGATAAATCATAATTATAAACTCAAAATAATAGAAAAATTCTCATAGTATTTAACAAAATACTATTTAGAAGTACAAAATCTATTGAGACTCTTTACAATTAAGAACATGTGACATACTTATCAAACATAATAGCATAGAGTGAATCTCTTTTTTCAAAGGAGGAAATATCAAAGCATAGCAAGGAATTATCTGCCAAAAGCACGACCAAAATCTTGTAACAAGGGAAACTCCAAATCCAACAGCCTTGTTTCTAACATCTGAAGCTCATGACAAAATTAGCTCCAAATGACAGAGTTGACCCAGCCTTCCAGTTCACCTGCCTATCATACCCCTGGGTTCTCTCTAGGATCAGCTCCATTCCAACCCCGAGACCATACTCTTGGCATCTCTAAAATCCTAGAGTCTCCATTGGAATTTAGGGTTCACCTTCAGAAAATTACTCAGTGGTCTCTTAGGACTTCTTTGCATGGACTCCAATTCTGATACACATCATCTTGTCTCAGCTTCTATTCATAAATTTGTCCATTTTTAACTTTTATTTTTTTGCCCTCAAACCCAGTACCAAGTATATAACACTGTCAAGTTCTGCTGTCAGTTCATGAATTAAGCTTAGCTTCTTAGGACCACAGCTACATCAACTTCTCAGTACTGAGCCTGCAGAAACACTCCTCAAGAGTTACTTTTGAGGAAGAAAGAACCCTCTCAGATGCATTCTCAGTTCGGGCCTACTTCTGTCACATAAATTTGCATATTTCTAAGTCTGAGCCTTTGATGGTTGGGGTCTTGGACTCAAGACATCTTTTCTAATGCCAAATTCAACAGTGCTAATCTCTGCTTTGCTGTCTGCCCTCTCCTGGTCTGATACTTCAGGTTGATCACAAGCCTAGTAAGCAAATTCATTCATTGTCTTTCAGTTCAACTTCATACAGCTTCTCAAGATCTGGACAGAATGAAAGCATATTCTTGGCCAAAGTATCACATGAATGTCCTCAAGAAGTTCTCTTGGTTTGTTTGCTTGTTTGTTCACTTTACTTCCTCCTCTCCTCCCACTCCCACTTTCATACTGCTCTCCCTCCATGCCCCCTTCTCCTCTGAGAAGGGAAGACCCCCCAAATGTGTACCAACCAGACTTGGCACATCAATTCACTAGGTGCATCCTCTCCCACTGAGGCCAGACAAGGCAGCCCAGCTAGGGCAAAGGGATCCAAAGGGAGGCAACAGAGTCAGAGTCACATATCCTTACATTCCACTCTTCCACTTGTTAGGGGACCCACATGGAGACCATGCTACACATCTGTTACATATGTGTAGAGGGCCTAAGTTCAGCCCATACCTGCTCTTGGGATGGTGGTTCAGTCTCTGTAAGCCACTATATAGTTAACGCTGGGTTTTCTTGTAATATCACTGACTGCTCCAGTTCCTCATTCCTTCCTCTCACTCTTTAACTAGGCTCCCCACTCAGTTCTTAAACATTTTCTACCTGAAAACTCAGGAGAAAGACCTCTACTATGGACAGTTCTCTTGGACTCTTGTTTTCTGAGTTTCTATCCAAACAATTTTTTAAACTCTGCCACTAGCACTCAGGATACAAGAGTTATTTCCACCCAAAGTTCCAAGCTCTTCTGCACTCTAGTACAAGACATTCTTAATGGCCTAATTATAACATAGTATCCCAAGTCTCAGTACCAAGTTTTCAAGTACTGTTTTTTTTTCCTTATTGTAATAAAATACCCCAACAAAAGCAACTTGGGGAATAAAGGTGTTAGTTTGGCTCACAGATTAAAGATATGGTTAATTATGGTAAAGGCAATGAGGCAGGATCTTGAGACAGCTTCTCATATCCCACCCAAAGCAAGTCACATAAGAGCATGAATACATACTTAAAGATATCATTTATACTTTTCTTAATTAAAATATAGTTATGGTGCTTCACCTAGATATCTCTTGTAGGAAACAAATATTTTTTCAACTTTTGATTTTTTTAGCAATCATCTATCCACATATAACATTTGGCTAAAAAGCGTGATCATTTCCAGATTACACCACTCCTTAGAGGCAGTGCCCGTCTCTCATTGTTAGCTTTAGTTGCTAATTCGGGTATTTGGGAAGAGGAAACCTCATGTGAGGAGTTGCCTCCATCAGACTGACTGAGAGGCATATGTGTGGTGTAGTTTCTAGGTCTCTGATTGATATGAAAGGACTCCGGGAAGATGCATAAGAAAGAGAGCTGAGCAAACCAGCAAATCCTGTTCTTCCTTAGCCTCTGTTCCAGTTCCCAATGTAATGTTCTAGTCTAGCTGTAAGCTCCTTTCGTGGCTTCCCTCTATTATGAACCACAGCTGAAATAAAACTTTTTATTTCCAACATGGATTTGATTAGTGTTTTATCTCAGAAACAGAAAGCAAATTAGGAGAAATCCAATGTGATAAAAGATTTAAAAGTGTCTTCCTTTAGTTACACTGGGACACTACCAAATGGCATTCCCAGCTTCTGTGCTTGCCATGGTGATTTTCGGGTTTTTCTTTAACCTCCTTTCCTATCTCCCACCTCTGAAATTGAAAGTAATTACAATACCCTCCCACACTATTCTGAATTTTTGTGATGTTTTCCCAGAGAACTTAAATGGCAACAAAACAAATATGAACATTGGGGATTGTCATGCAATTTCTTAGGAATGAAAAGTGCTTCTCTTGTCCTCTCTATCTCAGATTATAATCCTTACCTCTAAGGAAGGTATACAGAAACTCACATCATAGGAGACAAACATACACACTGAGGAACCAAAAACTAACAACTTCAAATGTGTCTAAAGTGCATGGATTCTAATGGTGCAGAAAGAAACTGTCAATGGATGCAAAGTTCTAAGCAAAGCAGCTCAAGAAAAAGGATAGCCTATAACAAGACAGTAAAAGAAAAGGCTTGGGGTTGGGGATTTAGCTCAGTGGTAGAGCGCTTGCCTAGCAACCACAAGGCCCTGAGTTCGGTCCCCAGCTCTGGAAAAAAAAAAAGCGAGGAAAAAAGAAAAGAAAAGGCTTGCTCTTAAATCATTTTTAAAAACCAAAGGGTTTCTAAGTCCATCACTATTTGCTATGATTTGAATGTCCATCCATGATTCGTGGTGACTGGAGCTTTGGTCTACAAAGAATATTTAAGAGATGCTAGAAACCGAGGGGTATGAAATGGAAGAGACCCCTTGCATTAGCAGAGTCTATTGAGAGTCCTCTTGCAAAGAGCTCCCTTGGGATTCCCAGGTAGCTCTTGAGAGCACCCTTGTCTTCTCATGAAAAGACTACTAGGAAAGAAATAATTTTAATTTTTCCTTGTCTTCTTGTATAACTTCTGACTGGTTTGAAAAGAACTTCCTTCTTTACTGTTTACCACCATTTGATCTGGAGTCCTCACCAGCACTGAGAGTATGCTAGCACCATGCCCTTACCCTCTTTAGTAAAAACTGATTTAAAAATGACCCTCATAGGTTCATAAAGCATGTCACTATAAGGAAGTATGTCTTTATTGGAGAGGAGAAACTAAAAACTATCAGGTGATCATCCATCATTTATTGTACATTTATTGATAGATTCGCTCCTTTAGGCAAGGCCAAGGAAATTATATCTGAGAGAAGATTACTGCTATTGATATGCTTTCCCTGTTATTGATATATATATATATATATATATATATATATATATATATATCACTTGGTATTACCCTATGCTTTTGAACAGATTATTGCAGAGCAACGAAGATATAATGTTTTGTAGTGATGTTATATAGACAAATATATGATTTCTTAATTATTAGTGATGATTCCATAAGTATTCCTAAAATTATATTAGTTTATTATGCTCCTTTATAAGAGGACTGCTATTAAGTCCTTTCTGTCGTCAAAACTGCAATGACAACTCTGCCAGTCTTCAAGGTAATTGCTTCTGAGGTAGCAAGTAGTCATCTACAACTTAGAGGACATTACAAAAGGTTTTAAAACCATTAACCAAAGCTCATAAAAAGGGAACTAACAATTTACTATAGGTGGAAGAACTGAAGATAACATATTAGCCGGGTTTATCTATACAAAACGTCAGAATAACTTAATCACAAAAAATATGGTTTTTAACTTTCTTTGAACCTGTAGAGCTAGAGACAGATAATGAATGTTTATTCAGATAAATACTCTTAATGGATATGCATGTAAACATTCTTTGTTGTAAACTTTTGTTCAATTCAATTGTTGATTTGAATTTCTGTTTGAACTTCTAGTGAGTTTTTGTAAATAATAAAGGGACGGGATGCTTGTCTAAACCATGTGACATATTCTCCTAGAAAACGTACACAGAATAGGATACGTTGTATCTTAGTACACTATATAGTGAACATTGGATAACATTGGAAGTAAATGCATTGGGAGTAAAAGGATTGGGAGAAAGGCATTGGGAGAAAAGGCATTGAGAGTAATGGCATCATTATTGTTATGTCAGAGCAGGAGGAGAGTAAGATTAGAATGAGAATGCAGGGTTGAATAACTTAGAAATTATATGACAACTTGAAAGAATTAAGAGAGCAATATGAAGAATGCAGAGGGAAAGAGGGAGAAAGAAGAAGCTGCAATGGGAGCAGAAGGAGCAGAAGGAGCAGGCAGGCTTCTCCTTACCATGGGGCAGAACAGATTCTTTCTTAATAGCAAGGCAGGCTGAGTCTTACTAAAGAGGACAAATGTTTCTTATAGACTTGGATTTAATTCACTTAGCAATAAAAGAGTAGAAGCCTTTTCTTTGTTTATGCAATAAAGATTAGGGGAAGAAGAGAAAGGAAAAAATTGTTTAAAAAACACTTTTTAGAGAAGTGTTGTTGTAAAATTATATAAAACGAAAATGCTGTCTTTTACCCCCACTAGATCTGGCACCATGGCGTCCCAAGATATCTGGTAGAGATCTTGCCAGAAACACACATCCCAACTCCATGGCGGCCCAGTGTCTCTGCCATCACACACTCTCCCAAACTCAAATTGCCACAAGAAAGAACACGCAACCCAATAACCTCTGACCCAATTTATAATACACAATAGCCCACCTAAACACACAAAGCCCTGTATACATCCATCCCTTAAGAACATTCATAACAACCTGTAAATACATAGAGTGGAATCTTAACATCAGCTTCCATGTTCTCTCCGCAGCTTCTCTCCCAGTCTCCTGTTTCTGTCCATTCCAGTCTCCTCCTCTTCCCTCAAACTTTTCTCCCACCCATCCTTCCTTCTCATCCAATGACAGGCCTCATTCTATCTTGTAACTGCCTCACCTGTATGACATCATCCCACAGAGAGGTACTTTCTTAGAGATTTTTCATAGAAAACTTTTTAGGGAGAGCTTAGAAATAAAGATTAAAATCACCTTTCAAAGTGTCTCTTTTTCTTCCTGGGACTTCAAATATCAGACTAGGAGTTAGAGCTGCACAGGTCCCATGGAAATAGAACACAGACTGCTTTACTTAATCCTCCTCTGTTTTACTATGAGGTGCTAAACAGTACAGTCTGTAGCTTCTTGACTCAGAGGAACTCAGACCGACAGGTCAGCTACTATAGCACATTGAATAAGACTTAAGATAGATAAAGGTATTATTACTAAACAACAACCCTAAATATCTCACAAAACCAGGTCTATCATACGGTTGATAGAAAGACATGAAGAAAGGCAATGAAAGAGACAAAGAGGAACTCAGGCATGTGTGTCATTAACTCTACCCATGAAGGTGATTCGGAACATAAATTAAATTACATTCCAGTGAGTATGGCAATGAAAACTGAGACAGAGAGCACAAAATCTCAGGAAAAAATTTCAGTTGGTAGGGGGAAAAAGATGGTAGACAACAGATAAACCTTTGATCATGGGAGATTCAGGCTGGCCACAGATACAGAAAAGAGGTTCTTTTTATCAGGTTATTGGAATGGTCTAAGGCCTGAAAACTTCTGTTGTTAATGCATATGGTATATTAAAGAAATCACTTCCTTATGGGTAACAATTTTACAACTTGACAATGTGTTGTGAATTGCTGTTTGTATGCTGCTCCCTCAAGATGGGTGCCTGACATACTCAGGTGAGGTCAGGTGAAATCGTAATTGGTCAGATAAGGCTAGAGCCTGTGATGGGGCAGTGAAAGGAAAAGGTGGTGCTGAAAGTTTTAGAGTGGAGAAAGAGGAAGAAGAAGGAGATATGAGACAGAGGACAGGTGGAGAAGAGATGGAGGGAGGAGATGTGGATGAACTAGAACCATGTGGCCTGGAGGAGGCACAAGTAGCTAGGGACTTCATAGATGGGCAATAGAATAGTATAGGGTACATTTGCCCAATCTAAGTGTGAAGCTTATATTTATATCAATTGAGCTTTGTTTTCTTTGTGTGGGCATTTTGGGTTTGGAGGTTTACCATTGTAGATCTGGCTGGTATATTATAAGTCTCTTGTGTTTTCATTGCCTGGGGCTAAGGGGATCTAAGTGAGTGGTAGCTAGCTTTCTACAGGGGCTGGATGGCTTGGGAATGGGAGTGGAGCCTCCAGGCATTTCAGGAAAGACTGGTTCTGTCAGCTTAGCAACAGGAGAGAGCAAGAGAGGTAGCTTGGGAGTGGGGTTTTAACAAGAGTGGCTTGGTGCAGGTTGGCCTTGGGAACCAGGGCAAGACAACTGCTTGGACCTGGTCATAAGGATAGGCAAGACTGCAGATGCTGGTGCTTAGTAAGATTAAGCATGGCTTCATTTTTAAAACTACATGCAACAGGCATGTATATCATTATTCAGTTTGTGTTGGCCACAACATGGTGTCAGGATGTATTTTGATACTTTTTCATGTCTCTTCTGATAAGAGGATGGGTAAGCACATCAAATTCATTGTGGGCAAGAGAGAGGAGCAAGCGAGGCAACTGATGATTACGGATGTGAGAATTTGACTTCTCTTCTCCCCATGAAGGTCTTTCTATATATTTTATTTTCAGATCCAACATAACCTAGTGACATTTTTCATGTCACATCTTGTAATAATATTACAATGAAAATTGTATAGCAACATGAAAGAAGACATATATTCAAAGTACCAAAAATGGAATACTAATGACCAACATTTGAAAGAAACTCAAAGAATGTATCTTGTCCCCTAATAAGAGATTCGATAACAGGGCCTGAGTGGTTTAAAGGGGAAGCTACTAAACGAAATAATTGTAGCACATTAAGAATGTCAGTGTAAGGCAGGCAAAACAGGATAAACCTACAGGGTGACAAGCAATTGCATTCTAAGTGTCACAATTTACGTCTCCATGAATCATTTGAATTGTTTGGTTTTCTATAATTACAGAGTTCGGCAATAGGGAGCATGTAAGCTCAGGCAGATAATCATAGAGATATCTACCAAAAATCTCAACCGAAGGCAGAGTGAAAAGTCTTCCCAAAACTGCAGCTGAAGAATACTTCATCTTTGTAAAGGACAGAGTTCAGCATATACAATTCCCTTTTCATCCCACTGAGTAGTCTATCAGTTCGGGCTGTGCCATGATGGGAATCATTTATCATTTGAGTGAAGTCAAGAGTCAGGATTAGAGTAAAAAGCTTCTGTTCTCCTAATTCTCTTCTATTTCCTAGACTTTCCTGAAGAAGGTAAAGACAAAAAGAAAGAAAGAAAGAAAGAAAGAAAGAAAGAAAGAAAGAAAGAAAGAAAGGAAGGAAGGAAGGAAGAAAGGACAGAAGGAAGAAAGGAAGGAAGGAAGAAAGGAAGGAAGGAAGGAAGAAAGAAAGAAAGAAAGAAAGAAAGAAAGAAAGAAAGAAAGAAAGAAAAAAAGAAAATGGGCATGCCAATTCAAAAAGCACAGTTCTCTCCTCAAAGAAGATCAAAGAGAGTTTATTCTAGAGATTAATAGGAGTCTGCAGCCAAATGTGACTATGACCCGTGAAAAATACCAAATTCCATGTTACAATGTCGTAACAGTTTCCTGAACTTTTGTAGTAACAGAACAAAGACAATCATAAACCAGGACAGGATTCCAATACATTGTTGGAAACAACAGATAGGCAGAACACAGTGATGAGGTGAAATCTCTACTCTAGAGTTTAGATGATGTCTTCTGACACTCCTAGCTTTTAGTTGGTAGATGGATGCTAGTGGTCTGTTAATCGATTGCCAAAGGTTTCACCTGATAGTCTCAAGATATTAGACCAGAAAGAGAGGTGGGTAAGAATGGCTAGTAAAAGAGTAAAGAGAGTCCGGGATATATTTTAATTAGGCTCTGGATTGTAACATTGGAAGCTCTCTATGTCATTAGATCTTTATTCCATTAGTCAACCTTGGAAAAGGTCCAGTGTAAGGTGATGGTTTTCTAAGAGCTATGTTTCATGACTGACAAGAAGACAGGAAAAGAGTGTGTGTGATAAAGTCAATGGTGGACAACAGTAGCTGAGAGAGAAAAAGTGGGATTGGAGAGGCAGGCTGACACTAAACAGATTGTGAGGATGGTCATGCTTGTAAGGCTCACGTCAGTCATATTGGATGTTCTGATTTGTCCAAGAGGAAATATCACCTAAGCCTTATAAGAGAAAACAAAGCTAGATTGTACGGATTATTGTACACTCATCTTCTCTGACTCATATCTATTTATCTCTTTCTTGCCTTGTTTATTGACCAAGCAGCTGTCGACTGCTTACTTCAGTGCCTAGATTCCTGTGCCTGCTCCTAATTATGCTCAGCCATTTGTGGAAGCAATAGCATATGGGAGAGGGGGGAAGAATATTCCCACTATTAAACCTTCTACTTTCTCTTACCCCAACTTAGTTTGGCGTGACTACATAGTTAAATTCTTGTCTGTGTTTCCAACATGTGTGTGTACCTAATTCTATGATTTCCTGCTTCTTGGGCCCCAGTTGTAGTTCTGTTGTAACCCCTGAAAGCCAGCAACTTCTCAGTTCATACTGTTAAGAATGCCTAGGACTTTACTATTTCTCCTCTGTTTTATAATCTTACCGGGATCTCTGCAAAGACCAACGTATTAAATTCTTTCTCATTTCAATGCTGAGTGTACTATCTGTTTCCTGCTTTGACCAAGACTCATACATATGGGGTCTGTCAGAAATATCATCCAAATCCACTGAAGAGCTGATGAAATGTGATTGAGACACTGATCTGAGAAAAACAAAGTAGGTTTATTTCTTGGAATTTATTATGTCTTACTCAATGAAATACACATACACACACACTTAAAAATACATAAAGTTACATATAGTCCTATCAAAACACATTTTAAATGACATATTTAATAATTCATCTTAGTTTTATACCTATTTAACAAGTTAAATTAATAGTAATTTCAATATGAAATCAATAAAAGTTACATTTTAATGGTATACCACATCTCATACTTTTGTAATAACTGTTTTCTACTAAAGAAAAATTATCAAAAGAGCTAGTGAGTGGAGAGGCATAAAGTACATAAAGTATTTCTTCAGAATTCATGTAAATGTTCAAGGAAAAATGCATCTGTAGTTCAGCCTAGCCATTTTCAAGGAAGGGAGATAGAAGTGGAAGAATCACGAGAGGCTCATGAGCTGCCTTAACTAACAGGTAACTGGAGAGACCCTGTGTCAATAAGAAAGACTATGAGAACTGACTGCCAAGTTTACCTTCTCACTATACACATATGCTAGAAGTATGCAACCGCACAGACAAGGATATGCATGAACACCAAGAATTAAGTACATCTTAGACATATACAATTTTTAATATCTCATCCTATGCTACTGTTGAAAATATAAAAATCAAATTAACCAAACTCTCTGCACATAACTAAGTTCTTTCAGTGAGGGAACAGGATAAAAGAATGACTTGATGAAACACTTTACTACTTTTAATTTTGCACATTCGTTTATGAACATATTGCAGGGAAAGTATATTTTTGAAACAGATTATGCCAAATTATTTCCTAACAAATTGAAGGTATTATTTTTTTCATAGTGCGAAACAGTGTTCTTAGCAAATAATTACCAGAAACTACTATTCACTATATGATTTAAATTGCATTATAAAACTTAAACTCACTGTTGGTATTTGCATTGCTATCTGATTACCTTCTTTGGCATTGTGAGCATCCAGTGTAAAGACAATATTAGTGCCTTTGATGGTATACTAGCGTCAGAAAAGTTTTTCATCTTACTTTTGTTTGTCTTCATTTTCTTTTAATTAATGTCTTATCAGTCCATATCGAATCACTATTTATGTATGATTACTGTGTTACCTAAAATACTTGAGAAAATTTTTGAGCCTTAAATGTAAATGAAATATTTACCTATAATTTGTGTTAGAATCTTTACTGCGAATGTTATATATATAATAATTTATATATAAATAAATATTTATTGTGAAAATTATAAATATATATGTACGATCCACTTACCCTTATCTTTGCTCCTGTCATATTTTATTTTTATACAAGTAGCTCGTTTGATATTTCATCACAATTACTATAAATTTTTGAATCAAAAATGATTACCATTCATCCTTTCACTGAATACTGTACATGTTCAGTATATTCTGAATGAATCACTTAAACAAACTTTGATTCTAAAATGGGCATTTTCAGGTACCTAGCAGTCTCAGGCAGATACCCATAATGCTTACACTATCCAGACATCTAATGACAATGATCTAATTTATCTTTTTATCTCAAAATTTGATTAAAATATTTAAAAACTTAAACTTCACTGTAAGGGAAAATGATTTCTCATGAAATAGCTAAATTCTTGACATATACATGGGCAGTCTTATAATAGCAATGTATAATGAAATTATTTGTGTTTTATCATCACTAATATGTCTTTCCATAGCCATCAAATGGATTATATGGGATATTGGAAATTGTTGAACCATTCATTCTAAGAAAACACAACACATGTAATCACGCTGAGAAGTCTGTTTGTATACAATGAAGCAGATAATCATTTCCAGTGACCCCATGAATCAATTTCTAGGATCTATCAGAATCATCATTTTTATGTTCTGATGTTACAAGCTTAGTCAATGGCTAAGGGAAGTAGCCCATTTTTCCTTTGATGTGTATAATGGATCATGAACCCTGATGATGTGAGCTTCCACACAATTATGGCCCCCAGTGGAAATCACCATGCATATTGAAAGGGGTATTACAAAAGCATTATGACTTGGGCTAATACCCAAAAAGAATATAAATTAAAGCAATTAGTATGTGAAATTTATTAAGTTCAGTTTCTCCTAATACATATATTATATATGCACAGACATGCAAATAAGTAAAAACCACACTAAGGGAAAATATAAGAATATTAAAAAATGGAAGAAAGGGTTTGAGAGAGAAAAGGAAGGTAAGGAATAGGAAAGAATGAATGAAAGATCATATGTGGCCATGTATGATTTTGAAATGAGGGACTAATAAAGGATTTTATTCTTCTACAGTGCACAACTAAAGCAGTTAAAATTTATTATAATTTATATTGCTTATGTTTACCTCTGTAAAAAGTCATTAAGTATTATTTATTTTTCAGTCTCTTCTACAAACTTCCTAGAATATATCCTGTCTTTGTGTAATTGTTAAATCCAATTTGCTTTGATGGTACCTTTATCTGATCTAACTCAGTGTGTAACAAACTGCAGACTGAGTTCAGAATGTTTTCTTGAATCAACGTGAGTTGTCCTCAGCTGTAGCTTCTGAGTTTCAGCCAATCACAGCCTCCAGTCGTTGAGACCAGGTTTTTTTTTATATTTGATTGTTTTAATTAATTTTTTTATTAACTTGAGTATTTCTTATTTACATTTTGAGTGTTATTCCCTTTCCCGGTTTCCAGGCCAACATCCCCCTAAGCCCTTCCCCTCCCCTTCTTTATGGCTGTTCCACTCCCCATCCTCCCCCCATTGCTGCCCTCCCCCCAACAATCACATTCACTGGGGGGTTCAGTCTTAGCAGGATCCATGGCTTCCCCTTCCACTGGTGCTCTTACTAGGATATTCATTGCTACCTATGAGGTCAGAGTCCAGGGTCAGTCCATGTATAGTCTTTAGGTAGTGGCTTAGTCCCTGGAAGCTCTGGTTGCTTGACATTGTTGTTCATATGGGGTCACGAGCCCCTTCAAGCTTCCCAGTTCTTGAGACCAGGTTTTTTTAAGTTGCCTTATCACACTATGCCCAGCTAATGCTAATCCCAGATACAAATAATGAAGTGCTAGGTCGTCTGCACTGGCGCTTGGAGCTTTCTGAATGTCTGGCTTTTAGAATGTCTGAATTGGAATCCATTCTTCGTTCAGATCTCAAGTGTAGTTTCAACTTAGTATTCAACGTTACAAGTTGTGAATGAATACAAAGTATTTTTTGTACCAGGATCAACTGAATTGAAAGAGCATCCATTTCTTCAACATTTGTTTTTTTTTTCTATCAAATTTCTATCACTTGTAGAAATTTGGAGCAGGTGAGAAGGATTTAAATGTTAGAAATTAATAAAGAAAACCACAGGTATCTCCTAAAAGCACAAGCAGATGATGTGGCTGGTCCACAGGGCATTTCCCTGGTTGATTTTCTACACACCAGACAAGAACAGCTGCCTTTGGAACAGACATACTTTCTGTCTCCTGGGAGAACAAGTCAAATGGCTTCTGAACAAGTAGACATAGTATGTCTGGGGCATATACTGTATGCTAAGAAAATGATAGCCATCACATTTCTACTAAAATATGCAAACCTATACATTATACTATTTATCCTTGCTCCTTATCAAAATTTGTTAAATGCTATCTTGGTAGTAGAAAGACACTCTAGGCAATAAATGTGTGCAAATTTGATGATAAGACCCTATTATTACAGAGGCTGTATATTTGAATCATAGGACATGTTACGTAGGTTCTGATCTGGATTCTTCATCCCTATTGGCTAGGTTTCATAGTCATAAGAATGTGAAGGCATACTACCAGAGGAAAGAAGAAATCATCAAACTGACTGGCTATGAACACTCTAATAACAACTAGCCTACCAAGGTATGTCCACTGGTGAAAGAGTTGACACAAAATGTCATGGAAATATTAAACCATTCCCTGATTGGATTTAAGGGTGTACTCCACAGATTGATATCTATACCTGGAACTACTATCTGGCCCAAAACCTGTGGTTACATAGGTCATAGACATTATGGAATAACTTACTTTTACTCTGCAAAACAGACATAGTATCAAAGTTACTCCTAACAATTTATTGCTCTATCAATATCTCAGTGTATTTCTCAAATCTCATCAGGGAAGATAATTTTTTGCAATAGTTGGCAACAAACTTAGTCACTGACAAGTGGCCAAAGTTCAGAAAATAACAAAGAATGAAATGCTCACCCTGAAACATGACCTCTACTTTACAAACCCTCTTCCGAAGGGTCAAGGATCATGACAGAAGAGTGAGTGGAGAGGTTTTAAGAGATGGAGGTGGTGGATGACCAAAAGAAACGGTGTTTTGAAGAACTAGCTGGTTATTTGTATATATGAATTCACAATGGCCCAAGACCTATGCAAACTTAGGAAGACAAAATCTTAGCATGAAGACAAGAGGTGAGCATACAGTCCCATGTAGAGAAAAGTAGCTGTTGGCAATTGATAACTGCTGGGAAATGGGAGATTTTTCTCTAAGGATGTGGCACCACCAGGTTGACTGCACTCCAATGAAAGAGTGCAAGTACTCATCCAAGAGAATAGGAAGCACAAACTAAACTTTATGAGAGGAGAGAGAGAGAGAGAGAGAGAGAGAGAGAGAGAGAGAGAGAGAGAGATGGAAAACAAGATGATACAAAGTTGGGTGGGTACTATGAATGATGGGTAGATGTAAGAGTGAGGAGATGGGCAAATATAATCAAAACACATTATATAACAGTCTAAGAGAATTATTAAAATATGTTGAAAGATAAGTGTGCATTATCCATAATCACTTACCTGAGAAAATAAAGAATGCTGGCTCCTGAAGCTGATAATCACGTCATTGTTACTAAAAGGATCTGGTCAGGAAAATTTGTGTTCCAAGTACCTTTATCTTTAAAGATAAAGAAATGAGGCTTTTATGCATGTTAAATCCCAATAACTCATCCACATTTTGTAAAAGATTAACCATGCTTTAACTTTTACCTCGTCCCCCCGTTAAATATAAAAATTCCACATTCAAATTCCAGGATGAATGGGAGCTCCCTAGTTTCTCATGCATGGCATCAGTGTTCTTGCTTGTTACTAAATGCATGAAAGTGTAATGTTTCACCAACTATCAGGATTTCTGCCTATGCCACTAAAAAATTAAGCCTCTCTTCTCATTAAAATAGCTTTTACTGTCAAAACCATAGTGGATACTCAGCTTCTGAGAAGCTTCCCTGACTGATCACTAAGGTCCTCTTTACATGCTGTGCTAGTCAGTTGTGCGTATATGTTTCTGCATTGTGTTGTCCTTTCTTTTATTACTAATGTTAGTTTATAAAATGTATGAAAGATAAGCTATGTATTCTTATTTGAAAGCTTTCAGGCACTGTAGAATTTGCTATGCATAGCAATAATCTAATAGTTATTGTTTGAATTAATAAATGAGCGAGTAAACAGGAACCAGATATAGATGTCTCCTGAGAGACACAGCCAGAACATGTCAAATACAGAGGCCAATGCTAGCAGCAAACTACTGAACTGAGAACAGGACTCCTGTTGAAGGAATCAGAGAAAGGATTGAAAGAGCTGAAGGGGCTTGCAACCTCATAAGAACAGCAATGCCAAACAACCAGAGCTTCCAGGGACTAAAGACTATACGTGGCCTGACCCTGGGCTCCAACTGCATATGTAGCAGAGGATGGCCTTGTTGGGCACCAGTGGAAGGAGAAGCCCTTGGTCCTGCCAAGGTTGGATCCCTACTGCAATGGATGTCCGGGTGGGGGTGGATAGGAAGGGGAATGCCCTTATAGAAGAGGGGTAGGGGGAGGGAATAGGGGGCTTATGGACAGGAAACTGGGAAAGGGAATAACATTTGAAATGTAAATAAAGAAATATATCCAATAAAAAAGAATTAAATAAATAAATAAATAAGTGAGTAAAGGAAAATTGTCACACATGCACTTAATGTAGTTTATTCTAACAAGACTTTAAAAATGACATTTTATTTGATCTGGTGTTGATCACACTGTCAAGTGTCCATCTTTCTTCTCAATTTGTGGGTTTAAGATTTCACAAAGTTTGTTTAATTCTTTTCATTTTAATTCACTTAAAAACTAAACATAGAAACATAGAAGAGTCCTTAATAAAACACACTTATAAAATTCGCTAAGGTGTTATTTTATCAAATGTCTAGAAACATTATTTCACAGCACTACATTTCTCTTATTTTTTTAGTATAAAATATTAATCATAAGGAAGAGAGAATTATTCCTCTTGCATGGAATAATTCGTGAGCTAAGGCTAGCCATACAAAAGTTGAGTATGCCATTAACAGATTTTAGATATTTCAACTTACAGTGATTTTTTTTCGAATGTTGAGGCTCTTAGCATGAATTCTGCTTTTCGAAGACCAGCATTTAATTTTGAATTCTGGTACACAGTAAATTATTTTTCATTGACATGAGGAAAAGACACGTTTATGGATCTATAAAATTAAGGACATGCTCCTGCTGAAAGGGGAACCATTAATGAGTTATGAACGCTGTTCTCGTTTACTTCTGACATATTCATAAAAAACAAGGTATTTATCCAGGAAAAATACAACCAACCATAAAGCATATCAACCACGTTTTCAATCTTCTCTACATTGAAGATTTAGTGGGATTACGAATGGCAATGAGAAATGGATTCAGACAGTTTATGATCGGTCCATTTTGGTTTTCGTGGTTCCAAAGTTGTTCAGTAATAAACAGAATTGTTCTGGAATAAGTGTGATTCCTAGTGGACAGAGTTTGTAGGTGCTGCATATCATAAGGTTTAAATGTCTGTTACTTAACAGGCTGACACTGTTAGTTATCCTATGTTGCTTTTACTCTGTGATCAAATGAACCTGCATCCCAATCCATTGCTATACTATCCAAGACAGAGGGCCACTAGTTTACTGCCCTGAGTAGCATTTTAAAGAATAAAAAAAAAAATTTCCTGGCTCCAGAAGTCATGATTACTCAGTTGGATGTGTTCCGTGCCAGGCATCAGCATTTCTTCCTTAGCAATTTCCTGAGTAGCTTGGCTATTGATGTATACTCTGGCACCTCAGACCAGCCCCTTAATGGCATCTGGATTAGTGCTTAAAAGCAAGCCTGGTGCCTCTCCTCCTGCACAATCTGCTATGAAGCAAAAAGGCAGAGTGGCTTCTCTTTTCCATGTATACTAAGGAATCCGTGGGAGATAAAAGCCTTGTAGCTATCAAGGGACACAGGTGAAAGGCAGGATTCTTGGTCGTTTATATGAAAGCTAGTTTTGGTTCTAGGAAGAACTGTGACCCATATGCTTAGGCAACAGGACCTAAGTTCTGGTACTCCAGGGAAAGCTTATTTGGTACCTCTAGAGTTTAAAAGGTTAAACAAGGCAAGAATTGAGCTAATGGGCACTGAATCAAGCCCAGAGCTCTGGGAGGGAATGATGAAGGTATTTTTCCACAAGCTTCTTACTTTGCTTGTCACTTCTTGCACAGTTTAGAAATTTAGCACAGCATGGTATTGATCATGATGAACCATTAAACCTAAGCCTGAAATCATATAAAAAACAACAAACATAAAACAAATCACAGCAAATACACTCTGAAGAGGGAAGGTTAGCTCTTTAAACTCTTTCTTCAGAGTATCAAGGATTACGATTGCCCTCCTTGTGATGCTTATTTGTTTTGAAAGGTCTGTGGGACTTGCTAAAGACTGATAAAAAATCAGGTTTACGGGCTAAAACTTAGTTCTTTATTATTACCTGGCAATGTATTATTTGCTTGTTTTGCTTATATGTTTGATGTATCTTCTTGATAATATAGCACACAGTGGCCTGGAAATCCTGTGCAGTTGCCTGTAACCTCATGAGCTTCTGTATGCTGGGGGCTGAAACCACACACACACGAATTACAATGGCTGACAGTTTCATGTTGATGACATTATTGTAAATTCATTAAAAAGTCTCCACAGTGATTCATGTTCATAACAGTGATTTCAAGTGACTTCTCCAGACATATATACCATAACGTAAAGTTTCAGACTAGTTAGCGCCCTATTTCGATATGAGATTGCAATATTTAAGCATGAATTTTTAAAGGAAAAAAACCCTATAGTACAGATTCCCATATAGCTCTAAAACAAAAATAAATATGTTTTAACAAATGGTGGAACAGCAAATTAGAAAATATTCCAGTTATGTTTGAGGGAATAGCATTAGTCCAGTGTTGAATATACTGTGGTTTGTTTGTGGATACTAAAACCTTCAGTTAATAGGGACATTAAAAATGAGTGTTTCTTTATATCAAATCTACTAAAATTTTTCTTATCTACTAGAAAACCTTTTTATCACACACACAAAAAAAGGTCAGCTCAATTATGACACATAGGATCTGGCTAGTCTAAAATTACCCTTGTCCCTGGAGGTCATGGATCTTCACACTTTTTTATTGTCAATATGCCATGAAGGCTTCTGTCTTGCATAGTTGTTATGTCATTTATTTGTGTAGTAATATAAATTCTCAGCCATACATTTTCTTTGAATTTGACTGATCGCTGGCAGCAGCTGAGAAAATGGAGATGCCGACTTTATATTAAATTATGATTTCACAGCATTTATCAAAGCTATAACAGAACTGATAATAGAAACGTACACATGTATGAAAAAATGAAACCACATGAAAAACAGAGAAGCTCTAAGTGCCTTGCGAATATGCAAAGAGGTGAAATATAAACAAGTTCTTTGTTAACATTTATTTCAAAACTTCTATTTAAGCTGGATTTATCTACAACGCTTGTCATACTAGAGTAGCAAACATTGCCTTACTCATTGAGAATCTTAACTTCAAGTGCATTTTAAGAAGCGTCTCACGGTGAAGGTCCAGAAATCTGATATCCAAAGGAAGACACACAATTGGTATTGTAATCTTAAAGTTATACACATATGATTTAAATTTAAAATCAGGATGTAACTTTTGCAATACAAAACTTAACATACTCTCTTCTGGCTTTATTCAAACTCAATCCTTTATTATTAAGATTTATTTCTTGTTAGGTTTCAAGTTTCTGGTTCATCTTTTTTAATTTACTCTGATAATATTTAAAGAGCAATGTGGCATCAGTGGCACAATTAGAGATGCTTTAACAAGCCTTTTAGTACTTTTTCTTAGCTCTTGAAACTGATTTTGATTGGCTTCTTATATAATGTGCTGTTAGAGATATTTTTCAAATGCTTAACAATTTCAGATTTGCATGCAAATTAATAATATAAAAATAAAAATGAGAGACAAAAAGCAACCTTGACGGATAAATGTTTTTGTAAGTCCAATACTTCCAGTGTTAGCAATGATTTCCATTTTCCGAGATGCTTCAAGTGCACTCTGATCTTCCACACATCTATTGCAGGGGATGAAACACCTACAGAATTTAACACACCTCCCCACCTCCTTTCGAAGTGTCTGGATCATGCCCCAAGTCATAAATCTGCTTGTCATCTATTTAAGAATACATTAAGGAATCCAGGAATGAGGTACTAAGTCAATTGTATCAATTTAGATTCCAAATTTAAAAAGCAAGAAGGATGATGTGCTTAACACTATTATTAAGACAACCATGAAATGAAGTTCCTGTCCTCGTGACAAGCGCAGAAAACCAAATCAAATGGAAATCGGTTTCCTAATAAAGAGCTGCGTGAGATCAGTGGCTGCTTTGGAATAAGCAAAAGGAACGTGGAAACCTGCTCAAAGAGCGCAGTTAAAGGCGCTCAGCTGCCTCAGGGATGCACAAACGGCAAGATGGCAGCAGAGTTGCCTGACGTGGATTTAGTCTCAAGTTGAAACTGTCAAAAATCTTTCCTGTTTTAAAAGCACAAGTTTCCAGGCATCACTTGGAAACCGTTGGGGGAGATTCAGCAGCGCTCTTGAAAGGTTCCTTGTGGTTGGTAAAATAGATCTCCTGGAAAGATGGCGCAGCATCAATTACACCACGTTTCTCTCGAATGGTGGCATGGCAAGGGAATAGGACAATGATGAATAGAACTACTTACTAGGTGTCCCGGCAGATGGGCAGTATCTTTGGAATATGTCCATGGAAGGGAAAGCAAAATCAATTCTGTAATGAAATATTTTGGTGTACGTGGTAAAAGACAGAGGCCTGAAAGGGTGTTCCCCTACCAATTCCCTGAGAAATAGGTTATGCATTCCAGATTCTGGTGCAGGGAAGAAAACGCACGGAGAAACGGGGAAGGAAACTGCACTCTAGAATCTGGGGCTGGGGGTGCTTCCTCTGAAATCTTGAAGAAAAAATTAGAATTTGCTAGTTGTCAACTGTTTACAAGGCAAAACTGAGAATGAGAAACCGAAGTTTTCCTGCACATGTGATCGCTTTTCCCAGCTATGTTGCTATGCCCTGCCTGCCCTCAAATGGTATCTTAACTGTTGTTATCCTAATGCAAACATTTACCTTTGACTCCCCCTTCTCCTATCCCTAGTTACAGAGCCCAGATTTTCTTTTCCGATATTAGATCTATAGGATTTATACCACTTGTTTGATATGGAAAATAATCTGTTCATCCACAAATGATATACACGATTCCCTCAGGAGTTTATTTTGCTGGCAAATTTTATCTTTGGGGGATTTTTTTTTCAGACACAATGGAAGGACGTCTTTTACTTTATGTTCTTTTATTCTTTCTTTTTTTAATGTCAAAAGCAAGCAAAGAAGCAAACAAAAACCAAACGAACAAAAACCAAACGAACAAAAAGCAATTTTTTTTTTACCAGAAGTTCAATATTAGATTGACATACAGCATAGGTAGTGAACTGAACTGAAACTCCTGAACCAAATTTCATATCCTTACCAACTTGAACAAAAGCTCTCAACCGGTACATCACAACCTCTTTAGGAGTCAACTGACTTTTTCATGGGTGTTACACATCATCCAGCATATCAAATATTTACATTAACATTCATAGCAGCTGCAGTTACAATTATGAAATAGCAACAGATATAATTTTGTGGTTCAGGGTCACCAGAACATGAGGAACTGTATTAAAGGATCACAGCATTAGGAAAGTTGAGAACCAGTGAACTAGACTAGTTGTGGGGCGGGCAGGCTGTGATAGGTACCCTGACTCTAACTCTTTGATGTTGAGATAGGTCGAATCCCCAGAAACCCTAATAGGAACGGCAGGCGCATTCCCAGTCTCCCAGATGAAGGCCTCACTAGCTGCACACCCCCCCACACACACACACAAACCCCTGTAGAGAGGTTTGAAACAGACCAGTCACATACAATCATGTAGGACAATGCCCCAAGCCCCTCCTCCACAGGTGAGCACAGGTGACATGGGCTCAAGACGGATCAGTCATAGAGGATAACACCTCAAACGCCCCTTCCACTACCTGGTGAGGATGTGACCACAGGTCACGTAGACTCAAAACAGATCAGTCATAGAAACAGGACCATGCCTGGAAATATGTAGATGAAGTCTTCCCAAGCTCTCAGGCTAAACCAATAGGAAGTACCTGCTGTCGGACACTGACCCGATGCAAAAACTGTATTTAAGAATCGTGTTCAGGATTAAAAGGGTGCAGGAATTATTCCACCATGTGAGCTTCTGTCTTAAGAGCTGTAACACTGCCACTTGGGGCAGAGACCTGCTCTCCTGAAATTACCACCAGAAGCTCCCCCTGCATCCCTCACTGGCTCGTCAGTCTCTTGCTGGCTCAGCCTGGCTGCAACAAAAGCTGCAGGGGCTGAAAGGAGAAGGACGGGCAGAGGGGGTGGCAGAAACAGTCCCCCCCCCTCCTTGCGGGAGCTCTCTTTCCTTTGCCCAAACTCACGTACCTAGCCAGGTGAGAGAGATCTCCAAGGGAGAGCCCCAGGCACCAGAGCCTTACAACTAATAGATGGTCAATGGGTGTAGAGTAAAGGCATGAGGTAACTTCCCAGCTTGCTAGCTAAGAAGTAGCATGGATCTCTGTAAATCTCAGCATACTGAGACAGTGAGATGGCACATACTTTCTGAGCAGAGAACCCTGGTGTTCTGGCAAATAAGCTGCAAGCCTGAGGAGTTGGATCCACGAGGGAAACCTCAAGAGAAAGTAACTTTGTTTATAATTATAAGAAACAACACATCAAAGAGTTAGATGCAGATTTCTCAGTCTACAAGCAGGTTTGGGTCACTCTGAACCAAGATAAGCTATTGCTAGGGAAACAGAAACTATGGAAAACTAGAAGCGGTGGGGAATCTTTATTCTGCTTTGTCTGTAAAAGATGCCGGCACATTTAACAAACGACGTGTTAGCACACTGTTGCTGTGTATCCCCTGTGTCCTGATTAATGAGTCCCTCACTTGGTATCTCCACAATGTACTACGTGTTGACAAATAGGCCAAAGAAAGAGAGGACAAAGCAGACAGTTTAACTGGCTGCAAGTTGAGGTTATTTTCTTGAGAGGTACTCGGGAGTGTCGTTGTACAATGAAACATTTGTGAACCCCAAAAGACCAGAAAGGAGCAGATACCGATGCAATCACACTGGGATCTCTTTATTCGAGCTGGAGCTTGGGCCACACCACTGTGTGGGAGGGTGCAGCCCTGAGCTCTTATGGGACAAGGCTTTATAGGAAGTGGTGAGCAAGTGATAGAAGTTCAGTCTGGCAAGCATCTAATTGTATGACTATTGTGGGTGCTCTGAAGCAAAACCATGGACAAATACAGTCTGAAAGTACATCTGAAACACTCAGACTAATCTTTGACTGTTGCTAGGAAATATCTAGGGAGTAACTCTGGGATATGGGCCAGAGACCCATGGGCCATGGGGTCATTCCTACTACTTGGGTTTAGCTGCAGGTCAAGTTCTCAGGCTTTTTTTTTTTTTTTTCCTTCTCACATGGAGTCGGGTCCCAAGATGGAGTAGGTTCGGCCTCTCGTTGCCCCGCCCCCTTTCTCTAGAAGGCCCAATCATGGGACTTTTTGAAGTTCCTAGGCTTTGTTATGGAGGGACTGGTTGTGACTTGTTATTATCAGAAGTTGAATGGTCTCAAGTCTTTAATGTCGGTGTCTACTGTTTGTCTCAGCCCCTAATATTGTTTGTTTTACAATGTCAGGGAGGTTATCTCAGGGTCAAGGTCAGCCGTACATGTATAATCTCATGAGAATAGATGGTAACAGCTCTATGTGTTCATGACTCACTTAACCTAGGCATGGATGTATTGGTGACCTGAAAGGACTATAAAATCATATTTTAGAGTGGGGTCACAGTTGTCATCACCCAGTCCTCCTGGCGTCCCAGGGACTGAGTTTCTTCCTGCTGGTCGGGGTCTTCTTCAGCTGCAAACAGGTGTGTGGTGGATCTCATCAGCCTTTAAAGCAATGGGTGTGGTCAAGATGATAACCTAGGAACCTTTCTTTTTTTTTTTTTCTCTCTATCTTTATTAACTTGGGTATTTATTATTTACATTTCAATTGTTATTCCCTTTCCCGGTTTCCTGGCCAACTTCCGCCTAACCCCTACTCCTCCCCTACTATATGGGTGTTCCCCTCCCCATCCTCTCCCCATTACCGCCCTCCCCACAACAATCATGTTCACTGGGGGTTCAGCCTTGGCAGGACCAAGGGCTCCCCCTTCCACTGGTGCTCTTACTAGGCTATTCATTGATAGCTATGAGGTCAGAGTCCAGGGTCAGTCCATGTATAGTCTTTAGGTAGTGGCTTAGTCCCTGGAAGCTCTGGTTGCTTGGCATTATTGTTCATATGGGGTCTCGAGCTCCTTCAAGCTCTTTCAGTCCTTTCTCTGATTCCTTCAATGGGGGTCCTATTCTCAGTTCAGTGGTTTGCTGCTGGCATTTGCCTATGTATTTGCTGTATTCTGGCTGTGTCTCTCAGGAGAGATCTACATCTGGTTCCTGTCAGCCTGCACTTCTTTGCTTCATCCATCTTATCTAGTTTGGTGGCTGTATATGTATGGGCCACAGGTGGGGCAGGCTCTGAATGGGTGTTCCTTCAGCCTCTGTTCTAAACTTTGCCTCCCTATTCCCTAGGGACCTTTCTAATGAGGTTCTAATGACCTCTAGCTGTAGAGGGACCTGTTTCACAGAAAACACAAAATTTAGGCCAAACATGTTTATGAGCTCATTGGACACCTTTGAGATCCTCCAGCAATTGTTGGTCCTCAACTCAGAGATGGCCTCTGCCTATGTGTTTAGAATAATGAGGGGGGTGGGAGGAGTAATACTGAACTTGATTTCAAAAGGAATTTCAAAAGGGGTGAGTAGCATCTGATACTGGGAGTTTTATACCCGGTAGAGAGCAAAGGGAAGGAGAGTTAACCAGTTGTCACCAGTCTCCTAGGTCAATTTAGTTAATGTCTCTTTTAGGGTCCTGTTTATCCTTTCTCACAGTCCTGAGCTCCGGGGTCTATATTAACAATAAAGTTTCCAGTCAATTCCCAGAATGTTGGGTAGTCTCTGACTTACCTGGAACATAAAAGCTGGTCCACTGTCTGACCCTGTCATCTGCAGAAGCCTGTACCTTGGCAGGATGAACTCTAAGAGCACATCTTTATCACCAGAGATGTAGTTTCATGCTTAGTGAGGAAAGTCTCAGCGTAACCTGCAAAGAAATGAAAATTGCTCTAGATTCCATCGCCAAAGAAAAGAAGTTCCATTATTTTGGAATATTACATTTCTTTCTCTATTGATTTTTTTCAATGCAGTTAAAAATGAATATATTTAGTCTAGTCAGTAAAAGGCATGCAAATTTTCTTCTTTGAGTATGCTATTCCTGTCCCTATTTAATACAGATTCCTTTGTTTCACCTCTAAAGTAAATCATCCCCTGCATTTGTTTTCATCCTTCCACTACTCTGTATAAATTGTACAAATATCAGTATTTATCATTACATGTTTCTTGATCAGTAAAAATAACCAGATGTCAGTCTAGTACTATGTGATATACAGCAACTCGTTTATGTGTAAGCTTAGAACATTCGTTTTTGTTTTGTAATGATAACCAGCATATGTGTTTGAATTTTCCATTTTCCTGCAAAAAAATTACAAAAGAACATGCGTTTCCCCTTTCTCCTTGTGTCATATGTCTGACACTGCTGCTCTTGCCTCTTTTTTTTTTTGCACTATTTGACATCCTTGTATATGTAGCATTATTGTCCTGTCAGTTAGACTTGTGTTTCTCTTTTGGAGTAGGAGTGATCAAACACAAAGCCATTCACATGCGAGGCATATTGTGCCAGTGAGCTGTATCCCCACTCCTAATTTATGAAGGAAATTTAGATTTGTGCTCACTCTGTAATCCAATGTGGTTTTGAATTTATGATGCTCCCACCACCTAAGTGTTTGAGATAATAGACCTGCAGCAAAAGTCCTGGGTGGATTTGTCGTCGTCGTCGTTGTTGTTGTTGTTGTTGTTGTTGCTTTTGTTGCTAATGCTGCTGCTGTTTTTGTAACTACTTGTGAAATGAGCATCTCTCCATGTTCAATATTATAATTTATTCCTCTGACAGTGGCTCTTATATTCACTGTTTATCTTATACCTGTCATTTCGTAAAAAGAAATTTGTAAGCAATAAATATTAACCTTGTGTCTACTTGTCTACATTCAATTACCCAAATCTTTAGTCTGTTGATTGATTTTTTTTGACATCTGTTAGCTATTTTCCTATCATTTTTACCAAAGCTTGCAGCTTTCTGAATCTTTAGAAAAATATCCCAAGGACAAATATTTTTTTCCCTAGAATACATTTCACAAGCTGCTTGTTGATTTGTTTTTCTGGAAACCGAGGATTAGATAACAGAAAATCATTCTCTACCTACCATTTGCCAAGATGTAAGGATGAGAGTCGCCCTTGACCCTTTTTTCTGAGTGAGTTCTGATTTGTTGCTCTTCACGGTAGAAGCTCAGTATAATTCCAACACACACATGGTTCTGCAACACTCGATGTGATTTAGCCTGCTACCATTTCACCCTTTGCTTACATCCTTTGGCTTTAAACATCAACTAATGCAAATTCGCCTAACATTTGACACTGATTTATCCCATGAGAACTGTGTCTTTCTCCCTTCCCCCACCGCCTTCTCCTAGTATATCTGCTTCCCTCTAATGTTCCATTTTTGGTTTTGTCTGTATAATTTGGAAAACTGAGAATGAAGTCAGTAAGGTACAATACTAGGTGACAGAGAAAACAATTGCTTAGTTTCTCTCCTTTGAAGAACACAATGTTGATCTGAAGCCTCAGGACCAACACAAAGCAGTAAGACAGGCATCTGTCAACTCTGTAAACATGTACACACTTGAGTGTCTGTGTTTATGCTCCTGCCCTGTGCCATCTCAGAGAGGAACAGGGATTTCATGAATTTCTCATCCCACAATACAACACATTCCATCACTGCTGCAGGTAATGGAATGACTTCCCTAGAACATGTTTCTAGTACATCTGAGTTTCTATTTTTTTTTTTGTTGTTGTAAAAGTTCTGCAGGTATTTCAATAAGCAGTTAAGGGAAATCAGACTTGAAGCTGCTAAGCAAACCTCTTTTTTAGAAAAGAAAAAAAGATATATATATATATATATGTATAATTTGGAAAACTGAGAATATATATATATATATATATATATATCCTGAACTCTAAAATACAGACCCAGACTTTGACCACTTGATTTTATTCATGTTCTAGATCTCACATTTTATTCAAGTGTTTGCTCTGAATTGAACTCCTCAGGAGAACAAGCCAACACTTGGGTTGTGAATAACTGAGAACCAAGCATGTGAAAACACTGAGGTCATGTTGCAGGTTTAGGATTAAAAACAGTAACAGCTGTTCCCCGTACTCACCGTAGACCCTCAGAATAGGGTAGAGCCAGAGGAGACCTTACCCTTTTGTAATGAAATATTAAGGTTCCCCATCCTGTATGGGTGATATAAGAACTGGTCTATACTGTATTAAGCAATCTCCCACCCATACTATGCAGGTAACCTTTTTGAATCACAGTGTGGTACAGATAGGAAAAGACCTGAAAGTAGTAAGAGAATTTGTTAGAAAGAAGGGAATCCATAGGGTAAGGAAGAGAAGATATAAAGGGTTAACAGAGTATCAGAGGTACTAAGATAAATCCCATGGATGTATGAATCTATTCTAATTTAATGCGAATGTATGTGTGTTAGGGTTGTGCACATACACAACAAAGCTAAATGAGATCAGAGGGGATGGGACACTCCCAGCAACGGTCTATATTTGCACTTCCTAAACTACCCATGAATATAGGAAGGATTTGGTGTATATGAATTTTACTCTCTTGATTAGGTTGTGATTTCTCATAAAGATGTGATTCAAGCCAGCTGTGGTAGTGCAAGTCTTTATCTCCAGCATTCAGGATGCAGAGGCACGTAGATCTCTGTAGGTTTGAGGAGAGGTCTATCTAGTGAGTTCCAGGCCAGCCAGGGATACTACAAAGTGAGACTTTGTTCTGATACATACATACCCATACATGCATACACTGAAAATCTCGGGCAGGGAGAGAAAAAGCCAGCGAGCTTTGGAAATGAGAGTGATACAGACAATTCTTTTTATAGAAGAAAGCAAAGAAGCCTTTATGAGTCACACATTGGGAGCAAAGTGGAGTAAGGATCAACTTCTCCTGGGAGCACTTCAGCCACTGTAGAAAAATGTAGCAGTCTGTGCTCTCACAGATGAGCACTTAGAAAACCTAGAATGCTAGCACACAGAGCTCTTCCTTCAAGGGAAAGGATGCATAGCCTGTTATCTGGCCAGAATGCTGAGAGCTAATGTGCATTCTAGACAGGTGATCTTTGTGCTGTGTGGCTAGAGCCCACACTGGGAGTCTCCCAGACTTTCACCATAAGCTTATTTTTTAATGTATAGAACCTATTTTTATAGGAACTGGCATGTGTACTTTGCAAAGAATTTCAATGAAGGCATGTCTGATATTTAGTTTACTTTGTTCCTCAAGGATATATATGAATGCTTTGCTGTACATGCGGAATTGAGTTAATTATCACCAGAAAATTTTTTACCATATTGTGCTGTGCTGAAATATGCCTAAAATAAAATACTTGAGGTGGGAATCAGATTTTGAAATTTGAACCAACACCACTTACTTGGTCCTGTTAAACTGCATCACCTTCTTGCCCAGTATCATTACTCTCCTGGCCATGGTTATAGCAGAGAGCCCTCATTGTCAGGAGCCATTTAGGGTAGAGCAAAGACATGCAGGGGATATTCCTATAGATAGCCCACAATTTTCGCATGACTGAGATGGATAAACTCTGAGTTGCAGGACCTTAGAAATTTCATCTCAAAATTGCTTCTTGCAGTTGATATGACTTTTCCTACCACTATTCCATTGTATAATGATCCCTGGGCAGTAGTCCACCTTGTTGAGCACATTTCCAGCAGGTCAACATAAAGACACACACGCTTTCATGAATTAAAGCTGTTTAGATGAATTAATGATGTTGTGGAATTCCTGATTTGATTCAAATAACTTTAGGAAGAAAGTTCTAAGAGATGCTTTTAATTGTTTTGTCAGGAAGATATAATAAAGTTAGAATCAAATGTAGAATGTGTACATTCTTCATAGAATAGTAAGTAAAGGATGTATAACAATAAAACGAACTTTCACAATTTCACTAAAAGAAGAGATAGACTTGGGACACATTTGTGATCAAAGAAAAACAATCATTCTGGGATGGATCCAAGGAAGAAGCCACAGATACCCACTATGATAAAGCAAGGTCATGCGAAACGGTTGCTTTGAACGTATAATGAGCTTGTAAAATACTGCTTTGAACTTAATATCAACATCCTTCTGTGCCCCCCCCCTTTAAACATTTTCTAAGAACTTTCATCTATAAAAAGGCCAGAGAAAAGAAAAAGTGGTGGCTCTGCCCCATACATTCACCAAATGTGTATATATATGTATATATATATATATACATATATATATTTGTTTATATGTAAGAATGCATGAACACTTTCAGAGTAGATGAGATAGGCAGTCAGTTCTGACCAGAATGTATGTATGTTTGAGTATATGAGAGTCTGTGCATATTGCCTGTGTAAAAGATTTAAATTCATTTTTTCTCTTTTCTCTCTGGTTTGCAAAGAGTTAAGAAGTCCAAGACTCTCATCTGGCCACCTGGCCAACAAGAGGCTCTTAGACAAGAGAGAAAGGAACTATAAAAATTAATCCTTTACTTAATTTCCTGTTGCCAGCAGGAATTAATTCCCAAATGTATATCTCTCTGTTTGTCTCTATATATGTACACATAAGAGTTAAAAGAGTTCAGAGTTTCTCACTGGGTATTCTTGCCAACCCAGATAATTAAGTTTTGTTCTGTCAGTAGTATTGACTCCACAAATTGCCTATCATTGTTTACTGGTTCCTGTCTACTATCATCATGACCCCAATCACCAACGCTGCTTCCTCATTTTCTGTATTCTCCAGGAAACTCTATATACGCTGAGAAGGTTACCAGCACCCCATAAGCAATCTCAGTCTACAATCAGACAACAGAAAGAACAGAGGTAAGAGATACAGAAGATCTGAAGCTACAAAGACCTGAATTTTATAATCAGCTCTCATGAGCTTGACATAATACCCTGGCTCCTGAGATGCCCACAGTTGCCCTTATACCTTCTTTGCGTCCTGGAGACCTGGTACAG